>NW_004524845.1:36345-38420 GCF_000260255.1 Octodon degus | reverse complement strand
AGAGAGAGAGAGAGAGAGAGAGAGAGAGAGAGAGAGAGATTGAAAACTAGGCAATTACAAGGTGTATTTTTTTAAAAAATGTATTTGGTACAGGGTCTTCAGAGTCTACAGGGTCTCCTATGTAGATCGGACTTGTAGTGATTCTCCTGTTTGCAGCCTCCCAAGCGCTGGTGCTCCACCATATCCAGTCTCAAATGCTGTCTCAGCGTGCTCTGGGGGCTGGGCCGGCACAGCACACTGGGGATTGAACCCCCCCTCTCCCCGCGCTCTGTCTAAGCTTTAGTCCATTGAACTATCTGGCCAGCCCACACTGTGTAATTCTTACAACAGTCTTCTTATGTCACAAAATGAAAATGATATAGTGAGAACTTCGCATTTTGTGTATATCAATTAACAGTAGTCATGGCTCAACTTTTTACTGAAAGATACTTGCCATGGCTATAAATGTCATGATAGCTATTACTGGCTCAAGAGTCAGGAATGTTGGTTCCTTTGGGAACATCATTTTCCACAGTGGAGGACCATTTCTCAAAAAAGTTTGAGTAAAAACAATGTCTAATCTTCCCATGGTTAAAAGAAATAGGTTAAAATATTTTCTGTATATTAACATTATGCAAAAAGTATTGTATCATAGGTAAAATGCTTTAGCGCCGTGGTTCAGATAAACAACTTGGCTTTGCCCACATGCAAGTCTCGGGGGCTTTGGAAAGTCCTGCAGAATGTGAGCTGCCTCTTCCAGGTTTGGCTCTTCCTGATGAAGTGCGGGGAGTACTGCTCCCTGCCGTCCAGTAAAGAGCACCTCCAATTGTAGAGACAGCTGGACCAACCTGCAGAAGTTACCAAATGCCCTTGAAGTGCCATTCCCATGATGGGTCCTATTATAGAGCAACAAAGGAAGGAGGCGCAGACGAAGTTCAGATTACCCTAATAAGACTAATGCATATGGTGGATTTGAAAGGGAACGGTGTGGGAGTGGCCCAAGTGATTGAGTCAACAGATAAGACAAACACTAGTACAGATTTTGTTAAAAAAATATGGGCTGTTCTGCTGGAGTCTTTTGATATTTTAAATTTATAAAATGTATATCTTTGTAGTTTCTCATATTTTTGTAATTTTAATATGTTTATGTCTCACACTTCTTGGATTAAAAACCAAACCAAACCAACCAAACCAAACCAAACCAGACCAAACCAAACCATAACCCACTGAGTTTGCAAGTCATACTAACTCCATAGTCTACAAATGTCTGAGCAGAGTTTGAATCCCAGCTATGTCATCGGTGTTTGCAATGAGGACATCACTTGTAGGGAGTATTCATCTTCCAGACATTCCTGAAATTGCGTATTTGCTGCCCCATGAAATAGATAAGTACTGGTCAGGTAATGAAGGGAGTAAGATGCCCTACATGTGCCAGAGTTTTGGTTTTGTGAAATTTTGCAGTTTTCCAAAGTGCAGAGTTTAAAACCAGTTCTAAATTACAAAACTCAAGAACATGCCTAAATTTTCCTGAGACAGCAGGCTGCATTATAACCTACAATTTCTCAAAGTTTGGGTTTCTTCTCCTCCTTTATGGAGGAATTTAGCTCGGAGGCACTCAATTATTAAGCTCTGCTCTCAAATCTTATTTTATTTAACTCCACTTCGAGACAGGTCTCATCAAATCAGTAGTTTTCCCAGGCTGGGTTTGAACTTACAATTTTCCCGTCCCAGCCTCCCAGAGTACTGGGTTAATAGGCATAGTCCACTACCTTTGTCTTCCTTTTTATTTTCCTATCTTGAGACAGGGCCCATTAAACTGACCAGGAAGGAACTGAACTTGTGATCCTCCTGCTTTCTGAGTGTTGGGGTTGCATGCATATGTCATGTACTTGCTTTTCTTTAGGTCCAACCTCTCACCATTGGAGACTTTAGTAGCTTATGGAAACTTGAAGTTTAACAGTTTCTGTACTTTCTAGACAGTGTTGTATAAGAGTGCTCTCCAATCTGAGTTACTCTCATGAGCCATTATGAATGTGTACCAGTCACCCATTTTTGACAGAAGTGACTTTTCTTAAGTTCCAAGCTCCAGAACTTTG
>NW_004524845.1:31021-34954 GCF_000260255.1 Octodon degus | reverse complement strand
ACTAGGGCTCCTTCTCCTACCAAACGAAAGGACCGCTCTGATGAGAAGTCCAAAGATCGCTCTAAAGACAAAGGGGCCACCAAGGAGTCTAGTGAGAAGGACCGCGGCAGGGATAAGACCCGGAAGAGGCGCAGTGCTTCCAGTGGAAGCAGCAGCACCAGGTCTCGGTCCAGCTCAACTTCTAGCTCAGGCTCTAGTACCAGTACAGGCTCGAGCAGTGGCTCCAGTTCGTCTTCGGCATCTAGCCGTTCTGGAAGCTCCAGTACATCTCGAAGCTCCAGTTCCAGCAGCTCCTCTGGCTCTCCAAGCCCTTCTCGGCGCAGACATGACAACAGGCGGCGTTCCCGCTCCAAATCCAAACCACCTAAAAGAGATGAGAAAGAGAGGAAAAGGCGAAGCCCTTCCCCTAAACCCACCAAAGTGCACATTGGGAGGCTTACCAGCAATGTGACCAAGGACCATATCATGGAGATATTTTCCACCTATGGGAAGATTAAAATGATTGATATGCCTGTAGAAAGGATGCATCCTCATCTATCCAAAGGCTATGCGTATGTGGAGTTTGAGAATCCAGATGAAGCTGAGAAAACACTGAAGCACATGGATGGAGGACAAATTGATGGTCAGGAGATCACTGCTACTGCTGTGCTGGCTCCCTGGCCTCGGCCGCCACCCCGGCGATTCAGCCCTCCCAGGAGAATGCTGCCACCACCTCCCATGTGGCGCAGGTCACCTCCACGGATGAGAAGGAGATCACGCTCCCCAAGACGCAGGTCCCCTGTACCAGGCGGTCCCGTTCTCCTGGCCGCCGCCGCCACAGAAGCCGCTCTAGCTCCAATTCTTCCCGATAAGAAGCTCACCCCTATAACTTATATCTCACTCAGCTCAGTTTTGTCACTTCTCTAGCCTAAAGTGAAGCAGTAGAAGAGGATCCCTAACTCGGGCAGACTTCAAAGGCAACAATGGAAACACTTGGTCTTAAGGCAGGTTCTGGCTGCAGAAATGCTGTTGATTTGGGCTTGTGTCCACAAAAGCACCCAACAGTTTTCTCTCGAGGAAGTCCACCCATTCCCACCCATTCTCTGAGAGTCTATTCAGTGGCAGAGCCTGTATGAATGAGCAAGCCTCCAGGTGGTGGAGTGCCCCAACCTTCCAGATGATTTGGGGGTGCTGTTTGCAGTCTGGTTATACCTTGGGGACCAATCTTCCATTCCCATTAGCCCTGACCCTTTGATTCCTGCTTGAGTCCTCCTGATCTATCAAATACCTAGAGAGAGAACCCCCCCTTTTAGTTGCCATAAATGGTTCTGTCTTTTCATACATCCCTACCCCATTTGTCTCCTTTACTCTGAAGTGTTTGTGAGCAGTTTGGGAACCAGCTTTGCAGATCATCATGAGGACCCCCCTTTTCACCTGCTATTCAATGGTGGTCTTGCAGGTTATCTTGGCAACATGTACATTGCTTTTTTTGGCTTTTATTGTACAGTCAGTGCTATAAAATTTGAGTTTTGTAACTTTGTAGTATTTTAGATAAGGTTGTGTTTGTACTTTGTTGTATAGAGTAAAGGAATTGAATAAACCTAGGATTATGATGTGGAAAAAAAAAGAAGTAATATAAAGTCAATGGAAAATGGAAATACACTTTTTAAAGTTTCTAATACTAGGAGAAAATGTACCACGTCTTTTAAATAAGTTGTAAGCCAAAGAAACTGTATAAATCTTAAAACAAAAATTAAGACTAAGCAATATTCAGAAAATTAAATACTAATTAAAAATTAAATGTTTCTAAACAATTGAACTAAGAAAAAGTTTTCAAGATAGTAAAGAATTTCTAAGAATAAAACATAAGATAAATACTGAAATGGCAAATGAGCAGCACTTCTAACAGTTTGGGGGTAGGATATTGCACAAAGTTCTTGTGTGTCGTGGACATGGATAATGTCCATGACGCTTACTGGTGGCCAGGTGTCACTTGTGTGACTGAGCTATTTCTATATCCTTCATATCCACTTCATATCCTTCATGGAGTTGTGGTCATTTTGCTCCCTTTCTAGAACATCTTTTAGTAGTCTGTGTAGGGTTGGCTTTATAATCATGAAATTCTTACATTCTTTGTCATGGAAGTATTTCACTTTTCCATTATACTTGAAAGAGAGTTTTGCAGGGTATATCAGTCTGGGTTGAAATTTGGTTTCTTGCAAAACTTGAGTACTTTGCTCCATGCTCTTCCTGACTTGATGGTTTGTGAAGAGAAATATGCTGTTACTCTGATGAGTTTTCCTTTAAATGTGATCTGTTTTTTTTTTTTTTTATTAGTGGCTTTTAGTATACTTTTCCTGTGCTGAATTTCTCAGATCTTGATTATTATATGTCTGGATGTGGTTTTAATTGAGTTGGTATTATTTGGAGTTCTATATGCTTCAGTTAGCTGAATGTCAGATTGTTTCCCCATATTTGGAAAGTTTTCTGCTATTACTTCTGTCCATATTCTTTTTTATATCATTTGTATTGACTCCTTCTTTCTCACTGATGCCTATTATTCTAATGTTATTCATCTTTGCATTGTCTTGAGGATGTTGAATCATTTTTTCCTGCAATCTAGTTGTTTTTAAGAGATATTTTCTTACTTTTTCACAAGCTGCAATGGTGTCTTTAAGGTCTGAAAGTCTATTTTCACTTTCATTCAAATGGTTTTGACAGCTTGTGATTGAGGTTTTAATTTCCTGCATATCACTTTGAATCTGCTTCATGCCTTCTATTTCCTTCCTAGATTGCTTATTCAAGGATTCCATCATATTTATATTCTACTCTATTTTTTTTATCAGTGTCTTCTTTAGAAGCACTTAATACTTCTTTCATTATACTTAGCGTTTCTCTTTTTACTTCAGAAATTATTTTTGACCTGATTTCCTCTATACCTTTCTGCAGTTGTTTCTTTACTTCCAACACTATTATTTCAGAAATTTCAGGTGTATGATTTCCAATTTCTTCTATGCTAATGTCTTCTGCATTTGTTCTGGGTGGGATCAGGGCCTGAGACTGGATTTGTTCCTTTTCTTTGTCATTTTGTGTAGCACTGTCTTTTGACCTTTGGTATAGAGCTTAGATAGTTATTTCCTTAGCACCAGGTCTGTATCTACCAAGTTCAGACTGGTCCAAGTGGGTGTGGCTTGGATCTGGTTGATGTTCTCCACTTCTTCCTTTTTCAGCCCTTGGAGTTGAACCCTCTGCGCCACTCTGGAAAGATGCTCTGCTTCTAAATCGCTGGGTGGGTCTTGCCTCTAGCCTCTTTACAGGGAGTTCTGCTGCAGTGTTCCATGCCTGGCATGGGCTCTGGGTCGAATGAGGATCTGGTGGGCCCTGGGTGGTCTCACATGCCGGGCCTGGGCTTGGGGTCAAATCTTAAGATTCTCTTGGAAGAAAAAAAAAGTGATTTCAAAGACAGGAATTGTGTTTTCTTTTGTGTTTTACCAGCCTATCATTGTGTCTAGCATATAATAGATATTTATGAAAAGTCTTCTAATTGAGTAAGAGGGATAGATAAATAAATGAGACAAATGTTAGCTGTCCTTCGCTGTTTCCTGACTTTCCTTACTGTTTGTTTGCTGATAGTTTTGACCAGCAGAGGGTGTCGAAGATCCATTTTAGGATCAGAGTGACTTGGGGCTGGAGGCTATAGAACCATATATAAAAAGGAAACGGCAAAAAGAATTAAGAAGTGCTTTATGCATATGCCAACTTCCCACGATGACAGTAATATGTTCTAGCAAAATAAAATTATTAAAAAGCAAAACAGATAAATCTGGAATTGCCAAGAAGGCTTAATTTCTTTTTCTTTTTCTTTTTTTTTATGAGCAGAATATATTTATTGAGAGAAAGAAAGCTCCTGTCCAAGAAAGGGACAGGAGGGGGGCCCAAGCGGGTAGTTCCCCG
>NW_004524845.1:29691-30791 GCF_000260255.1 Octodon degus | reverse complement strand
GGAATGCGGGACAGGGTCTCTTTCTGTTGGGGGTTGGGCTAGTGATTCACTTGGGTCTTTCCAGGTGATTGATACCTATTTAGAATATCAATCCCAGGTGCTACTCATTTAGCATTTGTTTGGCCTTTAGGGCTTTAGGTCTGGTTCACAGCAGGAGCATCCGCCCCTCCCACAGTTGTAAGGCATCTCATCTTCTGTGCTGTCTCCTTCAAGGGCCTGACCCTGTCTGCCTATAATATTTTTTTTTATTTTTTTATTTTTTTCAAAGTTTTATTGATAAACAGATAGCAATGAGACAGTTTCAAATCAAATTGGAAGTACAGTTTCAACAAATAATACACTGCATATATTCTTCTTAGTGGTTTTTTTCAATTTTTTTTTTGGTGGAACCGGGGATTGAACTCAGATCCTTGTGTTTGCCAGTCAAGCGTTTATCCTACTGAGCCATCTCCCCAGCCCCTAATATTTTTTATCTAACTTGGCTGCCTGCAATATTCCCCCCTCTGAAGAAGTAACCTGAACTGCCATGAAGGGAAATATGGGCGAAGACTGCTCTGGCTTCACGCTGAAATGGGTGGTACTTGTTGACTGGTTTTAGAGGTTTTATCTAAAGACCCTCGATAGATAACAGGCATTTTTCTCTTGGTTAGATGCATAGCTTTGAGTCTGGAGGAGACAAAGCCAAAGAATTTACAAGTCAAATAATTACAACAGACTAATTATGAAAAAGATGAGTTAGAACGTTTTGTAGGTCTATTAGTAAATATCTTTTTTTCATAATTTTATTGATAAACAGATAGCAATGAGACAGTTTCAAATTAAATCGGTAGGACAGTTTCAATAACTAACATACTGCATATATTCTTCTTAGTGGTTAATTGCTGTACAAGATGCGGACTTAAGATCCTATTTACAAACACCATTAGAATAAATCATTCTATTCATTAAGAGAATGTAGCTATATATCTATCCTAACCACTTTGAATACACAGATACAAAATGGACATTCATCTGTATACCCCTTTTTTTCTAAGTTCCGTTATTTGAATATTATAGGTGTGTAAACTCAGCAAAATATTCTAAAAGAGTCCAGTAGCCCA
>NW_004524845.1:20252-23451 GCF_000260255.1 Octodon degus | reverse complement strand
GAGGTCCCTGCGCTTTGCTAAGCTTGTTCTAAGTAGGTGCTTTAGACCACTGAGCCATCTCACCAGCCCCCACAAATATCTCTTAAATGTGAGGTTTAATCCCTTTTATCTTTTATGGCCATTGTATATTGTCTCAAACAAACTGGCCTTTTATATTTTACCAACTCTATTATTACTTGGGGCACATGAATTGCCAGAAATAGGGAAAACACTGAGTACTCTAGTTTGTATGTGCGGTCAGTGACTGGGTAACTACCTGTGGAGGGCCACTGGAGCAGCTCTCCTTGAAAGAAGGAGAGCTTATGACTGTCTCTATTTTGACTGAGTATGACCCTATTTCCTATGTACAGAGCTGGCTACTGTAATCAATTGGCCTTAGGTAAATGTAGGCAACCTACCTAGCTCAGCTCACAATGATTACCTACTTCCCACAATTTTTAGTCAATCCTCCTCAAGTCACTCCCCTACTGAATAAAAACTGGGTGAGACACTGGGTCACTCTCTTGGTTCTGGAAAGTTATCTTCGTGGCTGGACTTAAGAGTCCCTTGACTCCCTGATGATTGAAAATATAATTTAGTATCTTTATTTCCACTGTGGGTTGCATTGAAAGTGGTAGATTGGAATCAACTTAATGGAATTCCAATAATGTAACTTTGGGATTACAAATATTAGCTTTTTGGATGGAGGTGAGGATCTAGAAGTGTCTCCTATAACTACTGATAAATCTGTATGAGCTTCTATCAAATGTCTAACAGGCTTTTCCTTATATTGGCAGTTAACACGGGTTCCTTTAGGCTGAGAGGTAAAGACTCATGATCTTATCAATCTGAAACTTTGACTTTACCATGAACACTTTTTTTCTCTAGAAGCTTTGTACATTTCTGCTTGAATGGTCTCTTCTCTGTCTACATCCAGGAAAGCATAACTTTTCCTGTTTTTCTACTGGTCTTCTTTCCCATAGGATGTTAGTATTACTATTTCATTTTTCATCTATAGTTTTATTTTGTATCCTTTCTAGAAACACCTCAACTGAAACCAATTCATTCCTATAAACCCTTTTTACTTCTACAGCTTGTGTCAGATATCTGGGGCCCACTGAACAACATATAACCTTTTGGTTTTAGGTTTTATCTGCATGATTACCTGGGGTTTGGTATCTTCTAGAAATAAATTATCTGAGAGATTAAAACATATATAATGAAAGCATGAATATTTGAGCTAACAGGTACATTTATAAACCTTTTTGAGACCTAGCAATGGAAACTCACTAGCTCTTAGACCCCTTTATTCATGGAGTCTGACAGTTTGCTTTAAGTCTCTCTAGCTTTAGTTAAGAGCAGTCACACATGTATTAACTATCAGCACAAAATACTGAAGTTATATTAAAAATCAACCAGGCTTACATACTTATCATGAAATACAAAACATTTAGTTATATTAAACTATATGTCCCATTCAGTGTTTTGGATTTGGCCCCCATGGTAAGCAAGGGGCACTGCCAATGTATTTTTCCTTTCAACACTGTGACTCTGAGTTTTACATCACAAATACAATGTCTGGCTCTATCTATAGGACCAAAGCTATTGGACACTGTGTAAGCCAGTTTCTTTAGAACATTTTTATGCTGACAGGTTGTTATCTGTCCTTGGGAACCTGCTTTAACTAGTGAAATATTTTAAGTCTTACACATGAATAACAATATATTACATTTGTAAAACATCAGTCTCAGCACCATCGTTTAGTAAACTGAATATATTGCATTACCTCAGTTACAGCTAAAGCAATATATCTTCTAAAGTCTGTTTCTATTGAGGTACCATGACTGGAGGAACGTCAGGGTTGGAGAAGGACAAAGAGACCTGTGCCAATGTCCATCAAGAGGCTGGGTTTTCCTCTAGTCATGATTACTCAGGGCTCCTCCGTGGAGACAGCAGGTAGAGGTAACAGTCTGGCCAGAGGGAGGAGGCAGGCCCAGGGCCCTTCAGTCCTGCTGGACCACCTGGGAAGCCGAGTCTGAGCTCTGGGGCCTCTGCCTCAGAGTGCAGTGTCACTTCTTGTGGCTGTCTTGGCAGTCAGGGCATGGCTTGTGGGCCTCTTAAGGCAGTCCCTCTTATGCTGGCCTTGCTTCTGACAGCAGTAGCAGATAAACATCATCGTTGAACTCTTCTTGGAGCCAAGAGAATCAGACTTTGGGTGTCTGTTTTGAGGCCGCAATAATGACAGGAATTTTTGATCTCTTTGTTTTTTTCTCCCTGGTTTTCTCCTAGTTCCAATTATAGGACACTTAAACAGTTTTTACCAAAGTATCAAATGAGTGGTATGGAGCAAATCTATCTTTTGTAGCTCTTTAACTTATGTGTAAGAGTAATCTGTCTGTCTATTGAATTAACATCTGACAAAGTTTGTTTTATTAGTCCCTCTATTAAACATTTTTTTTTGTTCCTCGCATGCCTTCAGGGCATGTTTGGCCAGCAGGAGTGTTGTGAGGTTCGAACTCCAGCCACCTGAGGCTGACAGCTTTGTGGAAGCAGCCACTTAAAGGAATGAGCTAGGCCCAGGCCCCCTCTATTAAACATTTTAAGAAATCAGAGGGGTGTTCATCTTTTTCTTGATAAATAGCTAACATTTAATAACGGAAGGCTTGATTCTAGTTTTTAGACCTTGAAGAATACACACTTGAAAGAAAATATCTTTTCCATTTTTCTGCCTGGCTATTAGCAGCAGGGCTCTGACTGGTTGGGTTCCAATGGGAAAAGGTAATTCCACTGGTTGTCCATCTTTTGAGTCCTTATAACAATATAATATTTCTCTCCAAATGTAATAGCAGCTTATAAGGCTACCTGCTTTTCATAGAAGTCAAAGCGTGGTTTAAGATTACCATTATATCTCTCCAATCTAGTCCATAAGTCTGAATAAATCCTCTAAAAGACATCAATCTAGAGATAGATAGAACCTGGAGAGATTTGGTCCCGTGCCCTGAGCCAATCTCCAGACACTTGATTTCCATCTGATCACCTACGTAAACATTTCTAGCAACTAAACAAGATTTAACTTTGAAGCTCACAGGTGAAACTTATATTTATCATCTAGCAATCACATTTTACATGTCAGTAAAGACAATATAGCTGGCAAAAATCTTACTCTTAGTTAACACATAGAGCACAGATGTAAACTTCCCCTGATAACCAATATTGTAAA
>NW_004524845.1:12768-19307 GCF_000260255.1 Octodon degus | reverse complement strand
TCATTTAACTGGCAAAAGGAGTCCTGTGTTTCATATACAGGCATGTATATTTTTTAAGTCCGAGCTGGCTAAAAGTCCCATTTTACAAAAGTTTATATAAAATCCACTAGGAGGCTTACTAATGTTACTCTTTCTAGTGCTATTGTCTAAATTCAAGCAAGAAATACCAGCATATTTAGGAATACCAGTTCAAATGGAACATATACAACTGCAAAATAGTCATAAGATGTCCCATTAAAGAAATATAAACTTGTAACATTTTCATATTTTAACTTAGATTTACCGACATTTTGACCAACATTTTACCAACAATATAAGAGACAAAACAAGCAATTATAAGCAATTTTAACAGTACTATGTGTGGGGCTGGTGAGATGGCTCAGTGGTCTAAAGCACCTACTTGGAACAAGCTTGGTAAAGCACAGGGACTGCAGTCCGATCCCCCAGCACCACATGCCAGCCAGCCCCACCCCCTGGTGGGCTGAGCTGGCCACACACACACACACACACACACACACACACACACTAAAAAAATGTGATAAATAAATAAAAAAGAAAAGAAAAAAAACTGGGGCCTGGGAGATGGCTCAGTAGGATAAGCACTTGACTGACAAATGCAAGGATCTGAGTTCAATCCCTGGTTCCGCCAAAAAAAAAAGAAAAAAAAAAAAAGAAAAAAAACTATGAGGCAAAGCATGAACAATTATGAGCAATGGACAAAGACATATTAACATTTGAAACATAAATTTGTTACCTAAGCAAGTTCCAATTCAGAATTTATGAAAGAAAAGCAAACTCATACCTCTGTCCAATGATCTTGGTGGGAAACTCCAAAATGATACAGGGAAGAAAAACTGGTCTCGGGTGGGTGACCTCCAAATCATACAGGGAACCTCCAAATGACATAGAGAAAAACAATCTCCCAACCTGACCAGCACAAGTTCATGTTCTCTAAAACTGAAGAATGAATTTTAGGAACAAACAGAGGTTATGAGCAGAATATATTTATTGAGAGAAAGAAAGCTCCTGTCCAAGAGAGGGACAGGAGGGGGGCCTGAGCGGGTAGTTCCCCCGGCTTAATTTGTTGTTCAATAAAAGATTACTTTTGTAGTGATAATTTAATCTTTTTTCTTTTTTTGAGATAAGGTCTCCCTGTGTAATTCAGACCAGTTTTAAACTCATTATGTAGCCCAGGCTGGCCTCGAACTCATATAGATTCTCCTGCCTCAGCCGGTTAAGTTTTGGGATTACAGGCATGCACCATCATGCTCAACCAATACTAATGTAATCTTGACACAATGTAAATAATATGTTAAAGGAAAGGATTTACTTCTGTTTGCTTTTGAAATATGAAACTAAAAATCTGAAGGGGGAAAATAAAGACAGTGCAGAGCTAACTTTGGCTCACATTTAGTTTTATTTACTTTTAATTTTAGATATATAATATATAGAATATGAACTCCTCAAGGAATGAGATTTTTATATTATATACTGAATTAATCCAGGCAGCTATGCTTAGAATGTATTAACACTAAGTAAACTGTTGAGTAAACCAAGGATTATAATTATATATGATTGTGTGAGTGAAGTTAACATTGTATCATAAGTATATCTGTTATACTTTTAGTATCTGCTTATCCATATAACTAACTTTATTCAATAAAATGTTCACTATATCTTTTGATTGAAAATACTCATTATGGGTTGTCCAAATAGCTCAGCGGATTAAAGCACCTGCATGCAGGGACAGGGGCTAGGGGTTCAATCTCCTGCCTTGCTGTTTCTGCGCCTGGGGTGTGCTGAGATGGCAATAGAGACTGAGCATGGTTGTGCGCACCTGTAGTCTCAGCATTTGGGAGGCTGCAAACAGGAGAATCACTACAAGTCTATTCTAGTAGTGAGACCCTGAACACTCTACAGACCCTTCCCTAAGGAAAAAAAAAAAAGAAAAGAAAAGAAAAAGAAAATACTTGTTAGAAGGGTCCAGTCCTAGAGAGCATGATTTAGTCAATTAAGAATAGGAGCTGGGCATAGATCTTTACAAAATTTGGTAAAATGAGTTAGGGCTAATAAGCATTGACTAAGTTACACACCCAAACTTCTTCCCAGGGAGTCATGCTGATTCATAGCAGAATTTGTAGCATGTAACACACACACCTGTTTTCACTAGCACTCACTGATGTAGCCACAGATTGTCTGGGAGTCTCAAATGTGGTGTTCAGGTAGAGTAGGATTTTTTTTTTTTTGAGCAGGATTCTTACCACTTGGAGTTTATGAGAAATTCATAAGCTCTGGTCCTTTCTTTCCATTAAGTCAAGAGAAAAATTCAACAAGGTCCTTCTGCAACTTGAACACACTGAGATATTGTTTCATTGGAATTTGCAAAAGTTCAGTTTTTAAGATAAATTTTCCCTGTATATATTTATTGTTCATTTGTAGCTCATTGTTTAAATTTATATTTCTATTTTTTTATCTTAAAGGCTATGCTCTCAGATGTTCAAAAATATGAAAAACAGACTTAAAGTGGGAAGTAAATTACTTATGAATGCAGAGATGCTGATCTTGAAATATAAATCTATCTAGAAGCAAATGGAATATAGTTCTGGAATCATTATCTAGAGCCATTAAACAAGAGAGAGAAATAAAAGAAATAAGAATAGGTAAAGAAGAAGTTAAATTATCATTATTTGCAGATGACATGATACTTTACTTGGAAGACACAAAAAACTCCATCAAGAAGCTACTAGAATTGATACACAAATTCAGTAGCATAGCAGGATACAAAGTCAATACTCAAAAGTCAATAGCATTCCTCTACACAGATAACAAACACATTGGGAGGGAAATTAGAGAAACAATACCTTTTACAATAGCAATGCGGAAAATGAAATAACTTGGAATTCATCTAGCTAAAGAAGTCAAAGATATTTTCAAGGAAAATTACAGTACTCTTAAAAAAGAGATCATAGGGGCCTGGCCCTAGCTCAGGCCTTTAAGTGGCTGCTTCCACAAAGCTGTCAGCCTCAGGTTGCTGGAGTTTGAACCTCACAACTCGCCCGCTGGCCAAAAGTGCCCTGAAGGCATTCGAGCAACAACAAAAAAAAAAGAGATCATAGAGGATTTCAGGAAATGGAAAGATATTCCCTGCTCCTGGACAGGAAGAACCAACATCATGAAGATGACCATACTCCCAAAATTGTTGTACAGATTTAATGTAATCCCTATCAAACTACCACAAACGTACCTTCCCAGAACTAGAGAAATTGTTCCTAAAATTTATCTGGAACCAGAAAAGACCTAGAATAGCAAAAGCAATCCTGGGCAACAAAGACAAGGCAGGAAGCATTACAATTCCTGACTTGAAATTATACTACAAAGCTACTGTGATAAAATCAGCATGGTGCTGGCAACAAAATAGACCTGAGGATCAATGGAATACATTGGAAGATGCAGAGGCCTTGATGAACACACTCAGCCACCTGATCTTCAACAAAGGGGCCAAACACGCTTACTTGCAGAAAGATAGCCTCTTTAACAAATGATGCTGGCTCTCTACATGCCAAATACTAAAACTTTACCCATGTCTATCACCATGCACTAAGGTAAAGTCAAAATTGATTAAAGATCTAAACATTAAAACAGAAACACTAAATCTCCTGGAAGAGAAAGTAGGAGGAACCCTTGAAGACAAAGGGGTAGGCAAAGAGTTCATGAACAAAAATCAAATCGCACAGGAAACACTTGAAAGAATTAACAACTGGGACCTCCTCTTATTGAGAAATTTTTGCACATAAAAAGAAATCATCAACAAAGTGAAAAGACAACCCTAAAATTTCCAAAAAATCTTGACTAATAAGCACTCAGACAAAGGTCTGCTCTCTAGAATTTATAAAGAACTAAAATATATTAGGGTCCCTAAATTTAAAGACCCAATCCAGAAATGGGCATCTGAGATGAACACACACTTCTCAGAGGATGAAATTAAAGAAGCAAATAAATACATGAAAAAATGCTCCTTATCACTAGTCATCCATGAAATACAAATTTAAACAACACTGAGATACTACCTCAACCCAGAAAGAATGGCTACCATAAAGAAATCAACCAACAACAAATGTTGGAGAGGTTGAGGAGAAAAGGGAACCCTTCTCCACTGTTAGTGGAAATGTAGACCAGTGCAATCATTATGGAAATCAGTGTGGAGACTCGTTAAAAAACTAGGGCTGGAAATCCCCTTCAAGCCAGCTATCCCCCTACTGGGAATTTTCCCAGAGGAACTGAAAATGTCATATCATAGTGATATATGTGTACCTATGTTTATAGCAGCACAATTTGTGATAGCCAAATCTTGGAAACAACCAAGATGTCCATCTCATGAGGAATGATTGAAAAAGATGTGATATTTTTATACAATGGAATATTACTCAGCTACAAAGAATGATAAACTTGAAGCATTTATATTTAAGTGGATGCCACTTGAAGATATACTCATAAGTGAAATAAACCACACCCACATGTATAAATATACTAGTCTTCCTAGTATAAGAACTCAAAAGAAGAAATACAAATAGAAAGGTATAATACAATTAAAAGGAAAGCTGGAACTTAAGGATTGCACAACTAGGAGAGGGCAGGGAGAAAAGCTGGGAAACATGACAGGGGCAAAGTCATACATTTATATGCACAAGATGGGTAAGGCAATGATACTGAGAAACATTAGCAGGTTTCTGAAGCTAGCAGTTAACTGGTAGTATTCTCACCCTGACTAACTGTATATGCTGATACCTATGAACCAAGCAGCTGCACTGAAGATAGCAATGTGTAGTAGAGGGGTCATGTTTGGAACACCTGTTATTCTGGTCTTCTAAATATGTACTGCTTGTCATGACATACCAATTGTTGCTGTACTGTCTCTCAAGTAATTTGAAGCAAATGGTACCAAAAGGTCATATCTTGAATAAAGAAAAATGTTAGATCAATCTTTATTGAGGGCTCTTAGCATTTGTTTTTCTTCCTAGCATCAACCAAATACTCAGCTGTCCATTAATTCAACACTTTTGTGATTGTTCCTATATCTCATACTATGCTAGTGCCATAAATCTATAGGGCCATGAAGCAATATTCATATATTTGTTCATATTTATTTAACATGGTAACATGCATGCAAAATCAACTAATGATAGCAAGTTTCACTGGTTATGGTTGATTGAGTGCTAACTGGATGCCTCATATGTCCTGACCATTAAAGTATTGAATTGTAGAAGGAATAGGAGGCCCATCTAGTGAATACTTACAGAGTCTATTTTATAACTCAATTTCCATGGTAATATTGTGAAGTCATTAGGGCCTTTGGATCATAAGCCATGAGTAAAACAGAAGAGGATCGCTGCTGTTGGCAAATAAAAACATCTGGAGTGTTTAAGGGGAAAAGGGATAACTTTTCCTTACAGAATATTTTCAGTTTATAAATGCAGAAGGAGCAAGGTAAATATAAAGCCACCATCAGAACTCCACAGTTTTCATTGCTTCAGACAAGAGCCACAGACAGATGCCAAAATTAGTGATCTAAACTTCAAAAAAACAGGATATTTGTATAGCCTAAATTATCTCCCTGAAATATTTATTTCCATAAAGAAAAATAGTAAACATCAGAGAAACCTAGCAGATACTACTGTACAGACATATCATCCTCAAAATCTACAGACTCAATATGATCACAAGAGAGTATCAGATATACCTAAATTGAGGAATAGTTTGTCAAATGCCTGACCAAAAGTCTTCAAAAGTTTTGGTGCTAAAAAGAAAGCAAGCCCATAAGCTATTACCAATTGACTGAGCTAGAGACACAAGGCAGGTAAAAGGAGTTTGGGACTCATAGCAGGGCATAACTGGGAAATCTGGAGCAAGTCTTCTCTTTAGTTAACAGAATTGTACTCATGTTAAATTTATGGTATTGATAATTGTGTCATGATCAAGATATTACACTGCTGGAAATGGGGTGAAGAATGTATGGAGATGTACTGTAATATCTTTCTAATCCTTCTGTTAGTTTAAAATTGCTTCCAAATAAAAATTTAAAACATGAACAGCTACATTACAGAATAAGTCTATACCTCTTCATTTCGATTCAATTCTTAACATATGACTAAAACCTTAGCCATGTCCATGAAATAAAAGTGGGAATATAATTAGAATTTTTTTATAAAGAATGAAAAAAAATAAAGAATGATCATTTTATTACAGAATGAAAAAGCAGTTTTGGCTGTGACCACACTTTTATTGTCAAGAAATCTACAAAGCATTGTTCTTGTGAGATGAAAATTACATTTCCTTTTTTTTTTCAAAATTTTATTGATAAACAGCAGTGAGACAGTTTCAAATCAAATCAGAAGTACAGTTTCAACAAATAACACACTGCATATACTCTTCTTAGTGGTTGATTGCTGTACAAGATGCGGACTTGAGATCCTATTTACAAACACCATTAGAACAAATCATTCTATTCATTAAGAGAATGCAACTATATATCTATCCTAACC
>NW_004524845.1:9384-12668 GCF_000260255.1 Octodon degus | reverse complement strand
ATTCTATTCATTAAGAGAATGCAACTATATATCTATCCTAACCACTTTGAATACACAGATACAAAATGGACATTCATCTGTATACCCTATTTTTTCTAAGTTCCATTATTGAATATTATAGGTGTGCAAACTCAGCAAAATATCCGAAAATTACATTTTCTATGGAATCTTTCTTGGCATAGATATTCCTCAAACTTCCCCTCACAGCAAGTAGTTGTATCTTAGACTGATCATGCAGTCCAACTTAATTATCTTCATTTTATAGGTAAGAAAGAGAATGGAAATCATGTTTATATATTACTTTATAGTTGTAAAGCAGTATTAAATTTCTTTATTTTTACTAGTACCTGTCTCCAGTGCTTAATGTTTACATGCCAGGTGAGGAGTTGGTACATGTACATGACACATCTCAGTTCCTTTTTCATCCCCACATCTCTTGATCTCCTTTCCTTCTGAGAAAGATCTATCCCCTTACTTTCTACTAGCTATCTTTTACTTTGCTCTTTATTTATAATTTGGTTTCTCCTATAGGAGCAAACATACAACATTGGAGCTTGAGTGTATGGTTTATTTCATTTACCATTTGGGTCTCAAGAGCATTTTTAAATTTGTGCCTTGTTGGGCTGGTGAGATGGCTCAGTGTCTAAAGCACCTACTTGGAACAAGCTAAGCTAAGCAAAGCACAGGGACCAAGGTTCAATCCCCAGCACCACATGCCAGCCAGCCCCGCCCCCTGGTGGGCTGAGCTGGCCACACACACACACACACTCACACACACAAAATAAATAAATAAATGTTAAAATAAAAAAAAAAGACTGGCCATATTTTAAAAAAAATAAATAAATTTGTGCTTTGTTTCTGAGATTTCATTGGCTTCACCAGCTTCATTTAGTCTGGGATAGTTATTCTGTGAGACAAGGTAATTATTAGCACCAGCATTGCACAGATTTTACACTCCAGGCACTGCGATGGGGAGTAATCTGAGCCAGTTGGTATTTCATTTTTTCCTGTCTTCCCAAAACTTTCCTAGACTTTTGGAAAGCAAAAGTGAAAAGTCAATTTAATTTCTCTTGCTTGAGTGGATCAGAAAACAGGGTAATACTCATAATGCAATAAAGAATAACAATAGGGGCTGGGGAGATGGCTCAGTGGTCTAAAGCACCTACCACCTACTTGGAACAAGCTTGGTCAAAGCACAGGGACTGCAGTTCAATCCCCCAGCACCACACGCCAGCCAGTCCCGCCCCCTGGTGGGCTGAGCTGGCCACACACACACACACACACACAAAATAAATAAATAAATAAATAAACATAAAAAATCAAATTATAAAAAAAAGAATAAGAATAACAATAGCTTGGATTTATTTTATTTTTACACTATGTTAGAACATTTTGTTACATACTTTCTAGATAACTAATTTCATTTAATATTTTTTTCAGTTTTCAGGTGTTGATGTGGAGATAGAGCAGACTGTCGCATATGTGGCAGGAAGGTGAAGAAGAATGCATAAAGATTTATGATGGTAATGAATTTTGGTGTCACAGAATCATTAACAAAAATGTTCAGAAAGAGGGAAGGTAATTTCACTTTTAAATGTCACATGCGTACTACCAATATGTCATGTATGTACTCCGTTGTATGTCTATTTTTGACTTTTTAAAGACACAATAATTTGTCAGATTTTAAAAAATGTTGAATGTGCGGGCCGGGGAGATGGCTCAGTAGAATAAGCGCTTGCCTTACCAGCGCAAGGGCCTGAGTTCAATCCCCGGTTCCACCAAAAAAAAAAAAAAAAAAAAAAAAAGTTGAATGTGTTTACTGTTGTAATAGCTTGAAAGACTGGTATTTTATCAGATGGGAGACTACACACTCAGCTTTGAGCAGACTCATGGAGGAGCCACTTGCTTGGCATGGCGTAAAAGCTTCCCTAAGCAGGTTTCTGAGATTGCATTGGTTTCACCAGCTTCATTTACTCTGGGGAAACTCGTTTGAAAAGCCAAGACTACAATTACAGCCTGTGGAGTAGACAGGCGCAGAGTAGGTAATAAAGGGGATGAGCACGCTGAAGCTTGCTGATGCAAAGGATTTGAGTCCTGCAAAGGAAATGTGTTCGTACTTATTACAGCATATGGATTTTCCTCTCAGGAACCATAATGACATCCTTTGGAGTGGAAGAGAGTGAGGAGAGACAGTGTATGATAAAGCAATTTTGTAGAAGCAGATCAAACACACACACCTGCACACATATGCACTCACACACATAAGCACACACAGACTCCTACAGAACCACCACATGGTGGTGGGGTTAAGGCTACCTGACAGCTCCAGTTCCCAGGGAGGGTGCACAATCCCTTATCTCATTGCTTTTTCCAGGACAGTTCTTCCATTATCATGGAAGTAGCAGTTTATCTTTACATTTTATTTTATGCATTTAGGGGAAAGACATCTTGTCCCTTGGAGTCACGTCTTTTCCGTGGTTTCTTCTATGCCTGGTACCTTATGGAGCAGGTTACTGTCTCCATCTCACTCCCCACTGGCTGGGGCAGTGGAGGTTGTCTCATCCATTGGATGGAATGAATGAGTCCATCAGGTCTTTCATGCTGCCCAGATAGGACATTTCTTAGTTTGTCTCCCATTTGCTGTTAAGCCCTCAAACTGGTCCTTTTCTTTTTTTCTCTTTCCTAATGCCTCCCTCTGGAACTCTTGGTACCATGTTCCAGCAAGGGGTAAGGGAAACACAAGAAGAAACACCAAGTCATAACACTGAGTCCAGTTTTTGGGCAGAGAGAGGGAAAAATCTACTCAGTGATAGGAAATTCCAGCTTTACTTTTTATATGAGTGGGTCAACACAAACACAATATCTATCTATCTATCTATCTATCTATCTATCTATCTATCTATCTATCTATCATCTATTTTACTGGGGACTGAACCCAGGGCCTTCATGCTGTGCTACATTCCATACTCTTTTGCTTTCAACTTTTAAAAAATTATTTTTAAAATCTTGAGTCAAGATTCTGCTAAATTGCTTGGGCTGAGCCCAAACTTGTAGTCCTCCTGCCTCAGTCTCTAAGAATGATTATAGGTATGTGCCACTCTCTCAACAGATTTTTTTAAGTCTAAGCATTTTTAAAGAATAGAGCCTAGGGAAGTGGTACTTATGTTATAGTTAATAAATAAAGCAGAACACAATTTGGTGATTAAAACTGTTTCAGCAAAATAATCTCCTGAGAAAATAGTTATAACATATATAGTTAGGCAGAAAAACATGTTTCACAACTA
>NW_004524845.1:6307-9284 GCF_000260255.1 Octodon degus | reverse complement strand
GTGAAAGATTAATCACAGAAAAAACTGATGCAAAAATATTCAGAATGCATTGTAGCAATAGAAGGACAGGATGTGAGTGCTTAACTCATTTTTATAATTTGCTGCATCAAATAGCCCATCTATTTCTGCCTTACAAAACAGTCATAATAATCAATGGATAATCATCAGCCTCCTCATTTGCTAGTTGCCCCTGCTTCAGAAATTGTGCAGTGGGGCACCTGGAAAGAGTTGCTGAGGGGCTGGGAGCTCCGCCAGATGCAGGAATAGTTCAGAAACACTGTGATCCATGCAAGGACTACAGCAAGCACTGTGGATTTGCCCACAGGTCAGATTTTACACATTAGCATCATAGATAATGATATGTATGTAAAGTAATACACGTGTTTATGAGCTCAATTTAGCTATTTCACAATGTTTGCACATTTTAAAACATGTTGACTACTTCAAATATATGCAACTTTTACTTAGCAAGTACAAATAAATTTTAAAAACTGCATATTTTTACAGTCTTGATAATTGTTTACTTTTCAGATGAAAAAAGATTTATAAATATTAAAAGTAAGCAGAATGACTGAATATTTTGGAATTCAGTTGCAGGTGTGAGCACATTCACTTATCTTTCATGTCAAATTCTTGTTAATTTTTCCTTCATTTAGGACAGAAAAGGACTGTTAATGTTTAAGTTTTAGAATTCTAGATGTATGCTTTTGTTTGTTTGCTATTTTGTGTTCAGGCTGGTTTGAACTCACATTGATCCTCCTGCTCCAGCCTCCTGAGTTTGGGTGGTATTACAGTGTGTGCATGTGCACCTGGCTTCTAAATGTATTTTTATGGTATAATCTCTTTGATATGGGGTAGTGTGATGATCATAAAGTGATGTTCCTGCTTTAGCAGAATTATCAGTTAAGCTTCAGATTGGAACAACATGGGCTGAGTCTTCCCATTCATAGTTTCAGAGAACCATCAGTACTGGAACCAGCAGGCCATTTGAGTACCTTATATTTTTTGACTAGTAATTGATTTTTCCCTCCCAAAGATACTGTGTAAAGAGGAGAAAAGGTCAGGAATAGACTCAAGGTTTTTTTTAAATAGTACCATAACATAAATGGACAAAGTTTCATTGCTTAAGTCAACTAAAAAGCTGAATTACATAGTAAAATATATCTTAAAGCCACCAAACAGTTAATGTAGTATATAGTGAGAAATTACTAGATCTAAATAGAGGAACAGATGGAAATCTAGACTGAAAGGCCCAGTATTTGGCCATTTTCCTTATAATTGGTAACTGAATGACATGTTTGGTAGGTAGGCTAGAGGAATAAAGACAGAGACTAAGGCCCACCCAAAGTGGGAGCTTTGGAAAATTTAAGCTTGCTTTTGATAACAACCCAAGAAGGGCAAAACAGAAGTAAGTCAGCTGACTCTTATCTGGGTAACCCAGAAAAGTGTCAAATTCTAGAGTTAGATTAATATGATCCAGATTATTTTTCTTTTTGGTTGCCAGCAGAAATAAACAGGGGTAGTCCATGGACCTAACTGTTTCCACAAAATTTTTAAAAGATGCAGAAAATTAAAAATTATGAAAGATAACTTGATTCAATAGGAGGCAATATTCTATGGAGGAAGAATGAGAAGGAAAAACTAAGCCACATGGAGAAAAAGCCCATGTGGAATCAAGATAGCTAGGATATATTTTGTTTAAAGAAAACTAAAGACTATAATTAAGTAGTTGAAAAAAGATCTTGAAAAAATTGACAAAGAAGTGGAAATATAAAATTGGGTATTATAGATTTAGAGAAAATCAAAG
Source organism: Octodon degus (assembly GCF_000260255.1). Lineage (NCBI taxonomy): Eukaryota > Metazoa > Chordata > Mammalia > Rodentia > Octodontidae > Octodon > Octodon degus. The sequence continues at coordinate 7,477 of NW_004524845.1, read as the reverse complement.
TAGAGGTACTAGATGTGAAAGTGTTAATAAATAAAATTATGAAAAAAGATAGCATTAACATTTGATTAGTTATGGCTGAAGAAAGAATAAAGAATAAAGTATGGATTAGAAGCTTACGCTACAAAAAAAAAAAAAAAAAAAAAGAAGCTTACGCTACAGAGTCATAGCAAAAATCTATAGCAGTATGCATTGATGTCCAGAAAGTTACCCAGAAAATTGAAATGTAGCTTGTTGCATGAATTGTGTCTATGGAAACCAGTGGTGGTTGTCCATCTAGGAAGGTTATGAGACAGTGTGACTTGCCACAGCAAAAGTGATCCCATGTATGATAACTTCTTCCTATGACTTCTCAAAATTGTTCTATTTGTAGTTAAATAGAAACAATAAAATAAAATAGTGCCTGCTTAGGTAAATACAAGAATCTGGGTTGATCCCTGGTACCACATGCTGTGCCAGCCCCTTCCCTGGTACACTGAGCTGGCCACCAAGACTGGTCATTGTGGCACACCCCTAGAATCCCAACCATGAGGAGGCTGAAAAACAGGAGAACCACTACAAGTCCAAGCTGTGTAGTGAGGCCCTGTACCAAATACATAAAATTTAAAAAATAAAATAAAATCTAGACTCTAATAAAATAATAGAGCATTTAAAATATTTAGTAAATTCTAGATGGGACAAAAATATAGCACTTGTTGAGACATTTTTACATGTAATGTCTTGCTGTGGTCATGCATTTAAAGGAAGTTTAATCCACACTTGTTATTTTATGTGTTATATCATGTACCATTTTGTACTGAGTACATGTTTTCTCCTTTTAGTTTTTGTTAACATAAACAATTAAAGGTTCTACTTATGTTTTTTTTTTTAAATTTATTTTATTTGGGGGCTGGGGAGATGGCTCAGTAGGATAAGCACTTCCCTGGCAAGTGCAAGGGCCTGAGTTCAATCCCTGGTTCCTCAAAAAAACAAAACAAAAAGAACTTAAAATTTTGGGCTGGTGAGATGGCTCAGTGGTCTAAAGCACCTACTTAGAACAAGCTAAGCTAAGCAAAGCACAGGGACCGCGGTTCTATCCCTCAGCACCACATGCCAGCCAGCCCCGCCCCCTGGTGGGCTGAGCTGGCCACACACACACAAAATAAATAAGTAAATAAACAAATAAATAAATTT
>NW_004524845.1:2627-6041 GCF_000260255.1 Octodon degus | reverse complement strand
ATTTTGAATGTGGCTTCAGAGGATTATTCAGAAATCTTGGATATCTAAACTGGTCAGATTTGCCCATTTCTTTGAGAAAATGACTTGCACTTTCTCCCAGTCCAAGGGGTCTTCAGACTCCAGGGATGCTCAGTCATCGGAAGGATCACTGCATTCAAGAGCCTTCCTTCAGCCATGGCTATAGCTTTACATCCATCACCTACTCTTTCATTTTGCTTGCAACTCATTGATTTCTCCTGAGTGTCATCTTTAATCTTCCTTCTTATATTTTCTTCCGGATCACTATCAGATTGAGACCTAGTTTGTTGCTAGTAGTACCTTGTCTCTTTGTTGCTCCTTTTCCTTGGCTCTGGCAGACTCACTGCTCAGTTTTCTGCCTCAAAACCACCAAAGAAAGATGTTTTTAGCATACCATACAAATTAGCAAATATAGTGGGTTAATATTTTAAGATATTAACCATTGACATTGTGTGTGTCTTAAAAATAATTTTTAAAGCAACTATGAGTTTATTTAGAAATTGAGAAAGCTTAGATTTCCTGTTTGCCCTCCCTCTTCCCCACAGTCAATTCTATTATTAATATTTTACTTTGTTACAGTTGATGATCCAATATAGATACATTGTTACTAAGTCCATAGTTTACATCAGGGTTCATTCTCAGTGCCGCATATTCTTTGAATTTTTGGCAAATGTACAATGGCATATATCCCCCAGTGTAATGTCATACAAAATAGTTTCATTGCCCTAAAAAAAAATCCCCTTGCTGCACTTATTTTATTCTCTGTTCTTCTGAAACTCTGAAAACCATGGATCATTTTGAATCTTCACATTGCTACTTTTTCAGACATTTTCTAACTAGAATAATGCACTATCCAAGTTTTTCTGGTTGGCTTCTTTCACTTGCCAGTATGTACTTTAGTGCTCTTCATATCTCTACAGCTGTGTGGCTTGTTTCTCTTCATCAGTAAATAACGATTCTATTGTCTCGATATACTCCAGTTCTTAGATCTACTGTATTCACCTGTGAGTGATACCTTGGTTATTGGCAATTATGAATAAATCCTGTAATTATTATGTAGATTGTTTTGTGAAAAGTTTCCAACTCATTTGGGTGAAAAAGCAAGGTATATATCTGTTGTACTGCTTGGCTAAGAGTATGTTTTCTAAGAAACTACAAAGCTGCCCTCCAAAGAGACTGTACCATTTGGTATTCTTACCAGCAATGAATGAGAATTTCTGCAACTTTGCATGCTTGTAGCTATCTGTATTTGGTATTATCTGTATTGTGGATTTCAGTTATTTCAGTACATGTGGAATGGTATTTTGTTGAAATTTGAAAATCCTTGATGGTGTGATTTTTTTTTTTTTAGAATTTATTTATTTTTATTTATTTATTTTGTGTGTGGGTGTGGCCAGCTCAGCCCACCAGGGGGCGGGGCTGGCTGGCATGTGGTGCTGGGGGATTGAACCGCGGTCCCTGTGCTTTGCTTAGCTCAACTTGTTCTAAGTAGGTGCTTTAGACCACTGAGCCATCTCACCAGCCCCGGTGTGATATTTTTATAGTGTGATTTTGAATGATTATTACTGTACCTTTATAATCAATCTGGAGGTTGGGAACTTAAGTATCAATGTTGTGTTGACTCTTCTGGGTCATTTGTTTATTTTCACATAGATTCTGGGATTTAGTTTTAGTTTTGAGATAACTGGTGTTCTTTGATGGGGTCCTAAGAAGGATTACTTTGCATCTGTAGACCAAATAAGGAAAAACAGCACCTTGAGAGTGGTGAGCCTTCCTGTTCATGAAAGCAAAATATCTGCCCATTAATTCTGAGATTTGTCTTCTGCCATCAGATTTAGCTGTTTCACCACTGTGTTTCTGTCAAGATATTCATTCTAACCTTGTCATTTTTCCCTCATTAAATTTCTACCTCTGCTCTTCAGTGCAATAGCTGCATGCTGCTTCTGAGCTCTTGAAATGTTAATGGTTCCAATTGGGATGTAAATGGAAATACACATTAGGGTTAAAAGATTCAGTCAGAGTAAAAAATTAAAATGGGCCATCAATGAGGTTTTGTGTATATAAAATTGTATTTTGGATATAGAATTAAATATATAATTAAAAGTAAATTCATGTGACAACAAAACAATTTAAGTTACATAAGAAGCTTATAAGATCATCACATTATCATGGTTTTTATGCCAAAAGAGTATAAATAGAATTCAGTTCTCCAATCATACTTTACACGTCCCACAAAGGCCCTCAACATATGCTATTTCCTTTTTTAAGTACTCTAAGCAAAATTTGTTATTTAGAAAAAGGCATATATTATTGTGGCCTCATTGTCATCTAGTGAGGCCATAAATGGGATTACTACAGAAATAAAACAAAATGCAGAGGAAAGAAGGGCAGACTTTTTTTTTGTTTTTGTTTGTTTTTGCAGACTATTTTAAACTGTGTAAGGTTTAGGAAGAAGAGACAGATTTATTATGAATCTCCATATAATTAAGTTCCAGGGTCCCTTGTTGCAGCAGCTGCATTTAACACCCTAGGGTTCATGCTGTTAATGGTTCTTCAGGATCTTCTATATTATAGCTTTTAAAACAGCAAGACATCTCAAACACCAGGCCTTTCAAAGATAATTTTCCATTTGTCATATTTTCTCCTGTCTCTCAGCAAAATGGTGTGGTCATAGGCATATTGGGGATCTATTTAAAGTATGTTTAACTTGGAACTCATTTCACTTGAGCTTAGTAAGATAATACTCAGATACTTGTAGAATACTCTTTCAGAGTTTGGAGGTGAGTTCTAAGAGGAAAAAGATCACTTGTTCTCATATCCTAGAGTCGAAAAATTGATTTCTACATGGAACGGTGAATGCCTTCACTAGAATGGCAAATTGGGTCCCGTAGGAGTCAAGGGGAGAGAAAGAGACTTTCAAATTCTGCTGTGCCCATGACCTGAGGTCCTGCCCAGCCTATTGTGTCAGAGCACTGACATTCAGGAGGCTGTGTTTCTAATCCCTGTTCCTTGAGCCTTACCACAATCAAATTAAAATAATTAAAAATAAAATTTTTTTTGGCAGAACCAGGAATTGAACTCAGGCCATTGCCCTTGCCTGGGAAGTTCTTATTCCACTGAGCCATTGCCCTGTTGCCTAAAATTAATTTTTAAAAAATTATTTTTTTAATTTTTTTCTCCATATTCTATAGAGACTTAAATGTTTCTCGTTTTTTGTATGTTTATTTCTAGGAAAAAAAAACTAGTCCTTATTGGCTCTGCTTCTTTAGTGCCTTTTAACTGCTTGGTCTCTCTGACTTTGACCCTTTGTCTTCAGGTATACTTTGTCATTTTTCTTCTCTTTTTCATCTTGATTTCTCATTATTTGGAGATATCCACATCTACCACTTGGCTTTC
>NW_004524845.1:0-2527 GCF_000260255.1 Octodon degus | reverse complement strand
ATGTGGTGCTGGGGGATTGAACTGTGGTCCCTGTGCTTTGCTAAGCTTGTTCTAAGTAGGTGCTTTAGACCACTGAGCCATCTCACCAGCCCCTTGATGGAAGAATTTTAAATGAAATGATTTCTGAAGAGACTCAGCTGTTGGGGATGTATTCATGAATGCGTTCTACAGTTGAAATGGAGACCAGAAGTCCTGTCGGGGGCTGTCTAGGGGAAAAGGTTTAGGAGGGACCCCTTCGTCAAGGGCCTAGACCCTCTTTCATATTTCTCCTCCAAAGATTCACCCTTGGAACCTGAAATCCTAAGGTGGAGAGAATGAGCTACACCTGGGGCTGTCAGGCCTGGCACACCTGGGTCCCATTGTGGCCCTTAAGAAGAAAGGCCTCAGCAAGTGTGTTTTTGTCGGGGGCCTGGCCCTGGCCCTAGCTCAGTTCTTTAAGTGGCTGCTTCCACAGAGCTGTCAGCCTCAGGTGGTTGTAGTTCGGTCCCCACAACCCTCCAGCCAGCCAAAAGTGCCCTGAAGGCATTCGAGAAGGAGCAAAAAAAAAAATCCCTATTCTATTTTTTTCTAGAAAGTACTGGGAGGGACAGGCTGATACTTCAGGAAGAATGTTTTCTGTTTTCTCATGGACCGGGCACAGATTGCATGGTGGATGGATGAGGTAGCCAAAGGAATTTGGACCAGAAATTCAATTTTTGCCTGGAGACTGCAGCAGCCTTAGCAAGGCCCAGCTTCTGAAAAGGACTAGCATTTAGCTGGACTTTCTCCTCTTAGAACTCAACCTTGGAGGGGAGTTCTAAGAGGAGAAAGATCTCTTGTACTCATACGATAGCTTCGAAATCGTCATTTCTACATGGAACGGTGAATCCGTTCAGTAGACTGGCGAATTGGGTCACATAGCAGTCAAGTGGAGAGAATGAGCGATTTGAATTCTGCTGGGCCCATAACCTGAGGTCCTGTCGAGCCTATTGTGTCAGAGCACTGAGATTCAGGAGGCTGCGTTTCGAATCCCTGTTCCTTGAGCCTTACCACAATTATATTAAAATCATTAAAAATAATAATTTCTTTTGGCAGAACCAGGAAGAGAACTCAGGCCCTTACCATTGCCCGGAAGTTCTTATTCCATTGAGCCATCGGCCCCACCCACAAAAATTAATTTTTGAAAAATTATTTTATTTATTTATTTGCTTCTTTTGAACCGGGGATTGAACTCAGGCCCTTGCACTTGCCAGGGAAGCGCTTATTCCACTGAGCCATCGAAAAAGAATTTTTTAAAAAATTTTAATACAATTAAAATAAAACCCATCTCCACTTGTTCTATACGTGAGACTCGATGGAAGAATTTTCCATGAAATGATTTCTGAGGACACTCGCCTGCTGGTGATGTATTCATGAATGGATTTTCCAGTTGAACTGGGGACCGGAACTCCTGTCGGGGGCTGTCTAGGAGAAATGGTTTACAAGGGACCCCTTCGCGAAGGGCCTAGAACATCTCTCCAATTTCTCCACCAAAGATTCACCCTTGGAACCTGAAATCCTAAAGTAGAGAAAATGAGCTACACCTGGGGCTGTCAGGACTGGCACACCTGGGTCCCATTGTGGCCCTTAAGAAGAAAGGCCTCAGCAAGTGTGTTTTCATCAGGGGCCTGGCCCTAGCTCAGTTCTTTAAGTGGGTGCTTCCACAAAGCTGACAGCCTCAGGTTGTTGTAGTTCGATCGCCACAAGCTTCCAGCCAGCCAAAGGTAGCCTGAAGACATTGGAGAAACAAACAAAAAAAATCCTTCTTCCATTTCTTTCTAGAAAGTACTGGGAGGGTGAGCATGGAAATTCAGGGAGAATGTTTTCTGTTTTCTCGTGGACCGGGCGCGGATTGCATTGTGGATGGGTGAGGTAGCCAAAAAAATTTGGACCAGAAATTCAATTTTTGCCTGGAGATGATAGCAGGCTTAGCAAGGCCCAGCATCTGAAAAGGCCTAGAATTTAGCTGCACTTTCTGCTCTTAGAACTAAACCTCGGAGGTGAGTTGCAAGAGGAGAAAGATCTCTTTTACTCATACCTTAGCTTCCAAACTATCACTTGACAAGGAATGGTGAATGCATTTAGTAGACTGGCGAATTGGGTCCCGTAGCAGTAAAGGGGAGAGAAATAGCAATTTGAATTCTGCTGTGCCCTTGATCTAAGGTTCGGTCCAGCCTATTGTGTCAGAGCAATGACATTCAGGAGACTGTGTTTTGAATCCTTGTTGCCTGAGCCTTACCACAATTAAGTGAACATAATTAAAAATAATATTTTTTTTGGCAGATCCAAGAATTGAACTCAGGCACTTGGCCGTGCGCGGGAAGTTATTATTTCACTGAGGCATAAACCAGTCACACGAAAAGTAATTTTCTAAAAACAATTTGTACAAATATTTTAATACAATTAAAATAAAACCCTTCTGCATTTGTTCTGTACATGGAACTCGATAGAAGAATTTTCCAAGAATTTATTTTTGAGGAGACTCGCCTACAGCCGATGTATTCATGAA
>NW_004524844.1:2359037-2360079 GCF_000260255.1 Octodon degus | reverse complement strand
GGGTGGGCTTGGGTTCTGAGGTTGCATTTTGTTCCTTCTCGTCATTTTGAGTAGCACTGTCCTCTGCCCTTTGTTGTAGATCTTTGCTGTAGTTATAACCTTCACACATACTGAAGTCAAGGTGGAGCTCTACAGAGTTTGGACTTCTCCAGCTGAGTCTGGCTTAGGTCTGGCTGCTGTGCTCAGCTCCTTCCAGCTGCGGACCTTGTCTAGGACTGGGTCTGTGCGTTCCCGGAGCTCGGCAGAAATTCCTACTGGGCAAGAAGGGTGAGGGAGGTACGGCGGAGGGGTGGGGGGCAGCCGGAGGTGGTGGGAGAGGGTCCGGCCCACGCTGCGTCTGGGCTGGGACTGGTCAGGCTGGCACAGGTTAGCAGGAAGCTCTCCACACACTCACCGGACCTGGACTAGGACTGGGTCTGGGGGTTCCCGGATGTTGGCAGAAATTCCTACTCGGCAGGAGGGGTGGGGAGGTACGGCACAGTGGTGTGGGGCGGCCCGAGGGGGTGGAGAGGGTCCGGCCCACCCTGGGCCTGGGCTGGGAATGATCCCACCGGCGCAGGTTAGCAGGAAGCTCTCCACACACTCACCGGACCTGGACTAGGACTGGGTCTAGGGGTTCTCGGATTTTGGCAGAAATTCCTACTCAGCGGGCGTGGTGGTTGAGGCACTGCGGAGTGGTGGGGGGCGGCCCAAGGGGCTTGGGAGGGCGTCCGGCCCACGCTTCACCTGGGCTGCGACTGGTCCCGCCGGCACAGGGTAGCAGGAAGTTCTCCGCACACTCACCGGACCTGGGCTAGGACTGGGTCTGGGGGCTCTCCTTTCGCTCTCTTGATTAGTTAGTCCTTGAGATCCTGCTTTCCTTTTACTTGTATTATATCTTTCTACTTGTATTTATTCTTTGGAGTTCTCAAGCTAGGGAGACTATACAATATTTACACATGTGTGTCTAGTTTATTTCACTTATGAGTATATGTTCAAGTGGCATCTACTTCAATATAAAGGCTTGCAGTTTATCATTCTTAATAGCTGAATAATACTCCAT
>NW_004524844.1:2354475-2355012 GCF_000260255.1 Octodon degus | reverse complement strand
ACCTGGACTTTTCTTTGCCGGTAGGTTTTTAATTACATCTCGTATTTCATTGGTTTTTATTGGGCTACTGAGAGTGGTTATATTTTGTCGATTCAGTTGTGGTAATTTGTATATTTCTAGGAATCTGTGAATTTCTTCTGTGTATTCTATTCTGTGAGAGTAAAGATTGTCAAACTAGCTATTGATAATTTTCTGAATTTCCACTGAGTCTGTGGTAATTACACCCTTTTCATTCCTTATTGCTTGTATTTGAACTTTTTCTTTCCTCTGTTTAATGAGGTTAGCTAGGACCTTATCAATTTTATTTAATCTTTCAAAGAACCAGCTTTTTGCTATTTTAAATCTTTGAATTGTTTTCTTCTTCTCAAATGAATTAATTTCTTCTCTTATCTTTATGATTTCCTCCCGTCTTTGGCTCTGGGTTTGGTTTGTTCTTCTTTTTCTAGTTGTGGAAGGTGCAGCATTAGGGTGTTTATTTGTTCCCGTTCTCTTTTCCTAATGTGTGAGTTCACAGCTATGAATTTCCCTCTGAGAACT
>NW_004524844.1:2346638-2351197 GCF_000260255.1 Octodon degus | reverse complement strand
GGACTGGGTCTGTGGGTTCCCGGAAGTCGGCAGAAATTCCTACTCAGCGGGCGGGGTAGGGGAGGTACTGCGGAGTGGTGGGGGGTGGGCCGGGGGGGTAGGAGAGGGTTCAGCCCACTCTGCACCTGGGCTGGGACTGGTCCCTCCGGCGCAGAATAGCAGGAAGCTCTCCACACACTCACTGGACCTGGGCTAGGACTGGGTCTGGGGGTTCCCGGAAGTCGGCAGAAATTTCTCTCTTAATATCTTGATCACATTATCATTTCAAATATATCTATATTACTTCTACCACCTTTTCTGTTCGTTTACATCTTGAGATTCTCATGTAAGATAGAGCATGCAGTATATAAGCATGCCAACATTGTAGTCTCAAGGTACATTACTGTCTTATAGTGACTGAAGTTTATCTATTATTATACCCCGTAGTTTTCTTTGGTGTAGGAATATTAAATTTTTTTATCCATTTATATGTTTATAGACATATAAGCTACTTCCAAGTATTAGCTATTTCTAGAATACATAACAAACAAAAACTTTGACCTTTCCACTCTTAAAAGTACAACCCTCTCGGTTTTATAAATAAATATTTCTCCTGATTTCATTCTTATTCTCTTCCTACTTGCTCTCCAAATTCTGCCTCTATCTTACAGTATGGCATAGTAGGGGCCAGGGAGATGGCTCAGTGAAATAAGCGCTTCCCTGGCAAGTTCAATTCCCAATTCCGAAAAAAAAATCTAGATTATGACATAGCATTTTTGTTTTATACACTTAACAACTGTTTAACAAATCTTGTAATAAGGAGAAATGTCATATAACAGCATGCAATGGGTAAAATATCAAGATATCCAAGTTGAAATGTGCAGCTCAAAACCGTAATGATGAAACACATTATTCCTTCTATAGAACCAGTTTTTGTTCATCTCTCCCACTGTTGCACCTAAACATTTGTAACTGTAATTTCATTATCCCAACTAGTTAATTAAAAAGTTGTCAATACACATGAGATGTGGCGTGACATGATCCCTGCAGTTTTGAACATACCGACAATTTTACTTGCCAGGCGATCCTGGCACATTTGAAAGATTTATGGACCTGAAAAGTCATTAGAGGCCAAAATTTTTCTGCCTCTTTGAATGAATAAACTGTTTATTTATTGTGTGTGTGTCTGTGTGTGTGTGTCCAGCTCAGCCCACCTGGGGGCGGGGCTGGCTGGCATGTGGTGCTGGGGTATCAAACCGCGGTCCCTGTGCTTTGCCAAGCTTGTTCTAAGTAGGTGCTTTAGACCACTGAGCCATCTCACCAGCCCCAGAATAGACTGTTAACTGTTTTGTTTTCTCATAGATTTTTCTCAGGCCATTTTATATACTAGGGCTGTTAGGTTTGGTAGTACTGGGGTATGTGACCTACTCTTGTGTGGTTTGCACATTTATCCCTTACTTTATCTACAGGTGCTGGGATCCTCCTGGCTTCCCTTCTGCTCAAGACACCCTCCTACCTTCAAGTCCGAAATCTGTGCTTTGTACCAACTGGGATCCATCGCTTTATAACTAATCTCTTCAACACACTCTTCATTTCCTCATCAGATTGAAAGGTAGTAGTTACCAAAACTGATTATGAAAGAGCTTGGTTTCCTGAGAAAAAAGGAGTGGTGATACCTGAAAAGAGAATTGTGGCTACAAAAAATGATGCTAAGCCCCTTCATAGTGAAAAGTGAGAGACCACGAAGGCAAACCTGAAAGCCACATAATGTAATAAATTAAGATTAATTTTCAAAACTGAGTAAAAGTAATCACTCACTCAGTTACCACAAATGGAAAGTATTTTACTGGCAATGCTAAATTTGAAATTGTGTGCAAGGACCAAATGATATATACAGAAATCATACACTTACACTGCATGTGTACAATAAAAAGTTTCAATATTGACGCACATCACTAAATAATGTGAATATATTTATTATATAGACATGAAAATGGAAATATAAAATTGTCTTGAGGGTTGGAAATATACCTCAGTGGCAGAGCCCCTGCCTGCAAAGAGTGAGGTTGAGTATTCGATTCCCCTTACCACCACAACCAAAAAAAATTAAGAAATAAAAAAGTAAAATAAAATAGACAAGAAATTGTGGTCAAAAATTAGAGAAAAAGGGAGGCGGGAAGGAAAGCCAACATTATGGCCCTAGCCTTGCAAGGTCAATTAAGACTCAGGACATATGAGAACTTGAATTGTAACAACATGTAACTCTGTAGTGTCCCCAATTTTCTGATCAAGGAGATTATGGGGCCAAAGAGGAAAGTGATTGATGATGTAGAGTGTGCTTAAGGAGAGTCACATGGAGAGAAAACATTCTCTCAGGCTTTCACAGAGAGCACATTGGCCAAGCAATGGCCATGACTCATCCACATGGCTGACACAGAGAAAGGTTCTACAACCTGAGGTACAGGATCTCAGGACAAATCCTGAGGGGATTTCACTGACCTTATCAGACCCAAAAGCTACAACTCTTGTTGCATAGGTCCTGCTTTACCTTGGTCTTAACCATCCAGCAGAAAAGTATAAAAACAAAATATAAGAAGTAAAGCCATGCTGTTATGTTGAGCTGTAGGGGACTCAGGTCAACAATTTCTGACATTGCCAGTCAAGTGGAAGACCCAATACTATTACGAGCTACTGGACTCTTTGAGAATATTTTGCTGAATTTACACACCTATATTATTCAAATAATGGAGCTTAACAAAAAAAGGGTATGCAGATGAATGTTTATTTTGTATCTGTGTATTCAAAGCAGTTAGAATAGATATATAGTTACATTCTCTTAATGAATAGAGTGATTTGTTCTCATGGTGTTTGTAAATAGGATATCATGTCCACATCTTGTACAGCAATTAACCACTAGGAAGAAGGTATGCAATGTGTTATTATTGAAAATCTCCTACCAATTTGATTTGAAACTGTCTCACTGCTATTTGTTTATCAGTAAAATTATGGGGAAAAAAAGAAACTGTGGTCAAACAAAAAAATAGTATGTGATTAGTTACAATTCCTTGCCTGTGATTTTTCACTACCAAGGAAATACAAATCAACAAAAGCACTAAAAATGTTGAATGATGATGTTTCAGGTGCAAGACAAACTTTTTCAGAGGAAAGTTGTTTCTTAAACCACATATTATTTTGAAAAATAGTCCAAAATCCAATGAAGAGATGAACTATTGATCTGAAGAATTGAAGTGTTAACCATAATGAAATTTGTGCCATTCCTCTTCTGGTTTTATTTAAGTATCTAGCCAATCCTTTAAAACTAAAGCATAATATGATATTGAGACAGAATTGAGGAGTTTACATCTGTTAAAATCAAAACTTGAACAAAATAGTTGTTAGCCTGGTTTTACCATCCACATTATGTGTGCTAATTTCTCGTTGTTTTGGTTGATTTGTGGAATGTTTTCAGTGTGGGATGCTTAATAGACATTTTGCTCAAAATCCTCTAAATATCAGCAATTTTACAACAAATTATAAGAAGTACATATATCTGAAAACATTGCTGGTTGTCCATTGTGTTTAGAGGCTAGGTAACAATTTCTTCCTGTGAACCTCACGATTAGATCAGTATCTAATGTTTCCTGAGTTGGAAGCAATTAATGTCAATCAAAACTGAACAAAGTTGAAGCATGAATTTTATTTTGCATGCATTACGAAATCAATTGTCTTCAGGGAGCTAAGCATATTCAAATGAGTTTAGAAAAATATTACATTTTGATGCACTGAGACAAAATTTCTAAAAACAAGTAAATTTCCCTTTCAGACAACAGATTTGTCTTCTTTTTCATTTTCAAGAATGGAGGGTGTCACCATGGATTTCTCTCTGTCCACAGCACCTAGTTCTGTGTTGTAAGGCTCGGAAGAATACCTGGGAAGCCAATTTCTGGTAGAGTCATATGAAGTGGTGAAGTTGGACATACCACCATCTCACAAATCCAGAACTATTTTGCTATGTAATCTCCCATAAACACCAACTTGATGTGTTTTTTTTAAGTTTTTGGCATATGTTTGCAGCACATGACGATTATTTTGCACTTGGGACATTGTCACATATACATATTTTACTTGATCAGTTTTTTTCCTATCCTTCCTTCTCCTCTACCTCCCTTTCCACTAATTCCTCTCCAATCTGTACAAAGCCTACCTCCTTTTATCTTACCAACTCTTCTTTATTTCGGGCCAGAAAAATTTTTTAAAAATTACCAATTATTTCAGTTTTTATTTCAGGCTTGCCTCATCCATCAAACTATCAAAATATTATTTATACAATGTTTCCCAATGCAGTATTTTTTGGCTTTTTCCTCCTATCTCAGGTATGTATTGGTGTCTTGGCAAACTCATCACTATTTGTGGCACTTGCATACACCTTCTTATTTCAACCTAATCTTAAGAGGCCCATCGATTTCATTATAATTCACCTGACAGTGGTGAATAATTTGAGTATCATAGTCACACTGATACCATATATCAAAGCGTCTTTTGGAGTAAGACAGTTTCTGGATGACACTGGCTGTAAGGCA
>NW_004524844.1:2343475-2346263 GCF_000260255.1 Octodon degus | reverse complement strand
TTGATGCTCATGTTGTGGACGAGCCTCTACATGGTGAGTCTCCTCTACAGACACCACAGGAGAGCTCGGAATATCCGTAGCACATTTTCCCGAACATCCGCAGAAATCAAAGCAACTCAAAATATTCTTTTGCTGGTGAGTTTCTTTGTTTTGTTCTATTTCTCAGACAACTTTGTCAATTTACTTGCATTTTATTCTCTCAAAAAACATATACTTTTAAATGCGATAAATGTCATGTTATCAGCATGTTATCCAACCATTTGTCCTTTTGTTTTGATGAAAAATACTAAAATGTTTTATAGATTCTTTCACTTTATATTGATGTGAGTTAAGTGTCCTTGAACTGTTTTTAGTGGCTAATTTGACAGTACAGCTGAAAAATATGGCATCATGGTAAATGATTACCATATGATCTCAAGATAATGTGAAAACAACTATGCACATATCAATACTTGTAAAAATTAATCTGGGTTTAAGTTATTCAGAGGAGTGCCAGATTCACTCCATAATATACAATAAAATAAATTGTACTTCTCTTAATGTCTTCGTCAATTTATGTCTAATGACAGCACTACACTTGTCTTGTTGAAAAATTTGTAGATACTGGCTTAACAATTTAAGTTAAAATTGCTTCTTCTCATCAATAATTCTTTACCTGAAATGTTAAGACATTTTGTCTATACTGTAGGCCATTTACTTAAATATATTTTCCTCTCAGCATTCATTCCTAACTCCATCTTCCCTCCTTATTGTCTTTTCAAATTAGGAAGTCCTTGATCTGTTTTACTAATTGTTTTATACTATGCTGGCAAAACTGATGAAAATGAAGTTTCAATCAGTGGATACATTCTTTTGCACTAATCTTTGGGTGAAATATGATTATTTTATTTTTTATGTATTTAGTACAGGGTGTACAGGGTACCATTATATAATTTGGACTCATAGTGATCCTCCTGTTTTCAGCCTCACAAGCACTGAGGTTACAGGTGTGCAACACCACGCCCTGTATCAGTCACATCACAGCATGCACCAGGGACCAGGCCCACATGGCATGCTAGGGAGTGTACCTTGGTCTCTGGGCCTGCCTAAGCAGACGCTTTAGTCCTCTGGGTTATTTAGCTGACCCTTGATGATTGTTATTGATTTTTTCAAAATTTGAGGAAGTTCAAGAATAAAAGTTATATTTGGTGGGAGTTTCAGTGAGCCTCCTTGAGCCTGTGGAGCCTCCATGACTCATGCCAGAATGACGAAGCCTACACTCTGACCCCACCAAAGCAGCAGCAATTACATCCTCTTTGAGGGCCTGAAGCATCATGGGAATAGAAGGAGGGAAGAGACACTGCTCATGGTCACCTGATTACTGCAGGACAATTGGGGGCCTCTGGAAGCTCCTAAGACCTGGGGAAAAAAGCCTCTACACCATCCTCCCTTCATTGGGAGCTCAAGGGAGTTTTGCTGAGCTTCAGGAGCATCATTTATCTCTGTCAGAGGGAATAAACTCTGCCCACAGTACCAGTGCCATCCCCAATCCTTGATCTTAAAGAAGCTGATGCCCAGCCCTTACTCCTATAGGGAAGTTCATCCTGCCAGCATGGGATGTGCCCAATGCAGGGCAACCAATTGGCCTTGGAGGACCCAAGAATACTCCACTCTAATCAGAGAAACATATTATTACCACTCCTATTTTATTTTATTATATATTCTGTATATAACTAAAAACTTTGCTCCTATTATTAAAGTAGAAAATCAATAATTACCACAATTTGTTGACTTCTCAATTATGCTTACTTTCAATTGTACTTTTTTTAGCTAGGATGTCATATCGGTTGTAATCAGCTGTTTTCCTTTGTGTAATACTACCGTGAAATACTATTGGAAAGCTTTGTGTTCATAACCTCAACACACCTCTGCACAAAAAGCCTAGGTACTTAGCCAAACACAAACCAACAACCCACTATCAATTAATTTTGAAGGAAAGCTCTCAAGACACACACAAACCAAGATTCTCCTACACACAGAAAAAAAATCACTGAAGTAGAGACTATTCCTTAAGAGGCCTTGAGAGAAGTGATATACCTACCTATTAAAATGGGAGAAGTTGGTTTCACACAGGGCAATCGCACAGGCTAAGGGAGGGACACATGCTGGGTTCAGGGAGGACCCTATTCTCTGGTCCTTGGCAGACCTAGCTGGGATTTCCTTGTTGCTTTTGTCTCCATGTGCCTGTTCCAAATGTGGAGGTTGACCTGTGACACGAACCCTAGTCCTCTGTGCCTGGTGTTGAGTAAAAAAGTCACAGCTGTGGAGCATCATGGCCATGATATTGGCAATGCACTTTGGTTCCGTTGAAATTTCCTTAGGCTCAGGATAGTGCCAGCCTCAACAAAAACAAAACTTCCAGCGGTCGGAGCTAGAGTGACAGCGGGCACACATAGTGGTTGGACACAGAGGATATAGCCACAAGGCCATAGCCCCCGATGTCTTGAGGAGGGAAACATGTGCAAGGGAGCACATTCCCAGGACTAAGATTATCCAGCCGTTAGTAACAACTTGAAACAATAGAGTAAAAGCAGCCACAGAGACAGCCTCAAAACAAAGAAGTCTCTAAGTCTTGCTAAGTATCATCCATACTTATTATACAGGGATATCAAAGTTCTGATTCAGTGAATCCAAACCATTGCTTAAGCCACACCACTCTCTTGTATTGTTCAAATGGTCATTTTCTTTTTTGTTCATTTTGTTTTTCACTATGAATCTCTTTATTTTTTTTTAGTTTGTTTTTTTTCAA
>NW_004524844.1:2341227-2342153 GCF_000260255.1 Octodon degus | reverse complement strand
AATTAACTGCAAGATTAAAGAATCTTCTGAATATTCTCAGGATCATTGCCTTGCTCATCTTTTACATATAACTGTATGGTTTCACATTGTCATGTTTCCTATCTCTTCTCCTTTCGCTCTCTTGATTAGTTAGTCCTTGAGATCCTCCTTTCCTTTTACTTGTATTATATCTTTCTATTTCTATTTCTTCCAAATGGTCATTTTCTGATAAAAAAAAATTTTAATTATACAAAACATTTGACAATAAGGAATGAAAAGGGTATAATCACCACAGACCCAGTGAAAATTCAGAAGATATCAATAGTTACTTTTAGATTCTTTACTCTCACAGAACAGAAGACACAGACTAAATGGAAAGTGTCCTAGAAAAGTACAAATTACCAAAACTTAATCAATAAGATATAACCACTCTCAATAACCCAACAAAAGTCAATGAAATAAGAGATGTAAAAAAACACCTACCAAAAGAGAAAAGTCCAGGTCCAGATGGATTCATAGTTGAATTCTACAAGAAACTTACTGAAGATATAATCTATATACTCCTTATACTCTTCAATTTTATTAAAAAGGAAACAATCCTCCCAAAATCATTCTTGGTGGCAAGTATTATACCAATAACAATACCAGGAAAAGATGCAACTAAAAAAGAGAACTACATGCCAATCTCCCTCATGAACATAGATGCAAAAATCCTCAATAAAATCATAAAAAATAGAATACAGTAAATCATCAGAAGATAATACACCATAACCAGGTAGGATTCATCCCAGGTATGCAAGTATCATTCAATATTTGAAAACCTATAAATGTAATACACTATATCAGTAGAGCAAAAACCACAAGATCATCTCAATTGATGCACAAAAGGCTTTTGACAAAGTCCAACATTCATTTATGCTCGAAGTCCTACAGAAAATTGGAATATA
>NW_004524844.1:2334073-2335174 GCF_000260255.1 Octodon degus | reverse complement strand
CCACAGCCATTAGACAAGAGAGAGAAATGAAATGAATAAGAATAGGTAAAGAAGAAGTCAAATTATCATTATTTGCAGATGACGTGATACCTTATTTGGAAGACCCAAAAATCGTCACCAAGAAGCTACTAGAATTAATACACAAATTTAGTAGAATAGCAGTATACAAAGTCAATACCCAAAAGTAAATAGCATTTTTCTACACAGATAACAAACACGCTGAGAGAGAAATTATGGAAACAATAACTTTTATAATAGCACTGAGGAAAAGGAAATACCTCGGAATTAATCTAACTAAAGAAGTCGAAGATATTTTCCTGGAAAACTACAGTACTCTTTAAAAAAAGTTGTAGAGGATTTGAGAAAAAGGAAAGATATTCCCTGCTTCTGGGTAGGAAGAACCAATATTGTGAAGATGGCCATACTTGCAAAATTGTTGTACAGATTTAATGCAGTCCCATACCTCATGGATCTAGAGAAATCATTCCTAAAATTTATTTGGAACCAGAAAACACCTGGAATAGCAAGGGCATCCTGACCAGCAAAGACAAGGCAGGAGGCATTACAATTCCTGACTTGAAATTGTACTACAAGGCTACTGTGATAAAATCAGCATGATACTGGCAACGAAATAGACCTGAGGATCAATGGACTACCTTAGCAGATGCTGAAGCCCCTACAAACGCACTCAGCCACTCATCTTTGACAAAGGGGCCAAACATACTCACTGGAAGAAAGATAGCCTCTTTAACAAATGATGATGGAAAAACTGGCTCTCCACATGCTGAAAACTAAAATTTGACCCAGGTCTATTACCAAGCACTAAGCTAATATCAAAATGGATTAAAGATCTAAACATTAAAACAGAAGCACTAAATCTCCTAGAATAGAAAGTAGGAGGAACTCTTGAAGACATAGGGGTAGGTAAAGAGTTCATGAACAAAAATCAAATCGCATGGGAAACAGTTGAAAGAATTAACTGGGACCTGCTCTTATAGAGCAGTTTTTGCACATCAAAAGAAATTATCAACAAAGTGAAAAGACAACCCACAAATTTCAGGAAAAAATCTTAAGTAATATACACTTAGAAAAAGGTGTCTT
>NW_004524844.1:2331570-2333465 GCF_000260255.1 Octodon degus | reverse complement strand
GAATGTAGACTGGTGCAACTGTTATGGAAATTAGTGTGGAGACTCCTTAGAAAACTAGGACTGGAAATCCCATTTAAACCAGCTATTCCTCTACTGGGAATTTTCCCGGATGATCTGAAAGCATCATATCATACTGATATATGTGTGCCTAATGTTTAAGCAACACAATTTGTGGTAGTCAAATCTTGGAAACAACCAAGATGTCCATCACCTGAGGAATGGATCAAAAAGATGTGGTATTTTTATACAATGGAGTACTACTCAGCAATAAAGAATGAAAAACTTGAAGCCTTTATATTTAAGTGGATGCCACTTGAAGATAGACTCGTAAGTGAAATAAACCTGACACACATGTGTAAACATATTCTAGTTTCCCTAGTATAAGAAATCAAAAGAAGAAATACTAATAGCAAGGCATAATACAACTAAAAGGAAATCAAGAACTTGAGGACTAAATAATTAAGAGAGGAAGAGGAGAAGAGGTAGGAAACATGACAGTGGCAAGCTGTACAGTTATATGTAGAAGATGCATAAAGCAATAATCCTGAGAATATTTAGAAGATTTTTGAATCTAGCAACTGGAAGTATTCTCACTCTGACTAACTATTTATACTGATAGCTGTGAACTAAGCAACTGCGCTGAAGATGTGAATTTGTAATACAAGGTTCATGCTTGCAGTGCCTGTCATTCTGGTCTTCTGAATACGGGCTGCTTGTCATGATATGTCAGTTGCTGACATGCTATCTCTCAGATAGATGATTGTTCAAAAAGAAGAGGGTGTTGAATGAAGGCAGGAGACAGCAAAAGGAAAGTTGCGGGACTATCTTTCTATAATGTTGTATATACTTAGATTTCTGGACTTATGTGAAAACATATGCAATTGTTTATTCCTATTTTTTAAATATATTTTAATTTTTAATTTTTTTTTCATCATATTCTGTAAGGACTCAAACATATCAGGGGCTGGAGAGATGGCTCAGTGGAATAAGTGCTTCCCTGGCAAGCGCTAGGGCCTGAGTTCAAACTCTGGTTCCAAAAAAAAAAAAAGAGGACTTAAACATATCAATGCTTGATGAAAAGTACCTGCTCCATGTTATACCTAAGATGTTTGATATTCAGACAGATAGTGACGTTAAGCTTAATAGTCTAGGTTGTATGGTAATAACAATAAGCTTCTCTTCTGGAGGGTTAACAACCTAAGTTTGCAGACCAAAATTTAGAGAAAAGGAAAAGCCAAAAGGAAAGCCAACATTTTGGCCCTAGCCTTCCAAGGTCAGTTAAGATGCAGGACATAGGAGAATTTGTACTGTAATGACGTAACTCAGTTGTGTCCCAAATTTTCTGACCAAGGAGACTATGGGGGCCAAAGAGGAAAATGATCAATGATGTAGAGTGTGCCTAAGGAGAGTCACATGGAGAGAAAGCATTCTCTCAGGCTTTCACAGAGAGCACATTAGCTAAGCAATGACCGTGGCTCATCCACATGGCTGACACTGACAAAGGATCTACAATCTGAGGTACAGGGTCTCAGGAAAAATCCTGAGGGGATTGGACTGATCTTATCAGATCCAAAAGGTACAATCCTGTTGCAAAGTTCTTGCTTTATCTTGGTCTTAACCATCAGGTACAAAAACTCCAAGTCTTGATACATAGATCTTGTTTTATCTTCGTCTTAATCATTCAGGAGAAAAGTTCAAAAACAAAGTATAAGAAGTAAAGCCATGTTGTTAGGTTGAACTGTAGGGGACTCAGGTCAACAACTTTTGATATTGCCAGTCAAATGGAAAACCTAATAGTATGATGGACTACTGGACTCTTTTGGAATATTTTGCTGAGTTCACACACCTATAATATTCAAATGATGGAGCTAAACAAAAAAGGGGATACAGATGAA
>NW_004524844.1:2326404-2327089 GCF_000260255.1 Octodon degus | reverse complement strand
GACAATGAAGAGAGAGCAAAGAGAAGAACTGGGAAACATGACAGAGGCAAAGCCATACAGTTATATGTACAAGATGGGCAAGGCAACGATCCTGAGAATCTTCAGAAGATTTTTGAATCTAGCAGTTAATGGAAGGATTCTCACCCTGCCTCACTATATATGCTGACAATTGTGCACTAAGCAACTGCACTGAAGATGGCAATTTGTAATAGTAGGTTCATGCTTGGAGCACCTGTCATTCTGGTCTTCTGAGTATGGGCTACTTGTCATGACACGGCAGTTGCTGCCGTGCTGTCTCTCAGCTACATGATTGTTGAAAAAGGAAGGGGGTGGTGAATCAAGGCAAGAGACAAGAAAAGGAGTGTTGCGGGACTGTCCTGCTACAATGTTGTATATGGTTAGATTTCTCCACTTATGTGTAAACATATATAGTCCTTTATTCCTGTTGTTTAAATATATTTTAATTTTTTTAATTTTTTGTCATATTCTGTAGGGACTTAAAGTTTAGTACATCAATACTTTATGAAAAATACCTGTTCCATTTTATGCTTAAGATGTTTGATATTCAGACAGATAGTGAGGTTAAGCTCAACCGCCTAGGTTATATGGTAATAACAATAAGCTTCTCTTCTGGAGGGTTAACAACCTAAGTTTGCAGACCAAAATTTAGAGAAAAAGGAGGGCC
>NW_004524844.1:2323727-2326144 GCF_000260255.1 Octodon degus | reverse complement strand
TGAGGTACAGGGTTTCAGGATGAATCCTGAGGGGATTTGACAGACCTTATCAGATCCAAAAGCCACAATTTTTGTTTCATAGATTTTGCTTTCTCTTGGTCTTAACCATCCAGCAGAAAAGTATAAAAACAAAGTATAAGAAGTAAAGTCATGCTGTTATGTTGAGCTGTGTGGGACTCAAGTCAACAACTTCTGACATGGCCAGTCAAGTGGAAAACCCAGTACTATTATGAACTACTGGATTATTTTGGAATATTTTGCTGAGTTCACACACCTATAATATTCAAATGATGGAACTAAACAAATAAAGGAATATAGATGACTATCCATTTTGTATCTGTGTATTCAATATATAGCTACATTCTCTTAATTCAAAGAATAGAGGGATTTGTTCTAATAGTGTATGTAAATAGCATATCATGTCTGCATCTTGTACAACAAATAACCACTAGGAAGGCAGTATTCAATGTGTTAGTTATTGGAACTGTCCTACCAATTTGATTTGAAACTGTCTCATTGCCATTTATTTCTCAATAAAATTATGGAGAAAAGAGAGAGAGAGAAAGAGGCTTACTCCCCTCTTCCTCTTTTTTTTTCTTTTTTGCTGTTTTCCACTGATATGAACTACTGCCCTCTGCCATGTGCCACTCTGCCTTGAAGCCACCCAAATATGGACTGAAACCTCCACTTATTGTGAGCTAAGTAAGTTTTTTCTTTCTTAATTCTGGGTGTCAAACAATTGTGCCTCAGTAATAAGAGAAAAATAACCAAGATGTGGATTCAGTTATGGGAAGAAAAGAAAATTTCTACATCATAATTGGGAATGTAAATGAGAATGACCGTTATGGAAATCAGTATAAAGATTCCTCCAAAAACTACAAAGTAGATTCATTTGATTCAGTTATCTCTCTTGGGTGTCTTTCCCCAAAAGTTAAAGTTTTCATATTACAGTGAAACATGCATACCCATATTTTAGTAGTGCAATTCCCAACAACTAAATTATGAGAGCAACCTATATGCCAATCAATAGATGGTGTGTTTAAAAAATATAGTGTAGACATAATACACTGCAGTGGTACTTCGATTTACAGACTTCATCTGTTTTTCAATTTTGGGGAAAGCCGGGGAGATGGCTCAGTGGAAAAAGTGCTTCCCTGGCAAGCGCAAGGGCCTGAGTTCAATCCCTGGTTCCGCCAAAAAAAAAAAAAAAGACCAACAATTTTGGGGAAGATGGCTGTGCTTGTGTGGGGAAGATGGCCACGGTCGTATTTGTCACCTAACACGGAGTTTGTGAACAGAAGCAAACTTTTGTGAAACAAATTGTTAGCAAAAAGTGGTGTTCATGGGCTGGGGATATGGCTCAGTGGAATAAGCACTTCCCTGGCAAGCGCAAGGGTCTGGGTTCAATCCCCGGTTCCACCAAAAAAAAAAGAAAGAAAGAAAAAGGAAAAAGAGGTGTTCACGAACCAAGATATTACTGTATTGTTCAGTCGTGTGTTGGATTGTTTTGCTGAATTCACACATCTATAGTATTTAGATGCCAATGGAATGCCCATTTATGACAAGACTAAACAAAAAAAGGGATACAAAGGAAGGACCATTTTGTAACTGTATATGCAGAATAGCTAGGATAGATATACAGCTACTTTCACTTAATTCAATGAGAAGAAAGATTTGTACTAATAGTATTTGGACAGCATATTCTGTTTGAATCTTGTACTATTGATAACCACTAAGAAGATAACAATGTACAATGTATTAATTATTGAAACTGCCCTATTAATCAGTTTTGAAACTGACTCATTGATATTTGTTTCTCAATAAAATAAGATAAAATAAAAAGATTAAATTTGAGACATTTGTGAAAAGAAACAAAAGAAAACATTTGACGATAAAAATAGATAATATATCGATTGTTGTTAATCAGCTATTCTTGTTTTGAATATCTGTAACTTATTTATTACTATATATTACTCTGTTTCTGTCTTTGCTTTTATTTTTCTTGATCTTGTTTTTACTCTTCAATATAAAAGAAAATTATATTTTATAAAAAGAAAACACAGGGAGATGGCTCAGTGGAATAAGCGCTTCTCTGGCAAGTGCAAGGGCCTGAGTTCAATCCCCGGTTCTGCAAAAAAAAAAAAAAAGAAAACAATAAAAGTAACAATAAAGCATAGCTTCACACACAAAATAAATTTTTTTAAAACTTGGGCTGACCAGAAGCTAGGCAGACTAAAATACCTGCTTATTTATCAAGGTTCAATAGTCCTGGTTCATCAGGCTGGAACCAGCCCCAAGGGTGCACTAATTTACTCGCGTGGTGGTACATGCCTGTGATCCCGGCCCTAGTGAAGCTCAAAACAGGGGGATCATTACGAGTCTGAAATGAGTAGTGAGACACTGTAGGCCCTGTACTA
>NW_004524844.1:2311797-2319572 GCF_000260255.1 Octodon degus | reverse complement strand
GAATGAAAGGGTTAAATTACCACAAAACTAGCGGAAATTCAAAAGATCATCAATCAATACCTACTTTGAGAATCTTTACTGCAACAGAATATAGAAGACACAGAAGAAATGGACAGATTCCTAGAAAGGTACAAATTACCAAAACTGAATTAAAAACATATAAGAAACCTCAATAACAGCCATGGAAATACAAAATGAAGTAGAAACTCTACCTGCAAAGAAAAATCCAGGCACTGATGGATTCACAGCTGAATTATACATGGAATTTATAGAAGACATAATCCCTGTACTCCTCAAACTCTTCAATGAAATTTAAAAGGAAGTTAACCTCCCCAAATCTTTCCTGGAGGCAAATACTATACTGATAACAAAACCAGGGAAACACAGAACTAAAAAAGAGAACTACAGACCAATCTGCCTAATGAACATACACCCAAAACACCTCAATAAAATCCTAGCAAAAGGAACACAGGAAATTATCAAGAAGACTATACACCATGACCGGGTAGGATTCATCCCAGGGGTGCAAGAATGGTTCAATATACACAAGTCTATAAATGTAATACACTATATCAATAGAGCCAAATCCAAAAGGCACATGATCATCTCAATTGATGCAGAAAAGGTTTTTGACAAAGTCCAACACTCATTCATGTTCAAAGTCCTACAGAAAATTGGAATAGATGGCCTCAATCTCAATCTGAAAAAAGCCATCAATTACAATGCAACAGCGAACATAATTCTCAATGAGGAAAAACTGAACACTTTTACTTTCAGAACTGATACAAGACAAGGATGTCCTCTATCATCACTCCTATTCCATATAGTTCTAGAATCATTGGCTAGAGTCATTAAACAACAGAGAGAAATAAAAGGAATATGTAAAGAAGAAGCTAAATTATCATTGTTTGCAGATGATGTGATACTTTGCTGGGAAAACCAAAAAAACAACACCAAGAAACTACTAGAATTCATGCACAAATTCAATAGCACAGCAGGATACAAAGTCAATACCCAAAAGTCAATAGCATTCCTCTACACAGAAAACAAACACACTGAGAGGGAAATTAGAGAAACAACAACTTTTACAATAGCACCATGGAGAATGAAATACCTTGGAACTAATCTAACTAAAGAAGTCAAAGATCTTTTCAAGGAAAATTACAGTACTCTGAAAAAAGAGATCATACAGGATTTCAGAAAATGGAAAGATATTCCCTACTTCTGGATAGGAAGAACCAACACTGTGAAGATGATAATACTCCCAAAATTGCTGTACAGATTTAATGTAATTCCTATCAGATTACTACCAACATGTCTCACAGACCTAGAGAAATCGTTCCTAAAAATTTATTTTGAACCAGAAAAGATCTACAAAAACAAAGGCAATCCTGAGGAGCAATAAAGGTAATGCAGGAGGCATTATAATTCAATACTTGAAACTATACTACATGGCTACTGTAATAAATCAGAATGCTATTGGCAAAAAAAACAGACCTGAGGATCAATGGACTAGATTAGAAAATGCAAAAGCCTCTATGAACACACTCAGCCACCTTATCTTTGACAAAGAGGCTAAACATACTCACTGGAAGAAAGATAGCCTCTTTAACAAACGGTGCTGGAAAAACTGGCTCTCTACATGCCAAAAATTCAAACTTGAATGCACTAAGCCTAAATCAAAATGAATTAAAGATCTAAACATTAAAACAGAAACACTAAATCTCCTGGAAACGAAAGTAGGAGGAACTCTTGAAGACATATGTGAAGGCAAAGAGTTCATGAACAAAAATCAAATTGCATGGTTAATACTTGAAATAATTAACCACTAAGACCTCCTGTTATTGAGAAGTTTTTGCACTTCAAAAGAAATTATCAACAAAGTGAAAAGACAACCCACAAATTTCAAAAAAATCTTGACTAATAAGCACTCAGACAAAGGTCTGCTCTCTAGAATTTATAAAAAAACTAAAAAACATTAGGACCCCAAACTTTAAAGACCCAATCCAGAAATGGGCATCCGAGATGAACACACACTTCTCAGAGAATGAAATTAAAGAAGCGAATAAATATATGAAAAAATGCTCTACATCACTAGCCATCCATGGAATGCAAATTAAAACAACACTGAGATACCATCTCACCCCAGAAAGAATGGCTATCATAAAGAAATCAACCAACAACAAATGTTAGAGAGGCTGTGGGGGAAAAGGAACACTTCTCCACTGCTGGTGGGAATGTAGACTGGTGCAACCGTTATGGAAATCAGTGTGGAGACTCCCTAAAAAACTAGGACTGGAAATCCCATTCAAGCCAGCTATCATCCTACTGGGAATTTTCCTGGAGGAACTGAAAACATCATATCACAATGATATATGTGTGCTTATGTTTATAGCAGCACAATTTGTGATAGTCAAATCTTGGAAACAACCAAGATGCCTGTCACATGAGGAATGTGTGAAAAAGATGTGGTATTTTTAAACAATGGAGTATTACTCAGCTATAAAGACTGATAAACTCAAAGATTTCATATTTAAGTGGATGCCACTTGAACATATACTTATAAGTGAAATAAACCAGAACCACATGTGTAAATATCATATAGTTTCCCTAATATAAGAACTCAAAAGAGGAAATGCAAATAAAAAGATATAGCAATTAAAAGGAAAAGGAGAACTTGAGGATTGGACGATGAGGAGAAGGCAAGGAAAAAGCGGGGAAACATGACAATGGAAAAGCCATACATTTATACACACAAGATGGGTAAAGCAATGATTCTGAGAAACACCAGCAGGTTTTTAAAACTAGCAGTTCATTGGTAGGATTCTCTTCCTGACTAAATACACATTCTGATACCGGTGAGCTAAGCAACTGCACTGAAGATAGCAATATGTAATACTAGGGTCTTGTTTGGAATGCCTGTCATTTTGGTCCTCTAAATATGTACTGCTTAAAGAAGCATGTGGTGGGCTGCTTCAACAAAGCAGTCAGGCTCAGGTTGCTGTGGTTTGATCCCCACAACTCCAGCCAGCCAAACCTGCCCTGAAGGCATTCAGAGAAAAAAAAAAGGAGCGGGTGGTGAATGAAGTCAAGAGACAGGAAAAGGAGTGTTGTGGGACTGTCCTGCTTCAAGGTTGTATATGGTTAGATTTTTGGACTTATGTGTAAACATAAGAATTACATAATTCTTTATGCCTATTTTTTAAAATATATTGTAATTTTTAAATGTTTTTTCATCATATTCTATAGGGACTTAAAGTTCAACATATCAATACTTGATGAAAAACACCTGTTCCATGTTGTGCCTGAGATGTTTGATATTCAGACAGATAGTGAGGTTAAGCTTAACAGCCTAGGTTGTATGGTAATAACAATAAGCTTGTCTTCTGGAAGGTTAGCAACCTAAATTTGCAGGCCAAAATTAGAGAAAAAGGAGGGCTGCAAGGAAAGCCAACATTTTGGCCCTAGCCTTCCAAGGTCACTTAACACTCAGGACATATGATAACTTGTACTGTAATGTCATGTAATACAGTAGTGCCCCAAATTTTCTGATCAAGAAGATTATGGGCCCAAAGAGGAAAGTGATCGATGACGTAGAGTGTGCCTATATATGGAGAGAGAGTAACATGGAGAGAAAGCATTCTCTCAGGTTTTCACAGAGAGCACATTGGCCAAGCAATGGCCGTGACTCATCCACATGGTTGACTGACAAAGGTTCTACAATCTGAGGTACAGGATCTCAGGATAAATCCTGAGGGGATTTCACTTACCTTATCAGACCCAAAGGTTATCAGACCTTGTTGCATAGGTCCTGCTTTACCTTGGTCTTAACCATCCAGCAGAAAAGTATAAAAACGAAGTATAAGAGGTAAAGCCATGCTGTTATGTTGAGCTGTAGGGGACTCAGGTCAACAATTTCTGACATTGCAAGTGAAGTGGAATACCCAATGCTATTATGGACTACTGGACTCTTTTAGAATATTTTGCTGAGTTTACACACCTATAATATTCAAATAATGGAACTTAACAAAAAAAAAGGGATACAGATGAATGTCCATTTTGTATCTGTGTATCCAAAATGGTTAGGATAGATATATAGTTATATTCTCTTAATGAATAGAGGGATTTGTTCTAATGGTGTTTGTAAATAGGATATCATGTCTGCATCTTGTACAGCAATTAACTAGGAAGAATGTATGCAAAGCGTTAATTATTGAAACTGTCCTACCAATTTGGTTTGAAACTGTCTCATTGCTATTTGTTTCTCAATAAAATTATGGGAAAAAATTTAAAAAATAAAAAAATAAAATTATGGGAAAAAATAATAAATAAATAAGTACTGCTTGTCATGTCATATCAATTACTGCTATACTGTCTCTCAAGTAAATGTTTCTTTTAAAAAAAAAAAGGGTAATGAATGAAAACAAGAGACAAGAAACAAAAATGTCATAAGACTGTCCTGGCTGCAGCAACCCAGGAGTGGAGGAGCAGGCAAGCAAGCGAGCGAGCAAGTGAGCGAGCAAATTGTGTGGGGTGCTAGGTGAGGTCAAGCCGTGAGCAACATGGGGGACAGGGAACAGCTGCTGCAGGGGGCGTGGCTGCCCAAGCAGGTGGAGCACTGTGAAGACATGACCTCAGCCATGAAGGTGGTGACAGAGCTGAATGAACCTCTTTCCAATGAAGATCGAAATCTCTCTATGGCCTACAAGAATATGGTTGGTGCTAGGCAATCTTCCTAGAAGGTCATTAGCAGTATTGAGCAGAAAACCATGGCCGATGGAAATTAAAAGAAATTGGAGAAACTTAAAGCTTACCGGAGGATTGAGAAGGAGCTGGAGACAGTTTGCAGGGATGTCCTGGCTCTGCTCGACAAGCTCCTCATCAAGAGTTGTAATGACTTCCTGCATGACAGCAAGGTGTTTTACCTGAAAATGAAAGGTGATTGCTACCACTACTTGGCAGAAGTAGCTTCTGGAGAGAAGAAAAACAGTGTGGTTGAAGCTTCTGAGGCAGCCTACAAGGAAACTTTTGAAATCAGCAAAGAGCACATGCAGCCAACACATGCCCTCCGTCTGGGCCTGGCCCTCAACTTCTCTTTGTTCTACTATGAGATCCAAAATGCACCTGAGCAGGCTTGCCTGTTAGCCAAACAATTCTTTATGATGCTATTGCTGAACTGGACACATTCAATGAAGATTCCTATAAGGACTCCACACTCATCATGCAGTTGCTGTGAGACAACCTTACCCTCTGGACAAGTGACCAGCAGGAGAAGGCAACTGAAGATCTTTTGAATCCCTGGTCTTTCCTTCACCTACCCTCCCCATCATCACCAATTCTCCCTTGCCACAATTACTAAATATCTAGTGCTAAACCCATCTGTATTGGCAGCACAGCTACTCAGCTCTGCTCTCCCATCCCTTGGAAAGCAGTGTCAAATAAACATTTATGGGCATTGCTGGACTGGTGGTTAACTTTGAGAACATAGGCACTCCCTTTGTGAACTGTGCAGAGAAATGTGTTTTAAATGAGGCATCTTGCTATCCCTGTTGATCTGTGGCAAATTCAGATGAAAGTAACTGAGGAGTCTAGAAAGAATTAGCCATATAAGCAATGGTTGGTATTTAAACCAAGCTGATAGTGTTTTGTTTGTTAAGCAGTACAATCTTGTGCATGCAAAAATGAATTCAACCCTCCAATCATCAACTAATGGAAAACTTAAGAGAAGCTGATTCACAGAGACAACATGTTCATTTCCATCAGCTTTATAATAAACTGTTTAATGTGAGCTTTCAGTAGCACCTTGTTTTGCCTCTTTAAATTATGATGTGCACAGATCTTTTCAATGCAATGAACCTAAAGTTTTGATATGTACTTTTCGGGGGGGGCAGTTGAAATTGTTTACGAATCATAATTTTCTTTTTGGTAGCTCTTTGGCTATTGTCCTTGTGTATCCTGACAGCATATGTGTGTCAGCCCATGTCAATCAATATGGGTGATTATGAAATCCCAGACTGCTAAAATAATTGTTTTCAAATTCAAATGGGTAAATAAATGATGCTTCGGGGATATTTTAAAAAAGACTGTCCTGCTACTATGCTGTATATGGTTAGATTTCTAAATTTTTGTGTAAAGATGTGTAATTGTTTATTCCAATTTTTAAAAGAATTTTATTTCTTTTTTCTCTTTTTTCTTCACATTCTGTAGGGATTTAAAGTTTAACACACCAATATTTGATGGAAAATGCCTGTTCCACTCCATGTCTAGATGTTTGATATTCAGACAGATAGTGATGTTAAGCTCAACTGCCTATGTTATAGGGTAATAATATCATTAAGCTCCTCTTCTGGAGAGTTAATTGAAGTTTTCAGACCAAAAATTAGAATGAAAAAGAAAAAGGCTACAAGGACAAGTAACATTTTGGCCCTAGCCTTTCAAGGTCAGTGAGGACTGAGGGCATAAGAAAATCTGTACTGTAACATCCTGTAACTCAGTGATGTCCCAAATTTTCTGATCAAGGAGATTATAGCGCCACAGAAGAAAGGGATTGATGATGGAGAGTGTGCCTAAGGAGACTCACCAGGAGAGAAAACATTCTCTCAGGCTTTCACAGAGAGCAAATTGGTCAAGCAATGGCCGTGACTCATCCATATGGCTGACACTGACAAAAGATCTACAAACTGCTGTACAGGGTTTCATGGTAAATCCTGAGGGAATTTGACTGATTTTGTCAGACACAAAAGTTCCATTTTTATTGTGTATGTCTTGTTTTATCCTGGTCTTATCCATTCAGCAGAAAAGTATAAACACAAGGTATAAAAAGTAAAGCCATACTAATATGCTGAGCTTTAAAAGGCTCAAGTCTCCTTAGTGGTTATCCATAGTACAAGATGCAGACAGGATATCCTGTCCAAACACTATTACTACAAATCTTCTCATTGAATTAAGAGAAAGTAGCTGAATATCTATCTTAACTAATCTGCATATACACATACAAAACAGGTCTTCTTTTATATCTCCTTTTTTTGTTTAGTCCTGTCAGAGATGAGTATTCCATTGGTATCTAAATACTATAGGTATGTGAATTCAGCAAAACAATACAACACAGTCCAGCAGTCCACAACAGTAGTGGATTATTCACAGAAGTTGACTTAAGCCTTTCATAGCTCAGCATATTAATATGCTTTGCCTTATATATTTTGTTTTTATACTTTTCTGCTGGATGGTTATGAGCAAGATAAAGCAAGACCTATATAACAAGAAATGTAACTTTTGTATCTAATAAAGTCAGTCAAGTACCCTCAGGATTTATCCTGTAACCCTGTGCTACAGTTTGCAGATCCTTTCTCAGTGTCAGCCATGTGGATGAGTCATGACCATTGCTTGACCAATTTGCTCTCTGTGAAAGCCTGAGAGAATGTTTTCTCTCCCATGTGACTCTCCTTAGGCACATTCTTCATCATCAATCACATTACTCTGTGGCCCCATAATGTTTTTGATCAGAAAATTTGGGAAACAACTGAGTTACATGATGTTATAGTATAGGTTCACCTATGTCCTGAATCTTGACCTTGAAAGGCTAGGGTCAAAATGTTGGCTAAAGTCAACAACTTCTGACATTTCCAGTCATGTGGATAACCCACTACTATTATAGACTACTGGACTATATTAGATTACTTGACTGAATTCATGTACCTACAACATATCATTGGCAATGGAATACTCATCTCTGACAAAAGTAAAGAAAAAAGGGGGCTACAAATGAAGGTCCATTT
>NW_004524844.1:2301853-2310985 GCF_000260255.1 Octodon degus | reverse complement strand
AAAAAAAAAAAAAAAAAATTGAACATAACTAATGCTTCACTTTTCACTTTTATATATTTAACTCTTTAAAATTGTACATATATTTGTGGTTGTACATTATTTCATTTTTCTCTGCTGTCTGCAAATTTTATCAATTTTAATACAAATGCTTCTTTTTTCCTAAGGGTAGATATTCACATTATATTCATATACATACATATACATATAATTCATTTTTTCTTCTGTGTGTTGCACACTTATGTAAGCATCTTTATTTTTTTCTTACAACAGTGTTATTTTAATATAAATAACTATCAAATCATAAATTTGAGTATTTGTTCTTAGTGAGGTAGTACTGGTCTTAGAAACACAACCACTGAGTTACTCTCCAGACCTACCAACATTTTGAAACAAGATCCCCTAAGTTCCCCACAGAAGCTCAGATTGTTGTTCTCCAGCTCCAAGTTCCTGAATATCTGGGTGTACAGGTGTGTGTTACCACAGCTCATTAAATTTGGAAGAGTTTTATCCAAGTATCAGAATGATCCACTTAATTAAATGATCCATAAAACTTCCACACTTCTTAGGCTGGGCAAGGAGGCACACACCTGTAATCCCAGCTCTTGGGAGGCTGTAAACAGGCAGATCACTATGAGTCAGATCTAGTAGTGGGACCCTGAACATCCTGTAGACCCTTCCCTAAAATACAAAATAAAATAAAAATAAATAGGGGGAAAAAAACTTCCACACTTCTGTCTTTCACAAACTGTTCTCATGGTAGGGCCCTATGAAACAGGACCAGTTCCTCTAGGCCCTTCCCAGCAATGTGTTTGTCCCTCTGATCATGGGTCCCTCAAAGCAATTTAATTTGGTACCTCTAATTCAGTATTTCAAAGAATGCAGCTCTGTTTTATCCATCTCACAAGATAACAAGATAAAAGGTATATTTTATCTGAATATTCTCCACCTTAACTTGGACATGTCCACAATATGACAGAGATGTACTCCACATTCCCAACATTTCTCTCTTGTTTTCCAGAAGTCCAGTGACCAAGCACATCAAAGTGCAGAACACACACTCAACCTCTTCTGTGAAGTTTCAGTAGCCTTAGAACTTATATCCTATGAAGAATGCATGGGCTCCTTCATATTTCAATCTCATTCCACCTACATATGCAGGTATAAATATATAGTATTCTAAAAATAGGCAATACACGGAGTGAAAAATAAATCAAGAAAACATTCCCATTTTAACATTTTCAAAGGGAAGACACATACATATAAATAACTACCATAATAGGGGAATAATCTTCACAAGGAAAACTATAAATATTAAGGAAAAAATTAAAGACAACACAAACAAATGGAAAGTTATCCTATATTGATTGGAGGAATTATCATTGTTATATGACAATCTACCTAAAGCAATTTAGAATTTCAATGTAATCTCTGTTGTAAAACTTTGGACTGGCTTCAAAGAAAGATGAGTGATAAGTTTAACATATGAATTGAACCATACATGATCCCAATAACAAAAGAAGTCTTTAACAATGAAAACAATATCAGTAGTATTATACTACCTAATTCAATAATATATTACCAAATTATGTAAACCAGAACAGCATGACAATGGAAAAAAAAGATACATAGACCAATTGAGCAGAATAGAGAAAGGGTCAAGAACTAATCCA
The DNA here is from genome assembly GCF_000260255.1 of Octodon degus. NCBI lineage: Eukaryota > Metazoa > Chordata > Mammalia > Rodentia > Octodontidae > Octodon > Octodon degus. Next base: position 2,309,315 of record NW_004524844.1, on the reverse strand, counting down.
GGGACTGGCCAGATAGCTCAGTAGACTAAAGCATTTGCTTAGCAAGTTTAGGCAAGCACATGGACCACGGTTCAATCTCTGGCACCACATGGCATGCCAGCCACTCCTCCCAGGGTATGCTGAGCCAGCCAAAGTCCAGGCATAGTGGCGCATGCCTGTAATGCCAGTACTGGAGACACTGAAAGCAGGAGGATCACCATGAGTCTGAGCTGTGTAGTAAGACCCTGTAACAGTGATACATTTTTTTAAAAAAAGAAAGTAAGTAATCCATACACTCAGAATCTGCTGATTCTCTACAAAAGCAAAAAATTGCTTTTAATATGTGCTCAGGGAGAGATACAGAGTCACAGGAAGAAGAATGAAGCTAGATACTTACCTCTCACTAGAAATAAAAATCAATTTATACTGGGTTAAAAACTAAAATGTGGGCACTGAAGTCAAAAAAGACATAATCTGATTGCTGCTATTTGCTCAACTCTGTTGGAGCACTATTCACAGTACTGAAGAAATGTTAAAAACTGAACTGTCTGTCAACTGTTTGGATAGAGAACATATGGTACATACACATTGCATTTACTACAGAATACTATCTTACCATAAGACAGTACATGGTAGCATTCAAAATCATATGGAAGGAAATGAAGGTGATTATGCTACATGACATCAGGTTGTCACAATAAGAACCACATGACTTCCTCCATGATATATGGACTCTAAAATAGTTACTGTCACAGGTGAGAGTAGAGTTCTGCCACCAGGGAATTAGGAGTGTAGAGGAGTGGGACAGGCAGAGTCTCTCTAGGGAGGATTGCTAGTAACTTCTGCACATGGAAATAAGCCATCAGGAGAGAGATTCAGAATTCCCGTGGGGTCCTGAGGCTTGCATTGCGATTACCTCAAGTTGAGGGAATAATGCATTCTCTGGGGAGTGAGGTCACTGGATCACAAAGCTTGGTCTCAGGGTCCAGCGGACTCCCTCCCACATCCACGCCGGCTGCCCAGGTCTGCACGCCAAGTCCCCCATCTCGGCACTAGGTGAATTAGTGAGGAATGAGTGAGGTGGGCATCTTCAGCTTCCTTACTAATGCAGGGTGTGTGAGAGAAGGGGCTCTATTGAAACTGTAGCGAGTATTCCTGTCAGGGAAAGAGATGCTTTGAGGTGAAAAGAAATCCAGGGAGGAAGTCCTGCAGGAAGGAGGAATAACTCCTTCGACATGAGTGAGCTGATCTTGTAGACAGTGAAGGTTGTTAAGCCTTATGTCACTTTTCTTGGCTCCTGCTCTAATTGTGTGAGTTCATCCCTGATGTCTTCTGAGTTTTGTATATATTTCAAGAGGGACAAATTCCATTTCAAAGTGCTTCAGACTGAAAAGGGCAAACTAAAACCATTCTGCTATGTATTTTCTATTACAGGATTCACAGAGAAAATATGCAGGGTTACTAGAAATGTGTAGGTAAAACTACTACATTCATGGTAAAGAGCAGAATGGATCTGCAAACCATCTAGTCCCGTGTAGAAACCGTGTCTGACCAGCATAGCGGTGGCCGGAATGGAAGCTCTGGCTCTGACTCTGAGCCTGTGAACCCTGCGATGAAGAGGTCGCCGTGTCTGTGCAGAAGCACGGGAGCCCTCAGCACCACGCTGAGGCTCCTCCGCCCCTGGAAGCTAGAGCAGCTGCATTTGGGGAAAGGAACCCATTGAGAGGCTACAGCATGTCTTGTGATATTTTCTCTGCTTTAAATATTTTGAGGTACTAATAATCCCACTGCTGAATCCTCTGCAACTTTAATAATATACAGAACAGCTTTCTCGTTCCAAATGATGTAGTATATATTTTAATGCCTTTAAGCTCATTGATAGATTCTGTTAGATAATAAACAGATAAGTATATGATCTCAAGTTAGCTAATAAGAAGTTTGTATAATTTTCTAATTCAAATTACACATTTTTACTCTAGTATCTTGTCACATATTAGGATTTGATTTCTAATTTTATAAAATGACCTAATATATAAGAATTTCTATGGCAGGTATTTTTTTTTCTGACATACAGGCAAATAGTTTTAACTTCAGGAACTCTCATTCAGGCAATATTTCTTTGATTAAATGCAACCAAAACAGGACAAAATTATATTTTATTTATGATTTGTATTTTCCATTCTCTTAACCATGAGATTTTATTTATAAATCCTAAAATGTTTCCAATTACATGTAGCCAGTGTTTCCTCTTAAAAAAAATTTTTTGACTTGCTCTCCTCTGTAAGTGAAAATTATTCTATAATCATAATCGTGTGCTAGGGTTTAAATTCGTCGATTTATTTTGTGCTTTTCTCCAGACGCAGTCTACCTTTTCATCCTTTCTATGTTAAATTTTCCTGTGTACATGTTTTATAATTCCACATTTGAATCATTTACTTTGTATGGCACATACTCAGAATCTTAATATTGTCTAGTCTAGAAATTACACCACACAATGGAATCAAAACATAATTTGAAATTTCTTAGTGTTTTCAAACACCACTTAGACAATATAAGTACAACATTAGGTATTTATCTTCTTGGAATGGTTTGTCATGATAAGATGTATTCTTTTTTATTTTAAAGGCACATACAGAGGTAGGGCACAATCCTCAATGGAATTTATAGTCTAACACTTCTGTGGTTGGTAGCATCTAGGCCAATATGCAGATTACAGTGATCCTCGCATTGGTTCATCCTGACCCTTACAATTATGTCCACTGCACCCACATCACTACAATTCTAACATGAAGGACAACTGACTAGTTTACTGTTTGGTACACTGTAAAAATGGAATTATGCAACTTTAATTCTTTAGTATTTGGCTTTTTCATTACACATATTAAATAATTAATCTGTTTTTGCTTATTATTATGGAATATTGATTAGGATTTCTCTACACTATTTTTTAATTTAAATTTTTATTTTTAATTTTTTGAAACAGTTTCAAATCATGATAGGACAGTTACAATAACTAATATTTTGCATATTGTTGTCTTCATAGTACTTATTCAGAGGACAAGATGCAGACATAATATCTTGTGTAAACAATATTACCACAAACTTTTATTCTCAATGAACTGAAAGTAGCTCTATAGCTATCCTAACTCTCCACACCACAGCGCCAAGGTCAGGTTGGGACAAGCCAGAGAGGAGCTCTCTACATTATTGCATTGTGTGAATAGCATCAAACTGAGTTTTGAATTGACCATGTGGCTTTATTTCAGAGTAAGACTACTACAAAATGCAAAGTGATGTAAAACCTACAAGTTGACTTTTTGTGGCACCTCCAAAAAGTTTGTTGGGCTCATATGTAGAAGTAGAAATGTGGGGAGACAGGTAAAACTTTCTCTAGCTTTAGTATATACAAGCACTGTCCTCAAAGCTCTCTACTAATTTTCATGCCTAGCAATCGTGAGACTCAATATATTCATGACATTCCTAAGATTAGATAATTTCTACCATTTTCATTTTTACCTCTAGCTGTTATGTGATACTAAGTATTAGTGGATCATTTTCTGTTTCTTATTTCTTTTTACTGTGAAACTGATAAATCTTTTAGTACCCTCATTATTAAGTGTCTGTTAAGATTGTTTTGGCTGTATGTTTCTATTGTGATGTCTGTGTGTTTATTAATGGATAGTGGTCATTTATAGAGGCTGGAAATGAGTGTTTTGTGTCCCATCACTCTGTTCTGATGAGTAGAAACTCCTCATTTAATATAAACTCACTTATCATTTCATATCTTGTGGTAAATCAATTTCACTGTTTGAAAAAGCTTTTCTTACACTGAGACCAACTTGCCTTGAACATTTAAATCAGCAAGCAATCTATTCAAAATCAACTTGGTGTGTGGTGTGGATTTTGACTACTCAAATTTGTTCTAAAAACACTTATAGTCTCTTCTGTGTACTTAGCACTTCTCACGTCAGTGGATTTCAGGGAAACATGGTCCAAAAATATTTTTTAAAAAATATAGGAACTCGGGGCTGGTGAGATGGCTCAGTGGTCTAAAGCACCTACTTAGAACAAGCTAAACTAAGCTAAGCTAAGCAAAGCACAGGGACCACTGTTCAATCCCCCAGCACCACATACCAGGCAGCCCCGCCCCCTGGTGGACTGAGCTGGCCACACACACACAAAATAAATAAATAAATATATATATATATATATATATATATATATGAACTGAATACATGCAGATGTTTTTGTCAGCATTTTCTAAATAACACATTATCAGTGCTTTTTACATAACATTTACATTGTCTTAGTTATTTTAGGTAATATTGATGTGATTTTAAATAGAGAGGAGTATATGCATAGGTTATATAAATTTACTATCCCATCTGTATGTGACAACTGTTGATCTACTGAGAGTGATGTTCTTTTTATAATGAGGCAAAACTCTCTTATGCCTTCTTTTCATTGGCTTGTTTCTGTCATTGCTTCACCCCAGGTAAAAGCAGCTCCACTTTGGCATGGACTTCTCTCCAACTTCTCTCAGGCTGTTTTCAAATCTGTTGCCTCCAAAGCACCATACAACTAACTGGACTACTATTCTAAGTCACCAATGAACTGGTGATGCTTAAGTCCTCCTAATAGAATGACACTCAGGGACCTGGCGATAAGAATGATTTTTTTGACTCAGACAGTCACTGGAATCTCGGCTAATGTTGTACTTCTGTCCCACTATATCTCTCTCTGCTCCACTGGATACAGGTTAAAGCCCACAGATCTAATTGCTGAGCACCTGACTATAGCAAACACAGTGATCATGATGTTTAAGGGAGTCTCACAGACAATGGAAGCCTTTAGGGTAAGGTATTTCTCTCAAACTATTAGATGCACACTTCTTTTGTATGTCTACAGAGTAGCCAGAGGTGTGTCAGTGAGTACAACCTGCCTCCTGAGTGTCTTCCAGACCATAAAGATCAGCCCCGTGAACTCTAGTTGGAAGGACCTTAAAGCAAAACTTCCCAAGAACATTGGCTTCTCCATTTTCCTCAACTGGATTCTCTATATATTAGTAAATTGTATTTTTCCATTTTATCACAACAGTAAATACAGTAGCAAAAACATCACAAAGATAAAACATTTATCAGCATACTACTGTTCTGATTTTAGAGACAAAATCGCAGGCGCATTGTATTCAGCATTCGTGCTATTCCCTGAGGTTCTGTGTTCTGGGCTCATGATCTGGTCCAGTTGCTCCATGATTTTTATTCTGCACAGGCATAAGCAACAGGTTAAATATATCTTTAGGACAAATGTTTCCCAGAAATCATCCCCTGAGACCAGGGCCACCCAAAGTGTCATTGTCCTTGTGTGCACCTTTGTGTCTTTTTATACACTCTCCTCCTTCTTTTATGCTTGTATTGCAAATTTCTATATTCCTAGTGTGTGGCTCATGAACACTTCTAATCTGATTTCCACCTGCTTCCCCACTGTCAGTCCTTTCGTTCTAATAAGCTGCAACTCCACTGCATCCAGACTCTGGCTCAAATTATCATATTTTTTTAGAATCATATGAAGTGCACTGATCTGCACGAAGTTGATTGATGTAGACAAATTATCCCTTAGAATGGCAGAGAAAATGAAGTATGCTTTGGGTGCAACCAGTCGTACAGTACTTGTTTAGGGTGCATGAGCTAGGTGTGATTTTCAGCACAGCAACAAGTAGATAAAATAAATAGTATTTCAAAATTTTAAAAAGAAGAAATTTAAGGAGGAAGACATCAACCCCTAAGGTGGACCCTGGTAACTTGGGGTTTTCTTAAGCTTTTTTGATGTGGAACTCAAATCAATGTGGCAGACTGGGCTGATCATTCTGTACAACACTCTACCCTAAAATGTTTCAGGAATATAAAATGGACTTAGTAACAAACACTGCATCATATTGGCAGGTGTCTGATGCGAATGATACACTCATAGAAAAACTTGATGAAAAATAAAACTTGATGCAAAAGAAATAGTACTAGGAAGCCCCTTCTGTGGGTTGTTATGCATCTGCATGTCTTAAAGGAAGAGAGACTTAGAATTACAGAATAACATCTTTTCATCAGACTTAGAATTATGGAATAACATCTTTTCATAGATATTTGTGTACAATTAATCTTGGAAGATAAAGGAACCTTGAAATGTTTGCCACGAGACTAGATTTCTTTACTGTAAAGGAAGACAAAATGTTTCATTCCATAGAAGTTTCAGGCAGGTTGAGCAGAAATTTCTCTAAACGACTGGTGATTCTTGTTGCTGAGTTTATTGAAGGTGACACAAATTGGCTGAATGAGAAGCAGCCGCTTGGGTTCCTACATATCATCCTTTGAAATCCGGGAGACTGTAGATGCATGCTATCTGATTTACACAGCTTACTGTGTCAGGAGCAAAAGGGCTTGGGAGGGACTTGGTGGCCCAAACACCTGCCTGGCAAGTGCAAGGTCTCGAATTTGATCCCCAGTACTGCATGCCATGCCAGATCTGAAACCAGGCGTGGTGGTGCGTTCCTGTAATCCCAGTGCTTGGGAGGCTGACACAGGAGAATCACATCTGAACTGTATAACGAGACCCTGTACCACATAAATAAATAAATAAATAAATAAATAAATAAATAAATAAATAAGATTTTTTAAAATATTTTTATCTTTGAACCCTTTTATTAGAGCTAAATGTAACTTACAAAGACCCATTAAGGTACCAGAATGTTACATTTGAAAACATGTTTATCTTTAGCATCAAAATATACGCTTCCACATATTTTCATGGTAGTAATTATTTTTATTTTAACTTTATTTAAACCCTCTTTAGCCTTTTTGGTAAGCAGCTTCAGTTAGAAACTCACTCTCTTACCTTTTGGTTTGGTGGCAGCATTTCTTTCTGAATTCTGTTTTTTCCTCTGCACCCTTTGCACGTTGTTCTCTGCATTTCTTAGATTCTGCTGTATTTTCATTTCAACCTATTTCTTGCCTCTCTGGCCTGTGCACTCTCAGTGTCCCTGTCTCCATTGGCTGGCTGGTCACCTCCCTCACTGACGTCCTCTCCTTTCTCAGTGCTCTTCCTCTCCACCTGCTCTTCTTTGTCCTCACATTCTTGCTCCTTTCTTGCACTGTATTTAACATTGACCGATGTTGCTGACCCCTTAACCCCTCTTTTGTCTCACAATTTGGCAGTGAACAGGCATGTATACTAGCATATGCACAAACATAAAAGGATGTCCAAACATTGGTTAATACACCTACAAGGATATGAGTGCATGGAATATGCCCATACAGAGAAGTTCACAGACATAAGATGGACAGATAGCCACACACGTGAAGACAAACAATACACGAACAATGGACTGTCTTAGAAAGATTTCTACATATAACATGAATAAAAATAAAGTGAAGTGGCTGGAAAAACCAAATAGGAGTATCGTATTATTGTAAAAGTACAATTTTATATATAT
>NW_004524844.1:2296395-2299878 GCF_000260255.1 Octodon degus | reverse complement strand
CACATTGTAAAAAATTATTTATAGGGCCAGAGAGATGACTCAGTAGAATAAACACTTGCCTGGCAAGCGCAAGGGCCCAAGTTCAATCTCCAGTTCCGCAAAAGAAAAAAAAAAGAATTATTTACAAACTTAAATGAATATAACAATAAAAATTGTCTAAAATAAACAACAAGAAGACTTTACAGATCAGTCATATAAAAGTTCACTCTGTGCCAGAATCAAAAACCTTACATTCATATAATTAGAATTCTTAAAGTAGAATGGAGTAGGCAATAAATATTTAAAGATTTAAAATTTCTGAATTTAGTTAAAATTGTTGCACCACATTTCCAATAAAAATGAAACATTTGCACAAGAAATATGAATGAAATTCAGCACATGAACAGTATACTAAAAGCTGCTAAAGAAAAGAAACAGATCACATTTAAAGGAAATCCCACACAGAGGAGCCCTGAGTAATCATGACTAAAAAAAAAAAATCTAGCCCATTGCTGGACATTGGCACAGGTCTCTTTGTCCTTCTCCAACCCTGATCTTCCTTCTAGTCATTGTACCTCAATAGAGACAGACTTTAGAAGATATATTGCTTTAGTTGTAACTGAGGCAATGCAATACATTCAGGTTGCTAACTAATCTTAATTATGCTAAGACTAGTTTTTACAAATGTAATATATATTGTTGTTCATATACAAGACTTAAAAAGTATTTCATTGGTTTAATCTGACTGAATGCTATGTATTTCATGATAAGTGTATGTTCATCTGGTGGATTTCTGATGTAATACAGGTATTTCGTGTTGATAGTAAATACATGTGTGACTTCTCTTTCACTAAAACTAGAAAGACTTACAACAACTGTCAAACTCCATAAGTAAAGGGGTCTAAGACTAATGAGTTACAATTTCTAAGTCTCAAAAAAGTTTATAAATGTACCTGTTAGCTTGAATGTTCATGCTTTGATTATATGTGCTCTAATTTCTCAGAAAATGTGTTCTTTCTTAGAAGATACCAAAGCCTAGGTAATCATGCAGGTAAAATCTATAACAAATATGCTAGATTAAGATTCCTTTAACTGGGATCCACCAGATTTTGTCTAGAGAGACACATATTAAGGTCTTAACTGTCTACCTACCTCATACAGCCCAGGTGAGCTGAGCCTTCGCTGGGTTTCCTGCCTTATTACAAGAACAGTTGCTCTCACCTTCCTTGTGCAGGGCTACCTGCAGGAGGCCTTAAAACTAAAAAAAAATCTTGCTCAGTGGACCCCTGGTGTCTGACACAAGTGCAGAAGTTAAAAGGCTTTACGGAAATGAATTTGTCTCAGTTGATAAAAACAGCTCAGAAAGTGTTTCATAGTAAAAAGAAGGAGACAATATGAAAGAAAACGTAACTTTGCAACTTGGAAGAGACAGACACTTCCTGTGGGCCTGACCTCAAGATAAAAGAGGAAACAAATAGAGCTGCATACTTCCCTAGGAAGGGGCATCAGGGATTGATATTCTAAATAGGTATCAATCACCTTGAAAGAGCCCAAATGAGCCACTAGCCCAACCTCCAATAGGAAGAGACCCTGTCCCAATTCATGCCCATTTGCTACATGACTTGCTTCCCCATTTGGTCCTGGGTGTAATCAACTTTACCTGAGCAATGGTGCTTGTAATCCCATTGGTTGACCATGGTTTTATCCCACCCCACATCCACCTAAGTGAGTTCCCATTTTCTCCACTTTAGCCCTGCATGGTTTTACACTATAAAAGACCCCGGAAGAGACAGTTTCCTGGGAAAACCCCCTCGGGCCCCCTCATGTTCCTCTCTCGGACAGAAGCTTTCTTTCCCTCAATAAATATATTCTGCTCAAAAAAATAAAATAAAATAAGTACATACAAATTTATAAAAAAGAAATCCCATCAGAATAGTGGCAGATTTCTCTTCACAAACCATCAAGTCAAAAAGAACATGAAACAAAGTGCTACAGGTCTTGCAAGAAAACAAATTCCAACACAGATTAATATAGCCTGCAAAACTCTCAAGTATAACAGAGAAGTGAAATACGTCCATGAAAAGAACAGCTAAAGAATTTCATGATGACAAAGCCAACCCTACACGGACTACTAAATGATGTTCTAGAGAGGGATCAAAATGACCACATCTCCATGAATGAGAATGGAAAGAACCCACCAAATAGGGAAAACAATTAAACACAGGAGAATAAGAGGTATACAAAAGCAATCTTTCAGTTATTCTTTTGAATACAGCAGCAAAATATTTCCATCAGCATACTCTACAAATTGACTTCTCATGCACCCTAGGGGTTATGATTCTACCCAAGTCTACAGAGTGGATATCAAGGAAAAAGCAGTAGTTCAGTCCCACAAGTGACACCTGGCCACCAGTAGGTGTCATGGACACTGTCCATGTCCACAACATACTAGAACTTTGTGTGATAGCCCATCCCCAGACTGTTTTCAAAAAGGGTTATAAATGAAAACAAGAGACAAAAAAAAAAAGGTCATAGGATTGTCCTGTTACAATGCTGTCTATGTTTAGATTTCTAAATTTCTGTGTAAAAGTATGTAATTGTTTATTCCTATCTTCTTTAATTTTTTATTTTTTTTCTTCATATTCTGTAGGGATTTAAAGTTTAACATATCATACTTGATGGAAAACGCCTGTTCCATGCTATGTCTAAGATGTCTGATAATCAGACAGATAGGTTAAACTCAACTGCCTATGATTAGACCTTTATCCAACTAGGGCCAAATACTGATGATAAGATGCTAAACTGAGGATAGGAATTTGAGATTTGTATTTTTGGCCGTTAATTTCGAGCTTTTAGTAATACTTGTCCTTCAGTTAGCTCTAGTATAATCTCCTATGCTGATTATATTCATTGCTGGAGGTTGGATTTTCTGAGTGGATACAGGTGGGACAGTCATAGAGAAAAATGGAGGTTATGTTGCTAAAGGGAGGAACCAGATAGATGGTTAGCATTGGCAAATTTTTCCCCACTAAGTTCATTGGGGTGTGAGGTTTGATAAGAAGTTTTTGCACTTACTTGGGTTTACCCTTTCCATTCCTTTTTTATGTCAAGTAGAATTTCTGGTGGGAAGAGGTAGGTAGGATGTGTTTGCCTGCAGTCTAAAAGACCATCATGCTTGAAGTCTGGTTTTCATGTCTAGTGTGTTTCTCTGGCAGTTTTTTTTTTCTTTTTTTTAAGTAAACCTGTGTTTTAAGCCTTAACTGTATTTCAATATTTTCCAGCTTTATGTGTTACATTATTCCAATGATACTAACAATTTATTTTTTAAACAAAATTTCACAGTTCCATAATGTAGACACTTATTTTCACTGTGATATACGTAATGATGTTATGACATGATGCTTGTACATGTGGATCTGATTTATTTCACTTAAGAGTATGGTCTCTAGTTGCATCTATTTGCTGATAAGGCATCTAATTTATACAAACCCTAATAATATATAT
>NW_004524844.1:2295862-2296295 GCF_000260255.1 Octodon degus | reverse complement strand
GTGGGTGTTGCTTGGATCTGGCTGCTGTGCTCCACTTCTTTTTGCTGCAGCCCTTAGAGTTGAATCCTTTGTGTCTTTCTGGCAAGCTGTTCTGCTCCTGAATCAGCTGGGTGGGTCTTGCCTCTAGCCTCTTTGCAGGGAGTTCGGCTGAAGGGTTCCGTGCTGGGCCTGTACTCTGGGTCTATTCAGGATCCCGCGGCCTCAGTGGTCTCACTCGCAGTACCTGCGCTCCTGGTCTATTCAGGATCCCAAGGGTCCCAGGTCATCTCACTCTGCTGGACCTGCGCTCTGGGTCTGTTCAGGATCCCGCAGCCCGGGTCATCTCTCTCACTTGCCAGGCCTGCGCTCTGCATCCTCATTCTTGAGAAAACAAGAACAGTCTGATGTAAAGAATGTTCCTACATGCACCTACAATATTTGAATGGCAATGGAA
>NW_004524844.1:2292900-2294547 GCF_000260255.1 Octodon degus | reverse complement strand
GTGGGAGGTCACGGCTGGCACAGCATGTCTCAGTTGATCCTCAGCCCTCATGGAGTCATTATTTCTAGGTCTGGTGAGCCTGTTTACGGGACCTGCTTTAGAAAGCGTAGACGGCCAGAGGACCATTTTGTATCGTTTCTTGGTTACCAGTCTGATGGTACTATGTGTACTGACATATGCTATTCCTTTTGTTATAGATTGTCTCCATAGTAGGTCAAGTAATAAAAGGTTAAATAATTTTTAAAAAGATATCATGTCTGCATCTTGTACTATGAATAACCACTATGAAGACAACAATATGCAATGTATTAATTATTGAAATGCTCCTATTAATCAGTTTTGAAACTGTCTCATTGCCATTTGTTTCTCAATAAAATTAATTTAAAAATAAATAAATAAACAAACAAATCTTGGAAACAACCAAAATGCCTATCACCTAAGGAATGGATGAGAACAATATGGTGTTTTTTTTTTCAATATGGTGTTTTTAAACAATGGAGTATTACTCAGCTATAAAGAATAATAAACTCGAAGCCTTCATATATAAGTGGATGCAACTTGAAGATATACTGATAAGTAAAATAAAGCAGACCCACATGTGTAAATATTGTATTGTCTCCCTAGTGCAAGAACTCAAAAGAAGAGATAAAAATTGAATGGTATAACACAGTTAAATGGAAAGTGAGAATTTAAGGATTAAACAATGAAGAGAGAGAAAAAAGTGAGGAAATACGGCATGAGCAAAACCATACATTTTTTTCTACTACTTCTAAGGCAATTAAGGGATTATGCTAAATGCCATCCCTTACAACACAACAGTATCTGTTGTACTGCAGAGGGCTGTCTTCAAATTAGTTGTTCAGATTACTAGATGCATGCATGTAAAATTGGAGTATAAGTACCGTGTGCTAACCGATTGTGCCACTGGAGCTCCATGCATGCAAAACTGGAGAAAGAAAAAAGTTATAAGAAATACGAGAGAAAAGGAAAACAAAATGAAAAAAAGAAGATGAAAAAAATTAAACATTGACTGCTCCTTTCCATAAACTAGCACAAATCCACCATACAGTTATCCAAACCATCCTTCCTACATAGACATATGTCTCTACACATCTTCTCCTGTCCATCTCCTCATCCCAGTAAATCCTTTCTTTTGAACAAACTCATTCCCTTTTCTCAGTGTCTGTGGCACAATTCAGACTGTATTTTCTCTTTCAGGTTCTCACAATATGGAGACAACATGATGTTTGTACATGTGGATCTGATTTATTTCACTTACGAGTATGGTCTCTAGTTGCATATATTTACTGAGAAAGACCTCAGATTTATACTGATAAAAGCCTCAAGTTGATTCTTTTTTTATAACTGAGTGATACTGCATTGTGTAAAAATACCACATCTATTTTATTAAATCTCAGTTGATGGGCATTTGTGTTGCTTCCAGGACTTAGCTACGACAAATTGCACTGCTAGAAATATGGTCCACATAAATTTCTATGGTATGAGGTTTTCAATTCTGGAACAATTATTCAGGAGAGGAATAACTGTTGAATGGGAGCTCCCTTCCTAGATTTTTTTAAGAAACTCCACACTGATTTCCATAGTGGTTGTACCAGTCTGCACTCCCACCAACACTGGTGAAGGGCT
>NW_004524844.1:2280913-2286640 GCF_000260255.1 Octodon degus | reverse complement strand
AAACACCCTCAGAAGAGCACCTCAGGAGAAACAGGCTTGACCGCTATGCCATCATCAAGTTCCCCCTGACCACAAAGTCAGCCATGAAAAAGACTGAGGACAACAACACACTCGCGTTCATTGTGGATGTCAAAGCCAATAAGCACCAAATCAAACAAGCTGTGAAGAAGCTCTATGACATCGATGTGGCCACAGTCAATTCCCTAATTAGGCCTGATGGAGAGAAGAAGACATATGTTTAACTGGCTCCTGATTTTGATGCATTGGATGTTACCAACAAAATTGGGACCATCTAAACTGAGTCCAGCTGGCTAATTCTAAATATAAACTTTTTTTTCCAGTTTAAAAAAAAAAAGAAAAAAGAAAAATATTCCAGCTAAAAATTAACAAGTTTGGTCATTTTGAGGCTTGACTTTTTGGTTTACTATAATGTTAAAACCTCTAAATAGATGTTGTTTCCCTGGTTTATATTATTAGTGTTGGCTTTTCCTGTAAAACACAACAGTATCACTCCTGCCTACCTTACATTGTATACTAGACTTTATTGTTTCTCATGTTCCTTGGATTACTTACTGGTTTATCCTAGCCATGGGCAGCTATCAGTAACAATTTCATACCTATACCAAAGAAATCTGATTCTTAATATCTGATATTTTACCAGTACTTTACTTGATAAGGGATTATTGGAACCCAGTCACAGAATTTAAAAATAAACTCCAGCTCTTCTTAGCAATTTGAATCTTTTCATGGAGGCCAAGGACTCATTGCAAAACATTTTTGCAAATATGAATACTTAATATTGGATCCAAAGAACAATATATTTTAGATGGGCTGTATTTATTGGTAGCTTTTTTTTTTTGGTAGCTTATTTTAAAGCAAAGCAAAAACAATGGAGTATGAGTTTGCTGTCATTAGAACAGTTTTTGAAAACATGGTATAAAAGTGTTCTCATTTTCCTTATTTTAATTATACAAAGATGTTATTAATGTCGTTTTTTGAAATACCTTAAAAATTACCCCAAATGTTGACACTGATGCATCAAACAACAAAGTGTCTTTAGTGTATTTAAAAACTACATAAATAAAAGTTTATCACTTTATAAAACAATTAGGAAAACAAATCAAGGATATAACATTGGGGAAAAACAATGAGGGAACATGGTGCTATGCAATGAAAATATACTTCAATAAATGAAATACAGTACAGAGTAAGTGTCTTAACAATTCAGGTAAAGAATTATTCATGAGAGGAAACAATTTTAGCAGAAATTATTACAACTTGTGTATAAAAACCTATCTACATAACATGTGCCAGGTTGTCAGTGGAGAAAGATTCACGAAGATATTAAGAGAAACACAATTTTATTTTATTACATAGAATGGGGTGAATCTCACACTTCTCCAAAAACTAAAAATCAGATGCATCTTTACAACTATTGGCATGTGTGCAGTTATTTGCATTTGAGCTTGATATCTTAGCCCAACTGGTCATGATCATGCTATATGTATGAGGCACAGATTTGCATGCAACCCCTAAATTAGTGCTTGAAGTATGTTAGATGAATAGTGTATGTTTATGAAACACAAAAATGTAATCCTCAGTCCACAGCAATTTAATACAATAATAACATAAGCCCCAAAGGAAATTTTGAATGCTTCCACTGGTCTAAAAGTCCAGTGCGCTACCCAGAGCCAGATCCCAAAGGAAATTTTAAGTGAGGTCATTCCTGGGAGAAGAAAAACTCAGACAAAATAATGTTAATAGAAAGCAAAAATGTTTATTTTTCTAGTAATATTATACTTCAACATTTAATAAGTACATGGTACATATTGATTTAAAGTAAGATCTATTTCTGATTGTTACTTCAACTTTTTCCACATCACATTTCATAATGCAACCCTGTACAAGGAGCACATAGTTTTCCTCTTACATGAAGCACTGCGTGAATTCCTCTGTTGTAAAACTAAAATATGTGTGATGTGAGCTTAACCACTGAAAACAGCTTGAGGACAGATAAACTTCATCAATGGATAATGGAAAAATTTGGAAATTTTGTCATTATTTTTCAGCAGAACGAAAGGACAGATAGTTGGATAACATGATGACAACATTACACTTATCCCCTCTAAAACTGGAATTTTCTTGTGTGAATAAAATGTTAAAAAAGTAACGATGTTGTTTGAGCAATAGAAGAAAAGAAAGCAACTCACCAACAAAAAAATGTTTTGAGTTGCTTTGATTTCTTTAGGTGTCTGGGAAGAGGGGCTATGAACATACTTGGCTCTCCTGTGGTGCCTGTAGAGGAGATGCACCATGTAGATACTGGTGCACAGCATGAGCACCAAAAACACAAGATCACAGGCCAATACGATGCTTACATATGACCATGTATCATTGGTTGGCATCCTTGCAGTTTGGCAGTACACATGAGAATACCCATGACCAACAAGAGAAACATTCCCAATTGCCCTTACACCCTCAATAATACGGATATAAATAAGCAAGTTGATGATCCAGAAGATAAGCAAAGAAGGCACAATTGTTGCAGAGAGTTTAGACTTAAGCTGTGCCCATTTTGAATTCATGGGGCTGATAGTGATGGCTTGAAATGTACTCACAAGTGAAGTTGAGCAGATGGAAACGCCCCGGGAAGCTCTGTATGTGTACAAAATTACCTTACAACCAATATCATCCAAAAACTGTTTTGCTCCAAAGGATGCCTTGATATATGGTATCAGTGAGAGTATGATAGTCAAATTATTCACAGCTGCAAGATGAATCATAATAAAATCTATGGATCTCACAAGGTTAGGTTGAGTTATGAAAGCATACATAAGTGCCACAAACAGTGAAGTGTTCCCCATGACGCCAACACAAACCTGAGATATCAGGAAAGCGCCAAACAGTGCTGCACTGGGAAACATTTTATGCATAATATTTTGATAGTCGACTTAGACAACGAAAGCCTAAAGTAAAAAAATGAAAGATTTTTCTAAAATTTGCATTTAATTCTACTCAAACTAAAAAAGAGATGGTAAAAAAGGGGAGGGATAAAAAAATTTTAAAGGGGGAGGGATAAACATTATACAAAGTGAAGGAGACTCAGTGGAAAGGGATTTATGGAAGAAGAGAGAATAGAAATAAAATTGATAAAGGTGTTAGACATATATATATACCAATGTTCTAAGTGCAAAATTACTGTTATGCATTGAAAACATATGCCACTTTTTTGAAAAGTATCTATACAGTGTTAATGCAAGATCACATACAAAATAGTTCTGGATTTGAGGAGATGATGGTGTGTCCAACATCACAAGAGGATGTGGCTCTACTGCCAACTGGCTTTGCAGAGATTCTCGAGAATCTTATAGTACAGAACTAGGTGCTGTGGATGGAGAGGAATCCATGGCCTCACCCTCCAATCTTGAACACTAAAATAAGGATTGGATGACCACGTGAAAGTCAAACGTAACTGTTTTAAGAAATTTCTCATTAGAGTGTCAAATGGCATTTCTTCTGTAAACATGTTTTAATGTTCTAAGCTCTCTAAAAAGAATGAATTTTATAACATATAGAAAGAAAAATGCATACTTCGACTTTTTCCAATTTAATTGACTCCCAATGCTTCTAACTCATCTAAAACCGGGTTTTAAACTGGGGACTTGTTACCTGTCTTCCTAGCTCACAGATCAACCAGAAATGTTTTCAGACATACTTGCATCATACCACTTATTGTAAAATTACTGGTTTGCAAAGAATATAGAAAAAATGTTCATTAAATATCCCACAGTAATAAATATTCCACAAAGCAACTGAAACAATAAGAAATAGACACATATACCATGGATTATAAACACAGGATAGCAACAATTTTCTCCAAATTTGATATTGACAGATGTAAAATCCATTTTTTGTCTGAACACTTTATTATACTTTTGGTAAAAAGGGAACTACTAGATTCTTAAATAAAACCAGAGGAGGCACAATACAAATTCCACTAAGGCTGACACCGAAATTCCTAAGGTCAATGTTTCATCTCTCCAATGGATTTTGGAGTAGTGTTCCAAATATCACTTGGTTGGAGATGCATGCTTCCACTGAACAGCGTTTTCTTGTCCATGAAACAACATTTTCCAACACATATTGTGCTTTTGTGGAATTCTATAAGTTTCTTTTATAGTGCAAAAGGCCAGGAAAGTATTCTAAACTAAGCATGCAGTATTTTCTGTTTCACAACTCTATATTGTAACTTCTATGTAATAAATATATTCACATTATTTAAGGATATGCAACAAATTGAAATAATTTGTGGAACAAACACAATATAAGTGTGTGATTTCCCCATAACATTATTTGTTCCTGTAAAAACATTTTAATTTGGTATTATCATTAGAGTGTTTGATTTTGTAGTAACTATATGAGTGATAACTCTTACTGAGCTTGATAACTCAGCTTTTTATTATGTGATGTGACTGTTTCAGGTTCCCATTCATGTTCTCTCAGTTTTCATGAAGAGGAGGCTTTGCACAATCTTTCTGTACTCAGAATTCTTTTCTCAGGTAGTATCACTCCTGGTTGAAAAACCACGCTTTTTCATCATTAGTTCTGGAAAGCACTGACTATTGAATATGACCAGCCAATGAAGAGAATGTTGAAGAGAGCACAGAAAAAGCAGACAGGACAAATACAGGTAAAGCACAACCTTTTGGAGACTTGAAAGTAAGAGAGTGTCTTAAGTACCATGCAGACAGGAAGATTCCTGTACCTGAAGACAAAGTAAGGGATCAATATGAAAACCACACAAGAAACTACATTTTCTAGATAGGTCTCAAACTTGGAAGCTGCCTATGTGTCTATACAACAGGTGAATGAATAAAGAAATTTTGGCATTTACACACCACAGAAAAATAGTGTCCATAAGAAAATATAAACAACTCATTAGAAGACATTTCCCGGTAGGATAAGCGCTTGACTTGCAAATGCAAGGATCTGAGTTCAATCCCCAGTTCTGCCAAAAAAAAAAAAAAAGAAGAAGACATTAATGCATCTGAGACCATAATATTAAGTGAGATAAGAGCCCCCCAGGTTTAAATACTGCATAATTTATCTTATAGAAGAATCTCAATATATAAAAAAGAGAGGGCTGGTGAGATGGCTCAGTGGTCTAAAGCACCTACTTAGAACAAGCTTAGCAAAGCACATGGACTGCGGTTCAATCCCCCAGCACCACATGCCAGCCACCCTGCCCCCTGGTGGGCTGAGCTGGCCACACACACACACACATAAATAAATAAATTTTTTTTAAAAAAGAGAAAAATTTAAAAAGATAGGGCAGGCCAAATAGCTCAGTGGATTAAAGCGCCTGCAAATAAGCAATGTTTATTTTGTATAATATAGAGATATTGTTAAATCATGTCCACCTAGACACATAGTAATGTTTTCTTTTCCCCACAAATAAATACTACCATGAAAATTGACTTCTTAGGTTCGAACTAATACTTACATGGCATATGATTTCTTTTGACTCTATAGTTCCAAATAAGAGAATACTAAAAATTTGAGAACTATATGTGAAATGAGTGTAAATAACACGTACTTAGTCTTATGTTCCTTCCAATTGTATTTTTATGTTATTTATTCTCTTATGTTATGAGTCATTTTATTCTTCATGTTACCTAATATACAATAAAAATATCTGTATAATGTTCCAATTACATTACAAAAAAA
>NW_004524844.1:2279578-2280813 GCF_000260255.1 Octodon degus | reverse complement strand
GTCCCTGCTTGCTTAATCTTGCCTAAGCAGGGACTTCAGGCAGCTGAGCTACCTCACTGACTCCTATTTTCTACATTTTGATAACTCTTCTTTTTCACAAAGTTTACATTTGTTCCACAATTTCTTGAAGATTTCTTCCCAGTAATGACTATTGAAGCCCAAGAATATACCAACTATAGTGCAAAAAAATATATGCAATGATTCAAACTTGATTCTCATCAGTTTATAAAACAATTTAACTGCGTGCATGAGTGGGAGGCAGTGGGCCTGAGACTCCAGCCTTACCGGCTGACCAGCTGACTGTTCAGTATTATGTCAGGGATCCATGAACCGGTTTGGTTCCTGGTTGGTGGGAGCCATGGCAATCCCGCTGCCACCCCCAAAAGCCCACAGCAATGAGAATCTTGATAAAATCATTATATCTCTAGAAGAAATTATCAAATTAAATTGAGGGACGGGGAGATTGCTCAGTAGAATAAGCGCTTCCCTGGCAAGTGCAAGGGCCTGAGTTCAATCCCCGGGTCCGCAAAAAAAAAAAAAAAAAAAAAATCAATGGCTGGGGAGATAGCTCGACAGTCTAAGCACCTGCATAGGCAAGTGCAGGGACCAGGGTTTGATCCCCGGTACCACATGCCATGCCAGCTCTGGAATCCTGGGCACTGGGGAAGCTGAGACAGGAGGATCACTATGAATCTGAACTGCATAGTAAGACCCTATATCAAATAAATAAATAAATAAATAAATAAATAGCAGAATTATCCAAGACTAAGTAGAAGACGTCAACAAAGTAGTGCTCAGCAATTCAGGATGAGAATACAGTGGGGAATCCAGCAGAATTCTGGTTTTGGTAAAACTAGTCTGAGCCAAAGACAAAAAGTAATGCTTGGGAAGAGACATCCTTATGGAGCTATCACTGGCCTTGCAGATAGAAAAGCATCTGGGGTTTAAAAAGGAGTTAGTCCTATGAATCATCCACCTCTAAGAGACAAGAATACAGAATGATACTTTCCAGTGTTAAAAAGGAAAGCAAACCTTCTGTGACAAAATGAAGCACAAAGGAAACCAGCTGCAGTTCTCAAGAAACCTAAACAGTTAAACAGAAAAAAATAATAATAATAACATTCCAGCTAATTTTACCAGGAGTGGAAATAAACTAAGACAGAAAGACACTTGTCCGGCAACTTTGCTTTTCCAAAGAGGCCTAAATGTTCAGGCCCAGCTGAACACAGAACAAC
>NW_004524844.1:2269912-2270743 GCF_000260255.1 Octodon degus | reverse complement strand
GAATGACAGCATTTGTAGAAAGTAATGGCCAGGAAAAGGAACAAATGGAGTGGAGAATATGTTAACTGCATGTACCCATTTTCCCACACAATAAAAAAAATCCCACCATTATATAATGCCAACATGCAGTAAACAAATATAATATAATGAGAAAGAATGACACAACTCAAGTCCCATAAAATAAGGTCAGAGGTGGAATTAATGTACACTAAAAATGTGTCAAGCCTCCAGTTACAGAGGTTGGCATAAGATAGAACACTGATGCCTGGAACATTGTAAATAAAAGATATCCAGTAACTTGAAATAGTCAGAGCCCACACACACAAGCACTGTGGATGACCCCAATCTAGTCTGAAGTAGTGATAGATATAGAGATAGATGGTGCATAAACAGGGCGGTAGGGGTCAGGGAGATGGCTCAGTAGAGTAAGTCCTTGCCTGGCAAGCGCAAGGGTTGAGTTCAATCCTCAGCTCCACCGAAAAAATAATAATAAACAGGATGATAGGTGATAAGAGAGACAGTAATGTAAATAATTCATAATTATAACCTATTATATAAAGATTAGGACATTGCAAATTAAAATATTGCATGTAAAGTATTTTAACTATAAATATTGATCAATGCATTACAGGTTAAATCATACAATATTACAGATATAACTACAGATAGAATCAAATGAATTTTTAAAATATTAATAATGAATTCAAAGCACAGTCTACATCCAAGGAAGCATGCTGTGATTTAAACTAAACTCATCTGTGAACAATGACAGACTTGGCAAGCACGACAGTATTAAGATTAAAGAAATGAAAGAATAAAAAACAAAAGGAA
>NW_004524844.1:2267329-2268509 GCF_000260255.1 Octodon degus | reverse complement strand
AAATTGTTGTTTAGGGCTGGCCAGATAGTTCGGCAGACTAAAGCTCCTGCTTAGGTAGAGCACAGTGGCCAGGGTTTCATCCTCCCGATGCCAGCCCCCACCCCTGGGACTCGCTGAAACAACAATGAGACTGGGCACGGTCATGTGCTCCTATAATCCCAGAGCTTGGGAGGCTGAAAACAGGAGGATCACTATGAGTCCAATGTACGTAGTGAGACCCTGGTATGGGACCTTGTGGCACAACTTCCTGCAGAGAGGCTAGGAAGAGACCCAGTGAGCTAAACCCAGAACAGAACATCTAGCCAGTGGGACACATCAGGTTCACCTCCAAGGGCTGCATCATGAAGAAGCCAAGGGCAGCAGCCAGACCCAAGCCAGGCCCAGCTGGATGAGTTCAAACTTGGTAGATCCAGACCCAGTGAGCTGAGGCATACTGCTAGACCCAAATCAGAGAGAGAGAGAGAGAGAGAGAGAGAGAGAGAGAGAGAGAGAGAGCACAACAGGTAACTGGGATGAACTAGTCTACCTGGAAGACTATAGGTACATCAAGGGAACCAGATAAAATTTAGGGGAAATAATTTAAATACAAATTCTCAATTCAGTATCTGCTTGGCTATACAGTCGTAATGTTTGCTCTTATGGGCTAAATACAAACTCATTAGTTACAAAAGTTTGTCTATTGCTAAATATCACTACTCATTATTAGTGTTGCTAATTGTAATACTGTAAATAGAAAACTATATCTGCCTCAACCACATGATCTCTCTTGGGTAATAATATCAGAAGGGTAATAATATATTGCTTGGGTAATACCTGCACCAAAGCTCTACACCAAAGGGCAGAGGACAGTGCCAAACAGAAACCAGTATCACACTCTCAATCAATAGAGAGGACAAAACCTTGGGACACACACACACAAAAAAAATGAATCTTTAACACAGAAGAGATACCTACAGAAAAACTCTGTACAGAGAGGCTCTGGTCACAGTGATATAGCTAACTACCATCAAACTTTCACACAAAAAAGATCACAGAATTCAAAATAAAGAGTTCTCTCTGAAATATAAAATAACGAAGAGAAGGAGCAAAATGCAGTCTCAGGCCCCAAGCCCACCCAGAAAAATGCAGGACACACTAGCATAGAAGAAATTGCAAGTCACACACCTGAAATCTCTGAAAT
>NW_004524844.1:2264836-2266121 GCF_000260255.1 Octodon degus | reverse complement strand
CTTTTTTCTCCTCTTCCTCCTCTTCCTTCACCTCCTCCTCTTCTTGATTCTCCTCTTCCTCTTCCTCTTCTTCTTCACCTTCTTCTTCACCTCCTTCTTCCTCTAAGCCCTTCTCGACTGCTTCCGTTGGGAACCAGGGGAAGGAGCCATTCTGAAGAAAACTATCTAAGATCAAACTCTCATTTCTGGAGAACATTTCAGCATATTGTTCCTTCACCTTCTCTAAGGTGCTGGGGTTCCCATCCTTCAGGTTGAAAGATTCTTTCAGCTTCAGCAAACCATCTAGCTTTTCTTCCAGTTCCTGAATATGATTCTTTGCTTTGTTCAGAACCTGCCACTTGGAGGCTGTGAAATCAGACTCGGAGTAAACCATCTTCTTCAGGTTGTCAAAGAGCCCTGCCAAGGTGGCCCGGTGGCGGGCCTGGGACAGGCGTCTTCGGGCCACCCGAGGCGCCAGCTCCTGCGGCTGCATCAGTGGCTGTGGCACTGTGTTAGCAGGGTGGCCGTCTTCTCCAGCGGTTGCCATTCTAAGCTGCAATGTAATTAGCCTTTTTACCCTGAGGCTGCGAAGCCTGGTCCTCTCACTGTCCCCTGCGCTGTCACCTCCTGCCTCGCACTGCTGTCGCGTGTCACTAATTGTTTTTTTTAAAAAAAAGAGCTTAAAAAAATAATGGAAATTTGGGGGGGAAATAATGGAAATTTTGAATGAGTAATATAGAAAAGAAATAGAATGCATGAAGCAGATTCAAAGAGATATTCAAAAAATTAAAAACTCAATTAAAAAGGGTCAGCCAAATAGCTCAGCAGATTAAAGTGCCTGCTAGTAGGCACAGGGGCTGGGGGTTCTATCTCCCTGGGCCTGCCTTGCCAGCCCTGCTCCTGAGGCACATTGAGACAGGAATTGAGACTAGGCATGGTGATGTAAGCCTGTAATCCTCTTGGGAGGCTGTAAACAGGTAGATCATTATGAGTCTGATCTAGTAGTGAGACCCTGAACACGCCGTAGACCCTTCCCTAAAATACAAAAAGAAAAAAGAAAAACTCAATTAAAAATTGGCAAAACTGTTTGAATGAAAATGAAGATAGACTTTCAGAACTTCAAGAAACTGTTGCAGTTGGTGAAAGGGTAAGGAAAGATCACTTAAAAACAACTAGCTCCAGAAAATAATAATTCAACAGCTGCAAGACATGGCAAAGGTGAACAACATAAGACTAATAGGCATCAATGAGAAAGAAGTCAACACAAATGACATAAAAATAATATGGGCAAGGCCAGGGAGATGGC
>NW_004524844.1:2262819-2264051 GCF_000260255.1 Octodon degus | reverse complement strand
TGTCCTACTAATTAGTTTTGAAACTGTCTCATTGTTGTTTCTCAATAAAATTATTGAAAAAAATTATAATATGGGCAGAAGTAATAGCACAAAAGTTCCCAAATATGGGGAAACAGTCTGACACTCAGTAACTGAGGCATGTAGAATTCCAAATAACATCAACCCAATTAAAACCACACCCAGACATATAATAATCAAGATCGCAGAAATGCAGCACAGTACAGCATACAAAAAGCTGCTAGAGGAAAAAAAAGATGAAATATAAAGTAAAACCCATCAGAGTAATGGTAGTTTTCTCCTCACAAACCATCAAATCAAAAAGAGCATGGAGCAAAGTACTTCAAGTCTTGCAAGAAAACAAATTCCCACCCAGACTGATATACACTGCAAAACTCTCTTTCAAGTTTAATGGAGAACGAAATACTTCCATGACAATGAACAACTAAAGAAATTCATGGCAACCAGGCCAACCTTACACAAACTATTAAAAGAGATTCTAGAGAGGGATCAAAATGACCACAACTCCATCAGTGAGAACAGAAAGAACCTATCAAATAAGGTAAACAACTAAACACAGGAAAAAAAAAAATAGGTGACCAACAACAGGAAAATAACATGTCAAACATAAGTCAATACATCTCAGTTATAATCACCAATGTAAATGGACTCATTTCACCAATTAAAAGAAATAGACTGGCAGAGTGGATTAGGAAGTATAATCCAACAATATGCTGTATACAAGAAACACATTTAACCCATAAAGAAATTCATGGGCTGAAAGTCAAAGGATTGAAAACAATCCTCCATGCCACAGGAAATCAGAAAAAAGAAGGGGAGCTATCCTGGTTGATGACAAGATCAAGTACAAACTAAAAATCATCAAAAGAGGTGGTCACTCCATACTTAGTTGTTAAGGGAAAACTGAAAAAGGAAGAGACAACAATAATAAATATATATGATAACAATAATAAATATATATGAACCTAATGTAGGAGCACTCTCCTATATAAGACAATTTTTAATGTATTGAGTACAAGGTCTACAGGGTTTACCAGGTCTCATTATGTAGATTGCACTCATAGTAATTCTCCTGTTTTCAGCCTCCCAAGTGCTTGGATTACAGGCACACACCACCATGCCCAGACTCAACCACAGTGTCAGTGTGCCCGGGGGGCTGGGATGGCACAGCATGCCAGGGATCGAACCCCAGCTGCTGTGCTCTGCCTAAGCAG
>NW_004524844.1:2260653-2261614 GCF_000260255.1 Octodon degus | reverse complement strand
TGGAGGCAAGTATTACCCTGATTCCAAAACCAGAGAAAAATCCAACTAAAAAAGAGAACTATGGAGGGAGTTGTGAGAGCGCAGCCTGGAACAACCACGAGGGAAATCAATGTGGAGATTCCTTCAAAAGCTAGGATTGGAGATCCCATTCACGCCAGCTACTCCCCTCCTGGGTGTTTTTCCAGAAGAACTGAAAAACATTATTCCACAGCGATATGTGTGCACCCATGTTTATAACAGAGCATTTGTCATAGCTAAATCCTGGAAACAACCCAGACGTCCATCAACTGAAAAATAGATAAAGAAAATGTGGTATTTTTACACAGTGGAGTATTATTCAGCTATAAAACTGGATAAATTTGAGTCTTTTGTTGGTAAATGGATGCAACTAGAGAACATACCATTAAGTGAAATAAATCAGGCCCCCATTGCAAACATCATATTGTCTTCCTAGTGTGAGAACCTGAAAGAGAAAAGTGGAATCTGAAGGGTACAATAGATACTAGGGAAAGAGACTGAACTTGTTCAAAAGGAAACAATTATTGATTTGAGGAGAGGGAGTACAGGAAAGAGATTATCTTTGATATAAGCAGGATGGTTTGGACACCTGTACTGTGCGTTGCTGCTGGTCTATGGAAAGAAGGAGTCAATGCTTTCATTTGTTTTGTCTCCTTTATTCAACTGTTTGTACTTTTTCTCTTTTTTATTTATCATACATTTCTTTCATTTTTTCCTTTCTTCTTTCAATTTTACATGCATATATCTGGTAACATGAATATCTCATTGGAAGACAACACTAGGTATTACAACAAATACTGTGAAATTCATATTACTTTGTTAAGTGAAAGTCTCTATCACCTGTAATTTTTTTACTATCATTTCTAATTTGTACTTTCTTTAAAACTTTTTATGTAATGGGATACTACTAAGTTCAAAATATAAACTTGAGGGCTGGGGAGAT
>NW_004524844.1:2252786-2258539 GCF_000260255.1 Octodon degus | reverse complement strand
AAATTATCATATTGCAGCATATAAATACTAAAATTACTATGTGTTAATTCAAATACTGAACTAGGGTTATTGCGGATTACAAAACATAAAATTAATTAATTAACTAACTAACTACGTTTGGGGCTGAGATACCTCAGTAGAATAAGCACTTGCCTGCTAAGCCCAAGGGCCTGAGTTCAATCCCCAGTTCTGCCAAGAATGAATGAATGAATGAATGAATGAATGAATGAATAAATAAATAAATAAATAAGATTACTAAACATGGCTGTTAGGAGAATAAATTGTAGGACTAGCCAAATGGCTCAGTGGATTAAAGCGCCCACAAGCAGGCACAGGGGCCAGGGTTTCAATCCCTGCTCCTGCTGTGCCAACCCTGCTCCCAGGTGCACTAAGAGGGCAATTGAGACTGGACGTGGTGGCACGCACCTGTAATCCCAGCTCTTGGGAGGCTGCAAACAGGTGGATCACTATGAGTCCAATCTAGTAGTGAGACCCTGAAAACGCTGTAGACCCTTCCCTAAAATACAAAAAAAAAGGAGAATAAATTGTGATTGTGCTCATTTTTTAAATAAAGGTATTTAAAAAATAAAATAAAATGAAGGCATTGAATGTACTCTGAAAACTGAACGCTCAGCCAGTATAACACCTTTACTCCTTTGGAAAACGAGTCTTATAGTTCTTGGTCTATAATAACTTTAAAAATCTTGTTTTGAAATTTCATGCTATTGTTTTTATTGCTTATTTTTCTTCTCTTGAATATAAAAGTATTTTTAATTGTAGGAGATGAGGAAGCTTTCAATCAGTTCCAATTAATGTTGCAATTGCAGTTTCTTTTTAATTTTAAAAAATTTAGCATATCTTTTTGTTTTCATGTATTTGTTACAGGGTCTGACTAGACAGCTCAGACTTGGAGTGATCCTCCTGCTTTCAGCCTCCCCAGCACTGGGATTACAGGCGTGCATCACCACTTCTGGTCTCCATTGCTGGCTCAGCCCGTCCCCAGGGCAGGGCCAGCACAGTGTGTGGTGCCTGGGATCAAACCCTGGTCCCTGCACATGCCTGAGCAGGTGCCTTGTTCGCTGAGCTATCTCACCGGTCCTAAAAATTTAGTATACCTTTACAGTCCATAATGAATACGCTTCTTGTGAGGAGTTGGTACAAGTACGTAACTCACCTTAGCTCTTTCTATGTCCCATTCTCCTCCCTCACTCCCTCACTCCACCTCTTGGTAGTCTGGAGAGCACACTGTGCCTTTTTATTCGTTTTTGTGAATGACTATCCTGCAACAGCCAAAAATGTTTCTTGCCTAAAACCATGGAGCATCAGGGAAAGGAATGACTGGGTTTGGGTATAACAAGAAAATGAGACACTGTGAACTGCGCAAGCCCGGGTGCTATACTAAATTTCCACATGCTGTATGTCTAGAAGGGCACCAAATCAGCTTCACAACTTCTGTGTAAAAATCACTTGTGCTCTGTTATCTTTAGTGTCTAAAAAGGAGAGATATATTGACACCCAAGCTTCCTTGCTGTTTTCCTCTGTTAGTCTTTCATCTTTGCCTTCAAGTAGGGAAAATGCTCAATTCAAGTGCATTGCATGTCCAGGGAGATAGCTCAGCAGTCTAAGTGCCTGACTGGCAAGCACAAGGACCCACGTTCGATCCCCAGTCCAGCATGCCATGTCAGCCTCGCAACCCTGAGTAAGCTGTGCTGGCTACAGAAATGGGGCATGGTGGCACAGGCCTGTAATCCCAGCAATGGGAAGGCTGAGACAGGAAGATTACCACAAGTCTGAGTTGTGTAGCAAGATCCTGTATCAAGTACATAAAGAAAGAAAAAAATTTTTTTTTTTTTGTGGGAACCGGAGATTGAACTCAGGCCCTTGGGCTTGCCAGGCACATGCTTATTCAACCTAGCTATCTCCCCAGCCCCCTAGAAAAAAAAATTTTTTAATTTAAAGACATTGCAGTCTCAAAATTAAGGTAATACATTTTTTTCAGAAAACAAGTAATTTTTGAAAGTGGACTTGCTCACTGGAGCTGTCTTCACTTGCTTTTAGCCAAAAGGCCGAGAAGTGATACCTGAGCTGTCTTAAGCATATGCTCTGGCTTGGGGTTTTCTTCACTTGGTGTGGATAAACAGCCACATGTGTGTCAGAGGGTTTCACCTACTTGGGAGCTGGGTAGACACTATTGGTGCCCATGGTGCCAACTTACACTGGCTGCCACTGTGTCAATCAATGAGCCTTTCATAACCACCTGGGTTGAATTTTCTCTCTCCTGGCTTGCTTTACTAGGGCTGTTTATGGTACTTGCATCATAAATCAAGGATGCAGGTAACACTACATGTTATTATGATTTTATTATATATTCTCTTTTCCTGGAGTTTTGCAAATAAAATATTGCAGAGGAAAAAGAAAACAAGTAATTTGATACAAGGTTACACAAAATAATATTTTGTAGAGAAAAATTCCATAAAAACATAGGTATGGTATGCTTTTAAAATTAAAACCTGCCTTCACAGAGAGCAAATTCATCAAGCAATGGCCATGACTTCCACATGGCTGACACTGCCAAAAGATCTATAAACTGCTGTGCATGGTTTCAGGGTAAATCCTGAGGGGATTTGACTGACTTGTCAGATATGAAAGTTACATTTTTAGTTATATAGGTCTTGCTCTAACTTGGTCTTAACCATCCAGCAGAAAAGTATAACCAAGAGGTATAAAAAGTAACGCTAGGGCTGGGGATATGGCTCAGTGGCATAAGCGCCTGCCTTGCAAGCGCAAGGTCCCAAGTTCGATCCCCAGCACCAACAAAAATTTTTGAAAAAAAGTAATGCCATATTAATATGCTAATCTGTAAAAGGCTCAAATCAACAACTTCTGACAATTGCCAGTTGTACTGATAACCCACTACTATTATGGACTATTGGACTACATAGGGTTATTTTGCTGAATTCAAGTACCCACAATATTTGAACTGGCATCAAGTATGAAAAGGTCCTTTAAAGACTTCTCCAAATACAGCTTCTCTAACAACAATGGAACACCCATCTCTGACAAAACAAAACAAAAAAGGGATATAAATGAAGGACTATTTTGTAGTGAAACATATATGCATATACAAAAAGTTAGGATAAATATACAGCTACTTTCTCTTAGTTCAATGAGAAGAAAGATTTGTACTAACAGTGTTATTTAGACAAGATATCATGTCTGCATCTTGTATTCTGAATAACTAATACAAGGCCAGGGAGATAGCTCAGTGGCATAAGAGCCTGCCTGACAGGGGCAAGGTGCTGAGTTCAATCCCTGGTACAAAAAAAAAGAAAGAATAACTAATACAAAGACAACAATATGTAACGTATTAATTATTGTAACTGTCCTACTAATCTGTTTTGAAACTGTCCCAGTGCTATTTCTTTCTCAATAAAATTAATAAAAAAATAAAATTTAATTTAATTTAAAAAATTAAAAGCAAAAAATAGATAAATAAAATTAAAATCTGCCTAGATATTAATCTAAAAGTAAAAGACATGTGAAATCTACCCCTATTGGAAAAGAAGAAATATACTCATTTTAGAGGAGTGTTAGTGTTGAGAGTTATTGGCAGTACTCTACTAATTAACCTGCACTGGATATTAATGAATGCTCTTTTAATTACTTTTTAAAGATTACATCTAGGGGCCGGCCTGATAGCTCAGCAGACTAAAGAGGCTGCTTAGGCAGAGCACAGTGGCCAGGATTCGATCCCTGGCGAGCCTGCTGGCCCTGTTCATGGGGTGCGCTGAGACGGCGATTGAGACTGGGCATGGAGGCGTGGGCCTGTAACCCCAGCTCATGAGAGGCTGAAAACAGGAGGATCACTACGAATCCAATCTACATTGTGAGACCCTGCGCATCCTGTATCCCCTGTACTAATTGCATAAGAAAAAAAATTGACGTTAAAAAAAGATTACATCTAGTGAAGTATAGGATGGATTTAACAGTAAAATATTTGGTCCAATTTCAATCTTTTTGTAATGATAAATTGTTTAAACTGGAGAACAGACTCCACTGCAACCTATGATTGTTACAACCCTCAGCAACCCCTATGCTGTAGGTCACCATGCAACTCTGCACTGCATGAGGTCTGTACTCTACAGAACCGCTTGCGGCGATGTTTGCAGCAGCATAATCCCAGCGCTTGGGAGGCTGAAAACAGGAGGATCACTGAGTCCGATCTGTGTAGTGGGACCCTGTAAACCCTGTACTAAATACATTTTTAAAAAATAAAAAGTAAGACAGAAAAGATAAAAGCCACAAGGTTAGAGCTAACGGCTCAGTGGCCTCCAGTACAAAGTCAAGTGTGTGCTCTGTAGTCCTGTTTTGTGCTGAGGTTGTGTCAAGAACTATCGTAATTTCCCTTAGCCCTGCAGAAGCTGACTTCCAATGACCTTCAACATCCAGGAGTTTACTTTTGATTAAGCTCAACTAGGGAAAATATATGTCTTCAAATGATGAGTTTGCACTTCTAATTAATAAACCAAAGATACTCCTGGCGACTCACTATGCATCAGGAAGAGTAATTTGTTTCTCCTCTAGATTCATAATAAAGCAAGGTAATTGAGGCAGCAGGTGACAAACAGATTGATGCCCATTGGGAGGAGAAGCCCTGCCTTCCATCCCTGATATACTCCTCACTGGCTACAGGAAATCCTTCTAGTGTGCTTTGCTCTCTCTAGGATGCTGACTGCTCTGAGCTCCACTTAGCTTTGAAAATGAGACGGAGGTACAAGAAACTTTTGCCTTCCCTACACCTCAGCATGTGCCTATCTAGAGAGACTTCATTTTTTATTCTCGGTTTCTCTTTCCAACTTTTTGGGGGGCGGGCTGTGATATATGTAGGGCTTTTTGTTTGCTACTTTGTGGTGATTTTTCTTTCCTTTCCCTCTAAGAGGCGTTTTTAACTTTCTCGTTTCTTTGATACTACTACTTCATAGGGCTCTCTAAATCTATTATTGCCACCAATCATCTTAGTTTTCTTTTTTAAATGCTATTTGTTTTAGTGTAGACTTCGCTTTGCTTTGTTATTAACTAGTGTCTGGATTCCATTGATCTTCACTTCCTTCCTTTCTCCCTTCCCCTTCCCTAGTTCCTCTTTCCTTTTGAACAATTTCTTTTTATTTTATTTCACAACAATTTATTGTACATTTTGGTCCTAATTTACTCTTTGAACTTCTCAAACCAAGGAGATAACATGATATTTACATGTGAGTGTCTGATTTCTTTCACATAAGAGTACGATCTCAAGGTGCATTCATTCACCTAGAAATGTTTCACGTTTGTCCTTCTTTATGAGTAATACTCCATTATATAAAAACACACATTTTTTTATCCATTCATCAATTGATGGGCATTTGGTTTGTTTTCAAAGTTTAGCTATCGTAAATTGTACTGCTATAAATATGGGTGTACTTATATTGCTGTAGCATGATGTTTTTAATTCTTCCAGGAAGATACCCAGAAGGGGAATATCTGGGTCTAATGGGACCTGTAGTTCTAGTTTTTTGTGGAATCTCCACACTGATTCCCACAGTGGTTTGTACTCCTACCAAAAGTGAAGAATTGTTCCTTTTCCCCAGACCCCCTCCAGCGTTCGTTATTGATTAATTTCTTATCAGATCCATTCTTTCTGGGGTGAAAAGCAATCCAAGCACTGATTCAGTTTGACTCTTGAATGCCAGTGATATTGGACATGTACTCATATTTTT
>NW_004524844.1:2250111-2252431 GCF_000260255.1 Octodon degus | reverse complement strand
TTAATATTTAGATATTGTATCTATTTCAGTTTTCTTTTATTTTGTATTTTAGAGAAGCGTCTACAGGGTGCTCAGGGTCTCACTACTAGATCAGACTCATGGTGATCCACCTGTTTACAGCCTCCCAAGAGCTGGGATGACAGGCGTGCGCCACCACACCCAGTCTCAATTGCTGTATGTCCAATTCTTTTTCCCTGCCAGGGAAGGGTTCTGCCATGTTGTCTGGAAACAGGTTTTTTTTAAATATCATTTGTGGCATCTCCTGCTTTTGCACTGACTCCAGTCAACCTCTATTACTCTTCTTTAAAACACCTAACAGTTTCTGGATTGGAATCTCATGATCCCTTGTTTTTCAGAAATATTTCTTTTCATGGTCACTGACTGCCAGCCTGTCTTCTATAGCTAAGATTCTATCTTCACATTGATTCATCCTCCCGAGGATCATTTCAATGGGACTTTTATTCTCTTGGAAATCTATTTCAATCTGTCTTATGGGTTTTGCACTTCGCTTCATTTCATATGTGTATCTCACATTTCTTTACTATATTGGGTATTCACAGTTTCCATCATTTTCTGAAGCTCCTCTGTTGTTATCTGTGTCTGCTCTACTGTCACTAAGCATGGTTTTAATTATGGTTATCATCTCTGGGGTTGCCTGGGAAATTATCTTGATTTGATTTGATTTTTTTCAGGAGTCTCATTTGTTTACTTTGTTGTTACTACTTCAGAGAGGCCAGGTAAGTGGCCTTTGGATTGTCCCACCTCATTGCCCCCTGGGTTTGTTTTTAGTGAGCTGGATGGCTGGGGCTGCACTTTGTTTAACTGTCTCTTGATATTTTTTTAGTTTGATTCCTGAATTGATGCTTGTAAATTGCCCACAGTGAGTTGCTTTATTGCCAGCATTTAGAACACTTAGGAAATGGCGACTTCTCAGAGGTGTCTTCCAGGTGTAGCTGGGGGTTTTATTAGATTTTTCAGTACATTATAGAAATACATAATAATCACATTCTGATTTTGGGGTTTTGAGTCTGTTGCAACATCCTACCTCTTCAATTTGTTGGGGATGAGAAGGTGCTGCTGGCTTTGCCCAGCCCCTCGTTTGTAGGCACTGTCCCATAGTAATTTTTTATGACTCTTGGGTAATCCTAGTCTTGTTACACCAGGACGAACAGCTAGTTAGAGCTATTATGTCACTTTGGCTGGAGTAGTACATTCAGCAATAATAATAGCATCAAACACAGCCTGTAAAATGACAAACTAAGAAAACTATTCACTTGCCACCTTTAACCATACGAATTAGATTTGCTTTTCTATAACAAAATGTAAAACAAACCAGAAAATTGTATGCAGTCAATGGGCCTTCAATATGCCAGCTTTACCCTCAGAGGGGAAAATCTAAAAGGGGTTAGAGGGGAAAAAAAGGAGAAAAATAGGAAAGGAAGCGATTAGTAGTAAGACTGGAGGACAAAGGGGGATCATGCAAACTTTGGAAAACTGGTGAAGAAGGTAAGGGAAAGAGAGAAGAAAGAACTAAAAGGAAGAACAGAACAAAACAATAATCATAAAGGAACTATAAACTATGTATACCCTTATATAAAAACAAGACCAAATAATGAAGGATTAAAAAAAAAAGAGTGGAAAAATAGAAAAGATCTTCACTTCCAGATTTGTCCCAGTTGCCTCTTGTAGACAATGTGTGGAGACAGAGTCCAGACCTGTGTTGATTTATCCCAGCAAGCCAGCAGGAGCTTTATGTCTGGGTAGGGATTAATCTGAGCAAACCTACCCCTTTATTTCACCTGAATTTCAGCCTGGATTCTGGCCAGGAGGCTAAGACCAGACCCAGTCAACCTGCCACCATCAGTGTACTTTCTGTGGGCTTGAACTCAGCTGGGAACAACTAGATAAACCCAGCAGTTAATCTGGGTTCTGAGCTCAGCTGGTCCTTCTAAAAAATGGCTCCCAGCCAATAGATGTCTTCTGTAGGATGACTAAGCCCTCAGCACTCACTGCCAGCTGACGCAGTCCTTCACATGCACTGTTTGCTTGCACTGTTGTATTTCTCTGTGGAGAACTTCAGCGTTGCCAGAAGTCACTGTTTATCTGCAGGTTTGGGTGACTTCTCCCACACAGTGAGTCCTGAGTCAGGGAGATGGCTCTGGTGGCTACCTCCTCCTCCTTCATTTAAGTTTCTCTCTTCACTCTCCCTGTGGGCTTCAATTCTCACATCAGATCCTTTCTGATGACGGGACCCACTTCCCTTCTTCTTGTCCTCCTCCCAGTATCTGGACAGTGACTCTCAGAGAGACTCTATCTCTGC
>NW_004524844.1:2241900-2249166 GCF_000260255.1 Octodon degus | reverse complement strand
TGAAAAGTAGTGGCATTAAATTATCTCTAAATTTCTTGTAGAAATCAGTAGTGAATCTATCAGGACCTGTGCTTTTCCTTGTTGGTAAGTTTTTAATTACATTTTCAGTTACACTGACTGATATTGGGTAATTATATCATTTTGAATCAATGTTGGCAACTCATATATATCTGTCTATTCTACAGTTCTCAAAGTAAGTATTGATAATCTGGATTTATACAGAATGTGTTGTGAAATCACTGTTTTATTTCTAATTGTATTAATTTGACTCTTATTTTTTGATAAGGTTGGCTAAGGGTTTATCAATTTTATTTCCTTTCAAAGAAGCAACTAACTCTTCAGTGATTCTTTGTACTGTTGTCTTAGCCTCAATTGCCTTAATTTCTGCCCTTATCTTTATCATTTAACCTATTGCGTAAGCATTGTGTTTGCTTTGTTCTTCATTTTCCAGACATTTCAATTCATTTTTTTTCTGCAAAGCTTTATTCCAGAGGAGCTCAGTCCTTCTTGGCAGCTGCCTTCCTCATGGCAGCCAGCACGTTGCTCAGCTCCTCACGCTTCCTCTTGGTGAGGATGTACGTCCCCACCCTTTTCTTGATGAGCTTGGGGATGCGTTTTCATATTATTTCCTGTTCTTGATGCCCTTCTCCAAGGGGGCGAAGCTGCACACCTCGGATCATGTCCCCCACGAACTTGGTGTGTTTAGTGAGGTGTCCTCAGTGGCAGCTGTGCCTTGGTTTGCTCACATTCTTAGTCACTTTGTGGCCCTTGTTAAGGGATAGAGGAGGTCCAAGGCTACTGTTCTTTTTTTTATAGTTTTGGGGGGTTGTTTGTTTGTTTGTTTTAGCACTAAGGATTGAACTCAGGTCCTTGCACTTACCAGGAAAGCGCTTATCCTACTGAGCTATCTCCCCAGCCCCCTACTGTTCTTCAATGGTTGCTGTCCATTTGTATTTATTTATGTATACTCTGTGTGGTAGTATTTACTGTATTTTTGGAGAACATTTTATTTGCAGCCAGAAGAATGTGTATTCTGATATTGTGGAGGTGAAGTATTTCCTATCCGCATCTACTAAGTTCCTTTGTTGATAGGTTTGGTTTAGTTGTCATATTTCTTTGTTGATTTTTTTCTTTTTCTTTTTCTTTTTGGTCTAGTTGATCTATTTTTCACAGTGGATGCTCATTTGATTTTTTTATGTTCATTAATATTTGCTTTATGTAGTTGAATGCACTGGTATTTGTGGCATATGTATTTATGACTGTTACCTTCTCTTCTTGGAGTTTTCCCTTAACATGTATTTAATGATCTTCTTTGTCTGTTTTGATCAATCAGTCTTGGATTGAAATTCATATTGTCTCCAAGTAGAATAGCTACCCTTGCTTTTTTCTGGGTTCCTGTCACATGGAATATTGTTTTTCATCTTTTGATTTTCAATATATGTATATCTTTTTTAGTTAAATGTATTTCTAGTTTGCGGCATATTTTTGGATCTTGCATCTTGATCCATCCTGTTAGTTGGTTTCTTTTGATTAGTAGATTAAGATCATTCTCATTGATGGTTATGATTGATGGGCATTGGTTTATCCTTTTCATATTATTTACTGTTCTTGATGCCCTTCTCCTAAGTTTAATTTTTTGTACTCCAGTGTTTAATTTTTGGTGGTTTTTTTTTAATTGGTAGTCTTGGAATTGTGGTCAACCTTATCTCTTTCTTAAATATCCTTCAGAGCATTTTGGAAAACTGGTTTTGTGATCACCAATTTCTTCAGCTATTTTTTGCCATGGAAGTATCATATATCCATTGATTTTGAAAGATAATTTTGTGGGGGTACATCAATCTGGATTGAATGTTATTCTGTTAGGGTTTGAAATACTTCACCTCCAAACTCTCCTTGATTCTTGATTTAAGGTTTTGTGCTGAGAAGTCCCCTGTCATTCTGATGTGTTTTCTTTTATAACTGATTCTTTCATTTTTCTCTAAGCACTTTTTTTTTTCGGTACCGGGGATTGAACTCAGGCCCTTGCGCTTGCCAGGGAAGCACTTATGCCACTGAGCCATCTCCCCAGCCCCTCTAAGCACTTTTAATATCCTGTTCTTTGGTGAATTACTGGGCTCCTTGCTATATATCTTGCTGATCCATTCTATTAGTTGGTTTCTTTTGATTAGTAAATTGAGACCACTAATTAGTAAATTAGTAATTTATTTTTATCATGGCTATTTGGAGCTCTACATGCTATACTTATTTATATGTCAAATTCTTTCTCCATATTTGGGGGGCCTTCCACTCTGTGAAAAAATTTTTAATGGAATTTGCTCTGTTTCTGGCTTTCTCTTTAACTTTGACCAATCTTATGTTCTTTGTTTCATCTTGCAGCTGTTGGATTGATTTTTCAAGGTTCCCTCCTATTTTCAAGATACTTTTCATTTTGTGGTCAATAAGTGTCATCCTGTCTTCTAGATCTGTTATTCTATCTTCTCCTTTATTCAGCATATATTTTCAATGGAATTTTCATCTTCTGGATATCTTTTTATGTCTGTGTCATGACTTCCATTTTTTTCTATGTTGGACATTC
The DNA here is from genome assembly GCF_000260255.1 of Octodon degus. NCBI lineage: Eukaryota > Metazoa > Chordata > Mammalia > Rodentia > Octodontidae > Octodon > Octodon degus. Next base: position 2,246,591 of record NW_004524844.1, on the reverse strand, counting down.
ATGGTTTCCATCATTTTCTTTTTTTTATTTTTATTTATTTATTTATTTATTTAACATTTATTTGTGTGTGTGTGTGTGTGTGTGTGGCCAGCTCAGCCCACCAGGGGGCGGGGCTGGCTGGCATGTGGTGCTGGGGGATCGAACCGAGGTCCCTGTGCTTTGCCAAGCTTGTTCCAAGTAGGTGTTTTAGACCACTGAGCCATCTCACCAGCCCTTCCATCATTTTCTTAAGCTCCTCTACTTTTTTATCTCTCTTCTCTGGATTCATTGGGCATGTCTCTCATTTATATTAACATTTCAGTTGTTAAATTATTTTTCCTGTAGTCACATGCATTTGCCCTTTTCCTTCTACTGCTATTATTTCAGAAAGTTCCAGTGTCTGACTTCAATTTTTTTCTATTTCATTGTCCTCTGAACTTGTCCTGGGTGGGTGAAAGGTCTGGGGTTGAATTTTGCTTCTATGTCTTGTCATTTTCTATTTTCCATTTATATTATGTTTTATTATCTGTGTTGGTGTTAATAGATTTCTTATGTTACAAACTTCATCACTAGTATTAAGGTTTCCCTAAGAAATGCTTATTTCTCAGAGATGTCTTCTAGGTGTGTTTCTTGGTCTTTATGTCTATGCCAAGATCCTGTATTTCCAATTTACTAAGGATGAGACATTGCTGTCTATATGGCTTAGCACCCCATCATTTTGTCCTGAATTATGATGATGGCTATTACCCCAGTGTTGTCAAGGTAGAAAAACTGATTACAGCATCTGTGACATCTTGGTTAAAGTAGTGTAATTAGAAATAACAATAGCACAAACACAGTCTAGCAACTGACAAACCGTTGTAACTATTAATTTGCTACCTTTAACCATAGAAGTAGGTTCTACAGTTATATACCAAAGTCTAGCATACACTGTGAACTTGTGTGTGTCTCACCATAGGCTAAGGCTGCTTGCCTGCTTGTGCCCTTGGGTCAAGGCCGCTCTGCTTGCCACAACCCAGAGGGCTGCTTCCAGTCTTTTTTACTTAGGGCTAAGACTGGCTTTTGGTGCTTACCAAAGTGGAATCTGGGTGGTCCCAGCTCTTCTCTCTCAGCATAGTTCCCTTAGTCAGCTTCCCAACTGCTGGCAGTCCACTGTGACTGGATGAATTTTTCCTCATTCCACTCTGGGACTTTGGCAGTGAAGCAACCTGAGATTGTTCTGGTAGTGAGGTTCTCCCCAAACCCTTTGAAACAAAATGCTGGCTTAACCTGATCATTTCTGTTCCATGTGTCTATGTGCCAAAATGCAGTGCCAGTTCAGCTCACTTACCAACTGCTAGCTCTCAGGACCCTTCAGGAAAGTGTTCTGCTGTGCTGGGCTGATTCACCACACCACGTTGCATTTGTCCATCTCACGGACTCCAGAAACATTTTCTTGACACTACCTTCATGACAAATTTTGACTCAGAAAACTCTGCTCTAATTATTTTAATCTTATCTATGGGTAACAGGTAGGCCTATTTTCATATAAGTCTTACTTACAGTTTTATATTATTATCCCATATAAATTTCTACTTCTTTCAGTATTCTTTTACTGAAACCCAACTTTTGATCATAAATATTTCATAAGCTGTTGTCATGCACTGCCTTTATTTTTCCCACTTTCTTCAACTAGCCAAAGATTCAAGACTGATATTATTCATTTAATCCTGTGCTACACAAAGTTGAAGATGGAAAAAAAAAAGATGAGGCCCTGGTATATTGTTCAAGATTTCAGTCTATTTTTAAAAATAATGGAAGTACATAAATATTGAGAAGAATTTTGAGGAGAGAGTTGTATTAAAAAAATAATGACAGAATTCATCTTTCTAAAAGGGGAATATGAAACAAGGTGAAAAGAATACTGAGGAAATACTTGTGACTAAACATAAGCAGACAGGAAACAGGATAAGGAAGGAGTGATCAAAGTGTCTGAAAGTCATCCTCCAACTATTAGCCTATATTCAAGACAAGATGTCTGATAAAACATAATAACCTGGTCAATGACTGTGAACCTCGTCAAAAAAGAAAATCATGTTTTCAAACAATCCAAATGAATGAGCAGCAAACTGAAATGTTGCTGAAAAGAACATGGAAGATTGTGGAATATTAAATCTCTGACACTGTGGGTGTATATCAAATACTTTCCATATTTTTCCTTCCCACTAGATGCTGAGAATATCACTGTTGTCATATAGTGGATGCTGGAGAATAGAGTCGCAGTAGAAGTAGAGAATAAAAGCTACTCAGTAAGTTCGCAATTCTTTTATGTCAGCCTCGTGAAAATCTTTTTGAATGTAGAGATGAAAAAAACTGAAGAGAAATGCAGAATTTATTAGGAATATGATCAGTACAGAAAGAGCATACTTTAGATAATAGGAGCAACTGTAGAATGCTTTTCAGAGAGAGACTGATATATAACTCTGAAATCCAGTATATGTCAGTGACTTAGTAAACCCTGTCAATCTGAAATTTAATGTTAATAAATATATCATTCATAATGTCAGGATATTTATAAATCTACTGATTGCATTTTCAAAGTATATAAAAATGTTGATATTAAACTATCTAAGTAAGCATAAGTGTGTAAGATACATAGACTCTGTCAGGTTGAGTTTCCCCATTGTGGCATGAATGCCACATGGAATAAGAAGCTATTTGGCTGTTGTGGCTGTCCTATGCATGGAAGAATATTTAAGACCAATTACAGATTGTATCTTGTCAGTATCTCTATACCAAGCTGCATGAACCAGTGTTTCTAGACATCGAAATTTCACTCATAATTTGGGGTTGAGGTTGCCAGAATTACCTTGATTTAGTAATCTGTATTAGGAAAATGTTAATGATAATCAACTGACTCAGGAAAATAACACAGTCAAGCCTCAAAAAGAAATTTCACTACAAAATGGTCCTTCATGTATGTCCCCTTTTTTTGTTTAGTTTTGTCAGAGATGGGTACTCCATTGCCATTCAAATATTATAGGTGCGTGAATTCAGCAAAATAATCCAACATAGTCTTGTAGTCCCTAATAGTAGTAGGGTATCCACAGAACTGGCAACGTCACCAAATACACATATCCTATTTGTGTTTTGTAAATATGTTCCAGATATGTTTCTGACTAAATACAGAGAGAAACTACAAATGTAACACTGTGAAGAAAATGCTTCAAAAAGTACAATGCCAATTTATCTTTCACTTTGGTCAGATATACTAAAATGAAAGATATTAGCATCTGGGTGCTACCTTTTTCATAACACATCTGCATTCTGAGATCCTCTAGAATCCCTGGGCTTCGGTTTCTGGAAGCGTCACCTCTGCGCCTGCAACACCAGAGAACTGGAGATCTCATCAGCTTTCTGTCACATTGAACTCTCAATCATTATACTCTTCCACAAACTACATGAATTTTAATATCACATATAACACATTTGTTATTTTTTCAAGTCCTGGTCTGCCCAATTAAAATTGCTAAGCTATTGTTTAGATAATGTTTCTAAGTGACTTGATCTTTGGATTTTTCCTACTAGCTGAAATTCTCCTTGGCTTAATTGGAAATTTATTGCTCTTCATATTTTACATGTTCACCTCCTTGATTCATCCTCATCTAAAAAAGCCCATAGACATGATTTTCACCCACCTGACACTGGTCAATATTTTGACCATCATGTTCAGGTTGCTACCAGATATCGTATTCTCTTTTGGATTAAGAGAATTTTTAGACATTGTTGGCTGTAAAGCATTTTTGTATGCATACAGAGTGACCCGGGGTCTTTCCCTCTGTACTACCTCCATGCTGAGTGTATTTCAGGCCATCACTGTCAGTCCCGGTAATTCTAAGTGGGCGTGGCTAAAACCAAAACTCTCTAGATGGATTTCCCCTGCATTCTTTGCCTTTTGGATCATCAACATGCTCACCTACAGTCCTATTCTTGAAACTGCAAGAGCCAGGAGCAATTTCACTCCTCTTGCTTCTGTGTTTTCTCAAGCCTATTGTCATACTAATCAGTATGAATACGTCTTTACAATATCATCGCTATGTGTGACGCTGACTCGAGATCTTCTGTTGGTGGCCATCATGATCTGGAGCAGCCTGTACATGGTGAACCTCCTCTACAAACACCACCAGAGAGCCCAGCATGTCCACAGCCCAAGATGCTCTTCCCAGCTGTATACTGAACACAAAGCCACTCGCAGCATCCTTTTGCTTGTAAGTTGTTTTGTGTTCAGTCATGGTTCAAGCAACATCATCCTCTTTTGTTTGTTTTTAGACCCAAGAAAGTCCCAGGACTGGACAGGATCAACGGATTTTTACTCTCACTGTACCCAACCATTTGTCCTTATAGCCTAATAAAAAATAAGAAAATTATCTCCAAAATTAATTCTTTTTCAGACATACGATTTACGATTATTCAAAGAAGATTAAAAGAAGAGCCGGCCAAATAGCTCAGCGGATTAAAGCACCGCAGGGGCCTGGGGTTTGATCCCTGGACCTGCCATGCCGGCCCGCCCCTCAGGCTGTGCTGAGATGGCAAATGAGATTGGACATGGTGGCATGCTTCTGTAATCCCAGCTCTTGGGAGACTGTAAACAGGAGGATGACTATGAATCTGATCTAGTAATGAGACCCTGAACACCCTGTAGACCCTTCCCTAAAATACAAAAAGAAAAAAAA
>NW_004524844.1:2232716-2233680 GCF_000260255.1 Octodon degus | reverse complement strand
ACCAACACATTCGTATCATCTATTCTTCAACTGGTTTGAAAAAAAAGTATGGAAAATCAAAAGCTGCCAGGAAGTTCCTATTTCCATTTCATCACTCCAAAGCTAACAATAATAAGGTCAAGGAAGAGAATGATGGCCATAGCTTTTGGAGAGGTGAGGATCCCAGAAGCCTGAACAAATCCTCCATCAGGTGCACCCAGGAGAGGGAGGGCGTCTTCGGGGGCTCAACTCCCAGTCCTCCTCCAGACATCAAGGATCTATGCCTTGAGGGCCAAGGTGCCTCCCGACCCTTACCTGCGCCCCCAGGAAGGAGCTGTCTGCCCACACCAGCTGCAGCAGGGCTGTCAGTGCACCAGCTGGTCCATCAGACACAAAAGAACCCCAAGGACTTCCAGATCACAAAGACTCCCCCTGTGAAATCTCTTTCAAGTGTGATGGGAACAGAAATGAGTTTCATTCAGGAAATTCTTGCCCAGTTTCCTCTTTGGAGAGCGATTTAAGCCTAGAGAAAAATGAGTCAGAACTTCACTTGTATGTAGTTTCCACAACCTCATCGCTATTTCTGCACTTAAAAAGTTCATGGAACAATTATGTTATAAAAGCTACTCTTTTGCAAGATCTCCTTCATGCTGCCGAGCTCAGGCCTGTTATCAGAAGTCAGAAGCCATACAGACCAGTGACCTTTTCTACTTCCTTGTGAACAAACTTCACGAGTACTTGCCGGAGCCTAAGGATAAGAACGAGCTGCATAATAAAAGCCAGAGGGCTGATGAGCTGGTGGCATGCATTGAAATTACACAGACTCTAGGACTGATGTTCAGAGAGACAGAAACTGAATCATCACGCCTGAACACACTTGCAGCTAAGAAGGGAACACTATTTGATCTCTTGGTAATTTTAATTAGCAAACCTCAGATTCCAAAATCATGCCCTACGTTTGATATCCATTTGGAGGCTGATTCAA
>NW_004524844.1:2222933-2223876 GCF_000260255.1 Octodon degus | reverse complement strand
GATTTGTTCTAATGGTGTTTGTAAATAGGATCTCAAGTCCGCATCTTGTACAGCAATTAACCACTAAGAAGAATATATGCAGTGTGTTATTTGTTGAAACTGTACTCCAATATGAGTTGAAACTGTCTCATTGCTGTTTATCAATATAATTTTGGAAAAAAAAAGAAGAAGAACCAACATTGTGAAAACGGCCATACTTCAATAGATATTATGCAGATTCAGTACAATCCCAATTAAAATACCATTAGTATACCTCACAGATATAGCAAAAACATTCCTAAAATTCATCTGGAACTAAAAGAGTCTTAGAATAGTAAAAAGCAATCCTAGGAAACAAAGGAAAGGCAGGAGGCATCACAATCCTTGACTTGAAATTGTACTGCAAAGCTGCATTGATGGGGGCTGGTGAGATGGCTCAGTGGTCTAAAGCACCTACTTAGAACAAGATTAGCAAAGCACAGGGACCACAGTTCAATCCCCCCCACACACACACACACATAAATAAATAAAAAAAAATTTTTTAAAAAGCTACTTTGATAAAATCAGCTTGGTATTGGGGGGAAAAAAAAACAGACCTGAGGATCAATGGAACAGATTAGAAGATGTAAACACACCTACAAACACACTCAGGGGCCATACATGTTCATTGAAAGAAAGATAGCCTCTTCAATAAATGGTGCTGGAAAAATTGGCTTTCCACATACCAAAGGCTTGAAACAGACCCATGCCTATCACCTTGCACAAAACTACAGTCAAAATGGATTGAAGAGTTAAATATTAAAACTGAAACATTAAATTTTCTGGAAGAGAAAATTGGTAGAAACCTCAAGGACATTGGGGTAGGTAATGAGTTCATGAACAAATATAAAAAAGTTATACCTTAGAGTTGCGAATTGACAAGGACATTTACTCTGGACTCACAGAAGCCCCTTTAGTTTTGTTT
>NW_004524844.1:2215742-2222673 GCF_000260255.1 Octodon degus | reverse complement strand
ACGGGGCCTGGCACGTTGGAAGGAATGGTTTCCTCTTACGCGGCTTCATAGCCAGTGTTGCTGTGTTGCCATATTGAAATAAAGGTGATATCAAAACCTCCAAATATGATGTAAGAGAAATATCATAACTCCCGACCGCTAGATGTCTGATATGCTGAGTTTATGTTCTCTACAATTGAAGCATGAATTTTAGGAACAAGAAAGGCGAAAGATAGGAAATATTTCCTGAGGGATGGGAGGGAACACCTGGAAAGTGGGCTACCCAGGACCCTACTTCTTAGGGGAAGCTTTCTAGGGCACAAACATGTGTTTACAACATGGGTTACAGTTATGATCATCCAGTAAGACTGTAAGTATAGGTAATATTAACCAATGGGAAAGCAAGGCATTTAGCTAGTGGGCTGGGAAAGATCAAAAAACTTCTTAGGTGATGGCTCTGGGGTCTTGACTGCCTGTTGAGATGACTAATTTCTATCTAGACTTGATTAGACCAGGTGCTATCACTTATATCATCCCTTGGTCCTTTCATTGTTATCTTTTTATTTTATGTATTTGGTACAGGGTCTCACTACATAGCTCCAACTCATGGTGATCCTCCTATTTCAGCCTTCCCAGCACTGGCATCATAGGCATGTGCCACCACATCCAGTCTTGGTAGCCAACTGGGTACACCTGGGGTGGGACCAGCACAGCACATGGTACCAGGGATCGAACCCAGGTCCTTGTACTTGCCTAGGCAGGCAGTTAGAGTGCTGAGCTATCTCCACAGCCCTGGTTGTAATCTTGAGGGCTGACCTCCAATGGATGCATCTCTGGCCACAGTTGTAGTGTGTTTTGTTTCATCATTTGTTTGAACTCTCTGGCTAGAATATTCCCCCATCTGAAGAGGCACCCCGAACTGCTATGAGTGAGCAAGGGGCAATGACCATTTTGGCTGCTTCAGGCTGAAGGAGTCGTAGGCGTGACTGGAAGTCAGAGACACTCTCCCCAGGGTCTATCTAGAAGGCCTTCAGTAGATGTCACGAGTTCTCGTCATGCACAGGTGCGTAGCTGTAAGTCTGGAGGAGACAAAGCAAAGAAACAGATAAGTATGCATGGGCTAAACAATAAAATCAGCGAGGATATTGTGAATATAGCTTAAAAAAAAACTTTATCAGGAAAAGCCAGTCATAGCTTTCTACAAAGAGGGGAAGGAGAAGGTCCAGAGAGTTTTAGAATCTAACATGGCATTAACCTTTCTGTGTGCAAGGCAACAGAGAGAAACCACAGTCCGAGGAAATGCCACCAAAGGCCATGGACAATGTGCATGCTAAGAAGAGGGTAGTGCTGCAAATACCTGCTGTTTTCAGTGTGAATTTTGGGGCTCTAACCCGTATTATTCTGTTCCTAGGTAGAGGGAGCTTAAGCACTGTTCCTACCAAAGGACTTGGAGCTAAGCAGGCTTTTCCCATTAAGCACTCACTGTGAGAAACACAAATTATATGGCACAAATCACACCATTTAGTATGTTGAATAGTCATCGAAATATTAGCAAAAGAATTAGGACTGTATATAGAATATTTAGCTCTTGTAATTTTACAAGTACCCCCTTGAACTGCTGTCAGGATTTCTAAAGTCTCCTATTCTGGAGGAGAGTCTACCTCACTAACTATACTTTTCATTTAGGAGCGAGAGACCAGTCCAGATGTCATTCAAGCTTGTTGACTATTTGACAAGAGGAGCAGGCCACATGCCTAGCAAGATGTTAGTTTTAACTACTCTGATATCATTGTGGCCACAGTAGAAAGCAAGTCTTTTATGTGTTCACAGGAGTATTGGGACAGGTTTTCATGCTCAGTGACAGTCTCTGGTTCCCAGAGTTTGAGTTAGATGTGGTGTTTCCAGGAGTCCCTGGCTGCTACCTTGGCAGCTGAGGGAGTTAACAAAATCATGGTGTATGGTCCTTCCAAGATGGTCTTTGAGACACTTTGTCAGCTCCTTTTTTGGTGTCCTCTGTAGTGAATAAACAACACTTTAGAAGGCAAATAGACAGATGGTAAGAGTTCATCTAAGTCTTTTGGTTACGTTTTTTCTGCCAGATGCTTAAGACCAAGCAAAAATGAGACCTGTGTTAACCACCAGAAAAGCTTCAGCTAAAACACAACAGGGGACTACAAGACCGGAGTCCCTGGGACTCAGCCTTCTGGACACAGGACAGGGTCAGAAGACACAAGAGTAAACCAGAACTCTGAGCAGAGACCACAGAGAAGGGCTGCGCCTTTTATCCCTGGGCAGGAGCCTGCTCCTCTCAGGTGTGAAATACTCCCGTTCCAGATCCTGGGGTTCTGTAGACTCCTTTAAGGCCCTCGGTATTCATCACGTCAATGTCAGAGCTAAGCCATTCTATCAAAATCCAGCTTGATTTCACGCCAAAAGAATTGAAGATAACACTTGCTGATTGGTTGCAGGTAAAGGGCTTGAGAACTGGGTTCTGTGTGCACGTATCCCGGTTCTCTGATTGACAGGTCGCCCCACTTGCTCAGTTTGCCACGCCCTAATTTCCGGCCTCACTCCTACATATATGAGAGGGGGCTCCCCCGCCCCCCGGGTTCTCGCACGCAGTGATCCTGAATTACTAGCACGGCTGACTTCCTTTACTGCTCAGGTCGGTATTTAAATTTGTCTTATCGGAGGTGTCATGTCATGATCATTCATTTGTGCTGTGAACACACATCTACCACCGTCTCTTTCTACCCTGTTGTATTTACACAAAGGAGCACACAGAGGCCCTTAATACACTTGATCTCTTTCTTAGTTCATTCTCTTTCTCCCCAGTTTTGCTAAGGAGTTTTGTTAGGCATGTTTGTCACAGAGTCTGTAGAATTATAGCTGGGACACAATATAGATCTGCCAAAGACTCTGAGGCCAACCTGACTAAGCTCCCACTCAACAAATATCTCACATCAATAAACAGTAATTTGAATATATTAAAAGGCTATATATATATGTTTTTCACACAGTGCTTAAACACAAACTTTTAAAAATCAGTCAATTTTGGAAGGAACCACTTCAATCAAGTATCATTTTGCCGGAGTAAACTATTCCTTGAGATAACCAAATCTATAATGAAAGACATTAGTCCTTGTAAGAAATAATCCTAGGGCTGGGGGTTTACTTTAGTAGTAGAATTCTTGTCTAGCATACACAAGGCCCTGGATACCACCCCAGCCAAGGAAGAGAGAGAGAGAGGGAGAGAGAGGGAGAGAGAGAGAGAGAGAGAGAGAGAGAGAGAGAGAGAGAGAAGGAGGAGGAGGAGAAAGGAAAGAAAAGAGGGAGGAGGAGAGGGAGGAAAACATTCTTGCTATTACAGGAAGATGGAATAGTGGAATCAGAATATCATCATTTTGCCTGAACCCTAATAAACTGAATGATGTAAGGAATCGCTATGAAAAATGATTTTAGGGGCCGGCCAAATAGCTCAGTGGATTAAAGTGCCCGGATTAAAATGCCTGTAAGCAAGTGCCCCGGGCGCGCTGAGACAGCAATTGAGACGAGGCGTGGTCGGGCCAGGGATATGGCTCAGTAGAATAAGCGCTTCCCTGACAGGCTCAAGGGCCTGAGTTCAATCCCCGGTTCCGGCAAAAAAATAAATAAATAAATAAATAAATAAATAAATAAATAAATAAAATAAAAAACAAGAGACTAGGCGTGGTGGTGCGAGCCTGTAATCCCACCATGGGCGGATCACTATGAGTCCGATCTAGTAGTAAGACCCTGAACACCCTGTAGACTCTTCCCTAAAAAACAAAAAAAAAAAGTGTTTTTTTTTTTTTAAAAAGTATCATGTGTTTTCTTATCTAGTTTCTGGGACATTAGCAATGCTCAAGTTGGGGGTGGGGAGGAGATAAGTAGAAATTTAACAAGGAATAAGGAGTTGCAAAACCCCGCTACATGCATGGTTCATACACTTCTGCAAAAGAACAAACTTAAAAAAATAAAAAAAATAAACGAGACTTGATCAGAAAAAAAAAGAACAAACTTAAAAAGTAATATAAAATGACCATGGAAATGGCATTGGTTGGGTATTGACTGACTGCAAGAATTATGGTTATTTTTAAGTGTAAATGAATTAAGAAACCTGCATAGCTACACATACTGATATATTTACAGGTGAAATGATATAAAGTTCTCGATTTTTCTCCGAAATAACCACCCAAAAATGAAAGTATACACCAAACAGGACATTGGGAAATACCAGAAGAGAAGCAAGATTTTAAAGAGAGGAGATAAGGGCCCGGGAGAGAGCTCAGCAGCATTAGCGCCTGCCTGGCAAGCGCAAGGTCCCAAGTTTGCTCCCTGGTACCAAAAATAAATAAAATAAAGAGAAGAGAGGAGAAAGAAAAGGAAAAATATTGGCGAACCGGAAGATCCCCAAAAAGCAGGAGAAAACTGCGCACTTCCTACCACTAGAGGGCAGGAGAGCAACGTTCTTTGATGTCCCGAAAGCTGGGCTGCTTTTTCTAATTCCAAGACTTCCCAGCCCTCTTTGGGGTCCTTTTTTTTTTTTTTTTTTGGCTGAACCGGGGATTGAACTCAGGTTCTTGTGCTTGCCAGGGAAGCGCTTATTCTACTGAGCCATCTCCCCTTCTTTGAGGGTCTTGAGACTCCTCGAAAAGGGGAGACTGAAACAATGGCTTCTGTACACAAGTTTATGTTAGGAACAGCCAGATGGATTAGTGAGGGGACCAGGAAGAACGCAGTAGGGAAAAGAACCAATCCACAACCGTAACCTTAGCTGGTTGCCACTTTGAAAATCTGTGTCACAGGCCGGCGAGATAGTTCAGCGGACTAAGCGCCGGGTTAGGCAAGAGCAAGGACCAGGGCTCGATCCCGCGGGTTCCCCAGGCGTGCCAAGCGGGCCATAGACCAGGCGTGGTGGTGCACGCCTGTAATCCCAGCACTGGGGCAGCTAAAAACGGGAGGATCACTACAAATCTGAGCTGTACAGTGAGACCTGCATCAAAATACTTTAAAAAAAAAAAAGGAAGAAGAAGAGGAAGAAGGGAGAAGGGAGAAGGGAGAAGGAGAAGAAGACGTCAGCACTGTATCAGCTCACATGGGTGTAGCACAGCAAGACATTTTCAAAGAGAGGGAGAGGGCCCAAAGTCACATAATCTTTATGGCAGCATACTGTTAGAATTGTTCTATTTTAGGGCTGGCCAAATAGCTCAGCGGATTAAAGCTCCTTCAAGCAGGCGCAGGGGCTGGCGGTTTGATCCCTGGGCCTTCTGTGCCAGCCCTGCCCCTGTGGCTCGCTGAGATGGCAATTGAAACTGGGTGTGGTGGCACGTGCCAGTAATCCCAGCTCTTGGGAGGCTGTAAACGGGCAGATCACTACAGGTCCGATCTAGTAGTGAGATCCTGAACACCCTGTAGACCCTTCCCTAAAAATACAAAAAAAAAGTTCTAAATTACTATTACCAATTATTGTTAATCTTACTGTGCTTAACTCATAAATTGACTTTTATCATAGGATTGTGTATATTTAGGAAGAAAACATAGTCTATATAGGACTGCGTGCTCATCCACAGCTTGGACATTCACGCAGGTTCATGGAGTATGGCCCGTGGATAAGCAGCAATCACTGACCCCAGAACGAAGGGCCCTTGCGGTTCTGCGGGCATCCCGCATCCAGCAGCAGAAACAGCCTGGGGGAAACCGCGAAGCGCAAGCATTTTTATTATGAATTTCAGTTAATTTTACTCAGAACCTCGGTTGACACCCAACTGAAATAAAGAAAGAGTTGGGACACAGGTGGGGAACAAACTCAAGAGGGAGCGTGGATTTTAATGAGAGAGGGATGCTGAGAATAATAAAATAAGCAATACAGAAGACGGAGAATTTATACATTTCCCAAAGGAGAAGGAAAAGAGAAATAGGTAGAAGCAGTACAGAAAAACTGTCCCCCAGTGCTAAAGCTTTGGCCACCGACCTGGGGCACTGCTGGGAGGCAGTGGGGCCTCAGCCTCCAGGGTTGGGGCTCGGTGGGGGCCCTCAGAGGCTCCTAAAGAAAAGGTGTGACCATGTCCTCTTTGCCTTCAGGGCAGGAGCTTTGCTATGATGTGCTGCCCGTCACCATGTGACATAACAGGCTCAACGGGTATGAGCTGAAACCTCCAAAACCGTGAACCAAAATAAATCCTTCCTCCTCTTCAGTGGATTTTGTCACAGCAGTGAAAGGCTAACTGACACACAGCTTGCAAGGAGCCAGGTACATCCCAGGTTGGGTGAAAGCCACCCCTGTCCTGACCCTTGTACATCTAACCCTCATATAAGTCTTTCAAGACTAAAGACACCAAGAGAGCCAGCCAAATAGCTCAGCAGATTAAAGCCCCTGCTTAGGCAGATGCAGTGGCCGGGGTTCGATCCCCAGGGTGCCATGCTGGCCCCAACCCTGGGGCGTGCTGAGATAGCAATTGAAACTGGGTGTGGTGGCACGCGCCTGTAATCCCAGCGCTTGGGAGGCTGAACACAAGAAAATCACTACGAGTCAGATCTATATAGTGAATCCCTATAGACCCTTACTGAAATTAAGAGAAGAGATTTACAGGGACAATCAGCTACATCCAGAAGTTTCCATTGCCCTAAACCTAGAGTCACCTTGGGTTCTAGCACAGGCCCCAGAGACAACCACCTCATAGGAGTCAAGCTGCTCTTTGAGTCCTGAGGATTCCTCCAGAGCTTCAAAACCAGGATCCTCCTAGGAAACATGACAATGTTAAGCCATGCAGTTATATGTAAAAGTTGAGCAAGGCAATGATCCGGAGAATATTCAGAAGATTCTTTAATCTAGGAGTCAATTGGAAGGATTCTCACCCTGACTAACTATATATACTGATATCTGTGAACTAAGCTACTGCACTGCAGATGGTAATTTGTAATAGTGGTTTCA
>NW_004524844.1:2209188-2214415 GCF_000260255.1 Octodon degus | reverse complement strand
GAAATTGAAAAGGGAGATATCCTCCCAAAATCATTCCTGGCGGCAAGTTTTATACTGATACCAAAACCAGGGAAAGACACAACTAAAAAAGAGAACTACAGGCCAAAACCAGGACCAAGATGATGATCAGCCAGACTCCGGCCCACCATAGACCCCATGAAATTGGTCTCCATTCTTTTGGGAATGGGCTGCTCTGAACACCCCTTTCAGTCTGTTTCTCAAACAGAGCCCCTTTCTGTATCTCCCCTCACTTTCCTTTGTTAGGGGACCAGCTTGGTGTTTGTCAGAGCTGTGGTTCCCGTTCTTCTTTCTGACTTTAATTCAAGCTTTTGCCTAGCAGTCTGCGCTGGGCGCCTGAGTGTCACCTCTGTCTGGTGACACAATCCTACCTTTGTCTGCTTTCTTCCAGGTCATAGCACTTTGCATTTGGTTCACTGACACTGGATTTTCCCAGAACTGAGGTCACCCTGGCTCTTGCTGGGCAAGGAACTATACAGTGCCAGTAATGGTCAGGAGGGTAATTTATGGAAGCTTTTGTTTTTTTCAAGCTGTCTGGTATGGTTTAAGTAAGGGGACCTCAAAGCATGATTTCGGGAAATTGCTAGTAAGGGACACTGTGTGGGGGAAACTGGGGAGCTGGACATCCAGCAGCCCACCACAGCTCTCGGTGTGACCGTCTGTCTTCAGCTCGGGTTCATACATGAGGCAGAGTCCAGTAGCCGAAGCTAATAACTCCCACATGTGATGTGATAAGGAGAGAGGTATTATTTTTCATGAGAAAGTGGTTTCACTGCATGTGTTTTGTTTTGTTTTGTTTTGTTTTGTTTTGAGTCAGGGTCTCACTATGTCATTCTGGCTGGCATTGAATTCACTTTGTAGCCCAGGCTGGCCTCACACTCACAGTGATCCTCCTGCCTCAGCCTCCCCAGTTCTGGAACTGGAGGGATGTGCCACCACGTCCAGCTCTTATTCTATGTTCTTATCAAAAGTCTTTAAAGAATAAAAGGATAAAAAATGTTACATGTTCCGTCTTCCTATCTGCTCTGCGCTTTGATGATTAGCCACACCTTGATGACTAGCTAGCAACATCCCTGAATGTTCCCTGCTCCCAGATCACAGGGAGAGATCATGCCCAGCTGACCACTGTAGAGACACACACGGTAGAGCCCCACCATGATGGAAACCAGCCGGGAACACTCAGCTCAACAGTGTGGCTTCGCTCCTCAGTGTGCTCTTCAGCCTCACGGGGTTGGACATTCCCTGACTCTCTGAGGAGACCAGAGGTACACAGCCTACAGAAACCATGGACTCCACACCACTGGGGACTGCCCGATCGGGCCCGCAGGCCGTGCCATGGTCCTCACAGAGCCCACAGAAAGCTCGCACTTCAGGCCTCGGTCTGGAAGGTCACTAGAAGCACAAGCCTCCACCTCCTGACAGGCTGGCTTGCTACAGCTGACCAAGTCCTTCCTTGTCCTTCTACCCTTGGACTTCCTGGATATGTCAGGCGGCTGGCCACTTCCTGTGGCTCGCGCCTACGTATTCTTTTCAGGCTAAGGCGAGGAAATGCTGATTGTGTGCTCAGCAGGAGGAAGTTTTGGAGAAACTGCTTAGCTCCAAGAGAACAAAATCTAAGTTTTAAAGCTCCCTTTGGCAGTGCCGGTAGCCACTGCGGCCGTGATGTTGCCTTTCGGTGTCTGGTACAGAGTTCTCTTTCTCTCATCTTCCTCAGCTTTCCGTGGGACGGGACAAGGGCCCTTCTGCTCTTTTTCTTTTCTTCAGTGAAAGACATCTCTTGTACCGTAACAACTAACTCCAACTTTAGTTATGCGTGAGGAAAAAAAATAAAAAGACATGAGTCAGACGTCACTAGACAGGTCCTTGAGTAACAAGATTTCAGAGTCGATACCACCCCAAGTGCTTGTGTGAGGGCACAAGAGAATGCACCAAGGACAGAGGTGAAGAGTACGGAAGTTTTACTGAGAGAACATGCCTGGAATGGATAAAGAAGATGTGGTATTTTTATACAATCGAGTATTATTCAGCTATTAAAAGAATAAATTTGAGGCTTTTATCAGTAAATGGATACAACTAGAGAACATACTCTTAAGTGAAATAAATGAGTCACGCGTGTGCAAATATTGTATTGTCTCCTTAGTGTAAGAACCTGAAAGAGAAAATAAAATCTGAGAGGTGCAACAGATGCTGGAAAAGGAAATGAACCTGCTCAAGAGGAAGGAACACTGAGATGAGGTGAAGGACAGAAGGGGGAGTGAGGGAAAGATGTCTATGTGCGTCAGCAAGACGGCTTGGACAATTTCTGCTGGTCTACGAAAAGGAGCAGTTAATGCTTACTTTGCCTTTTTTCAGTTCTTTTTCCTTTTCTTTCTTAATTTCTTGTAATTTTTCCTTTTTTTTTCTTTTTTCCAATTTTGCATGCACATATCTGATCACAGGAACAACTAATTTGAAGACAACACTATGCAATACAGCAAATACTGTAAAATTCACATTATTTTGTTTAATGAAATTATGTATCATTTGTAATTTTTTTCTGTTCTATTTTATTTTGGGTTTTTGTTTGTTTGTTTTTGTGGAACTGGGGATTAAACTCAAGCCCTTGCACTTGCCAAGCAAGCACTTATTCTACTGAGCCATCTCCCCGGCCCTATTTCTGTTCTATTTTGGACTCTCTTTAAAAAATAAAAAACTAATCTAGGCATGGCAGTGCACACCTGTAATCCCAGCACTAGGGAGGCAGAAAACAGGAGGATCACTATGAATCCAAGCTGCGTAGTGAGACCCTGCACACAAAGAGAGAGAGAGAGAGAGAGAGAGAGAGAGAGAGAGAGACAGACAGAGACAGAGACAGAGACAGAGACAGAGACAGAGACAGAGAGAGACAGAGACTGCTCCTGAGGGGCAGGAGAGGTCCCTAAAGTGGGTTGCTACTGAAACTCTTTGTCTCGTGGGGTTTTACCAAGCAAAATCACATCACTGGTTACCTTGGGGCAAGCTGTAATCAACCTAAGGGGTTATAACACAGCCACTTAGTTAATACTGATCTAGTAGAAAACAAGTCACATAGCAAGGATACATCTGCAGGAGGCATTTACTTTAAAAGCTTTCCTATAACTTCTGATACAGAAAACAAAGGCATTCCTGGAAGGGGTAGGAGTGAGGGTCAGGGTGTTCAGGTCATCTGTGTACATGTTTGTCATGATATTCAGGCTTCCTGGAGCAGGTTGTGCTAGTTACAACTTCAAACTGTTATTTATCCCTGGTGAGGCCTGCAGCCCTGATATCAAGGTTCTGGGGTACTATGGACTCCTTGTAGAGATTCTTTGCACATTCTTTTTTTTTTTTTTAAACTGTTGGGGGGTTTTGGTTGTTGTTTTTTTTTTTTTTTTTTTTTTTTTTGCGGAACTGGAGATTGAACTCAGGCTCTGCGCTTGCCAGGCAAGCGCTTATTCCACTGAGCCATCTTCCCGGCCCCCACTCTTTGCACATTCTTATTGTCATACATAAAGAATTAGACAAGACAGGTGCCAAAGGTACAGAGGTTTTACATTCATTAAAGGTAAGAAATTGTGTTTTATGTCTTCCATTCTGACATCAGGTCTAAGCCAGCCTATCAGAAAGCTGCTTGAATTCATGCCAGAATTAAAGATGGTACTTTCTGATTGGTCCCAGGTGCCGGACTTAGATACAGGACTCCTGGATCTCTGTGATTGACAGGTCACACCCACTTGCCCAGCTGGTGGCTGTGCCCTACCTCCTGCCTCAGCCCTGGCCATCCTATCTCCACTTTGAGGCCTGGCTTCTACAACTCAGCCCTTGACCACAGGCCTGGTTTGCCTCCTCTCTATCCTGACTCCACCCTGAGCCCTGTCCATTGCCGACTGCCCATCATTCTATCTAACTTAGCTATAGTAGGAGGTTTTCCCAAGGGCTGATGAGAAATCTAAACCCACTCTAAACACACAATTAAATTGTAGATTTCCTGATTGCTGTCATGGAAATATAATTTTTAGGATTTGTCAGTGAGAGCCATAAGGGATTTATTAGGCACAAACTTAAAAATATACAAAGAAAAATTGTGTCATTGTGCATGGTGGTGTACACCTGCAATCCCAGCACTAGGCAGGCTGAGGCAGGAGGATCACCATAAGTTCAAGATCAACCTGGACTACCAACGGAGCTCAAGGCCAGCCTGAACTGCACAGCAAAACCCATCTCAAAAAACAAAGGAAAGAAAGAAATTGTGGCCTTTCAAGAAAGGAAAGTGGGAGCTACAGAGATAGCTCAGTGGTCTAAGCACCTGCCTGGCAAGCAGAAGGACCCAGGTTCGATCCCCAGTACCGCATGCCGTGCTGGCCCCAGAATCCCAGGCCCACTGTGCAGGCCACCAAAACGGAGTGTGGTGGTGCACAGCTATAATCCCAGTGCTGGGGAGGCTGGAACAGGAAGATCACTACAAGTCTGAGCTCCATAGCAAGACCCTGTACCAAATATATATATATATATATATATATATTGTTTGTTTGTTTGTTTGTTTGTTTGTTTGTTTGTTTTTTAAAGAAGAAGAGGGCAAGGCCAGATAGCTCAGCAGATGAAAGCTCCTGCTTAGGCAGAGCACAGGGGCCGTGGTTCCATTCCTGGCATGCCGGCCCTGCCCCTGGAGTGAGCTGAGAAGGCGATTGAGACTGGGCATGGTGACACCCGCCTGTAATCCAGAGCTTGGGAGGCTGAAAACAGTAGGATCACTATGAGTCTGATTTGTGTTGTGAGACCCTGTAGACCCTGTACTAAATACAATAGAAGGAAAAAGAGGAGGAGGAGGAGGAGGAGGAGGAGGAGGAGGAGGAAGAGGAAGAGGAGGAGGAGGGAAGAAGAACAGGAAGGAGGAAGAGGAAGAGGAGGAGGAGGGAAGAAGAAGAACAGGAAGAAGAAGAGGAAGAGGAGGAGGAGAGGAAGAAGAAGAAGAAGAGAAGAAGAGGAGGAGGAGGAAGAGGAAGAGGAGGAGGAAGAGGAGGAGGAGGGAAGAAGAAGAACAGGAAGGAGGAAGAGGAAGAGGAGGAGGAGGGAAGAAGAAGAACAGGAAGAAGAAGAGGAAGAGGAAGAGGAGGAGGAGAGAAAGAAGAAGAAGAAGAAGAAGAAGAAGAAGAAGAAGAAGAAGAAGAAGAAGAAGAAGAAGAAGAAGAAGAAGAAGAAGAAGAAGAAGAAG
>NW_004524844.1:2200880-2208473 GCF_000260255.1 Octodon degus | reverse complement strand
TTTTTTGTGGAACTGGGGATTGAACTCAGGCCCTTGCACTTGCCAGGGAAGCGCTTATTCCACTGAGCCATCTCCCCAGCCCGCGTACACTGTTTAAATTCCAATTTCCCTTATCTCCTTTCACCTGTTCTTTTTTCTACCTTGCCTCTGTAGGATCTTCTAATCAGTAACTTTTCCTGAGATTTACAGAAGCCAGGATTTGGGTCCTACCGCGAACCTAGGAAGGAATAGGCCACCCACAATGTGTAATTGCCGCAGGGCCCATCTGATGTACCATACCGCAAAAATAAATAAATAAGTCCCTGTAAAAGCTTTGCTCCCGAATTACCAAGCAGGGTGGCTTTTGTTTGAGACAAGCATCCCCAGATTCCGACTTCCTGGCTTCTTGCCAAGAAAGCTCTTTCGCTCTCCATCGTCCTTATCTCTGACATGTTTGGCTGCATCCGGTAATGGCTGGACCAGACCTGCCTGTTCCACAGTGACATTTGGAACCGCTGCAGAGTTCCTAGCGGGAGCCTTGCGGTTTACGCACGACAGGGACACGGGGGTGGAGGAAGGGAGCAAATGGAAAGGAGATGCAGGAGGCAAAGGGAGCTTCCAGCTTCCGCTTGCGGGTTTCAGGCCTGTTCACAACACAAAAAGGCAAAAGGAAAAGCTACCCTCTCTTTCCCTCCAGAGGAAAACAGGCTGCCACAGGCGGCAGCATCTCCAGGCCTGCGTGGCACCATGGGCTGCTTGCAGGCGCAGGGGTGTGGGGGTGCTAGCTGGACGCCCCCGCCTTCCCTGCAGCCTCCAGGGGTCAGGGGTGCAGAGGAGAAAGTTGTGTAGGGAATGCAGATCTGCTGAGCGGGGCTGGTGGGGCGCCCCCTCTTACCCTAATTCCTTCATCTGTGCATTGAGAAGCGAGCCGAAAGCGGGGGAAGAGGGTCAGTTCCTCGTCGTCAGCTGGTCTGAGGTGTCCCCTCCTGAGCAGTGTCATTTCTAGTCTGTCCGAGCATTCACAGCTTTCTAATCATATGACCAGCTCGTTTGTTTTTCTTCATGACAATCTTGAGTGAAGGTGAGCTCTGAAATCACAAATACTGGGCTGCGGAGATACGCTCAGTGGCTAGGAAACCTTGGAATCATCCCAGGAAAAGAGTGGAATATTTTGGTACTGAAAGCAGTGTGAGCTGGGAGTGGAGGGGCATGCCTGTAATCCAAGCACTCGGGAGGCTGAGGCAGGAGAATCACTGTGAGCTTGAAGCCAGTCTGGGCCATATAAGTGAGTTCAAAGCCGGCCTGCACAACACAGTGAGGCCCTGTCTCAAAAGGAAAGCAGTAGGAATGGACCGGGGTTCGATCCGTGGTATGCCATGCCAGACCCGTCCCCAGGGCACACTGTGACAGTGACTGAGATTAGGTGTGGTGGCTTGCCTGTAATCCCAGCTCCCTGTAGACCTTGAACTAAATATAAATAACTAAAGAAATAAATAAAATGTGACCAAGCAATGGCTGTGACTCATCCACATGGCTGACACTGACAAAGGTTCTACAATCTGAGGTACAGGATCTCAAGATAAATCCTGAGGGGATTTCACTGACCTTGTCAGACCCAAAAGCTACAACTCTTGTTGCATAGGTCCTGCTTTACCTTGGTCTTAACCATCCAGCAGAAAAGTATAAAAATGAAATATAAGAAGTAAAGCCATTCTGTTATGTTGAGCTGTGGGGGACTCAGGTCAATAATTTCTGACATTGCCGGTCAAGCGGAAGACCCAACACTATTATGGACTACTGGACTCTTTTAGAATATTTTGCTGAGTTTACACACCTATAATATTCAAATAACGGAACTTAACAAAAAAGGGATACAGATGAATGTCCATTTTGCATCTGTGTATTCAAAGTGATTAGGATAGATATATAGTTACATTCTCTTAATGAATAGAATGATTTGTTCTAATGGTGTTTGAAAATAGGATATCAAGTCCGCATCTTATACAACAATTAAGCACTAGGAAGAATGTATGCAATGTGTTAACTATTTTTTTTATTTTTATTTTTTTTTAATATTTATTTTTAAATTTTATTTGTGTGTGTGGGTGTGTGTGTGTGTGTGTGGCCAGCTCAGCCCACCAGGGGGCGGGGCTGGCTGGCATGTGGTGCTGGGGGATTGAACCGCGGTCCCTGTGCTTTGTTCTAAGTAGGTGCTTTAGACCACTGAGCCATCTCACCAGCCCAATGTATTAACTATTGAAACTGTCCTACCAATTTGGTTTGAAACTGTCTCATTGCTATTTGTTTCTCAATAAAACTATGGAAAAATAAATAAATAAATAAAATGAAAGCACTATGGGTGCATATTTCTCGGGACTGAACTCAGGACCTTGCACTTGCCAGGCAAGTGCTTATTCTACTGAGCTAGCTCCCCAGCCTTGTGTATTTCTTAAGAAATGGAGTAGATACATACACTAATCCTCACTTCCCCCATGGTTTGTGCTCCTCAGTGTCAGATGTTGGATGCAGGGAACCAAATATGGTCCCAAAACATTAAATGGAAGACCCCAGAATAAATCCTAAATTTTTTAACACCTTTATCACAGTATAATAGTATAACTTTTGGAGGTTGTTTGTTTGAGACAGAATCTTGCTGTGTAGTTCAGGCTGGCTTTGAACTCACTATGTAGCCCAGACCTCAAATTCATACAGATCTTTCTGCCTCAACCTCCCTCAGAGGGGCCAAGGAGATGGCTCAGTAGAATAAGCACTTGCCTGGCAAGCACAAGGGCCTGAATTCAATCCCCATTTCTGCCCCCCCCAAAAAAAAACCTCCCTCATGTTGGGGTTCCAGGCATGCACCCCCATACCAGACTATAACAGTTCTGTCAGTTTTTTTTTAATGTATCAGTTATTTAATTAGATCCTTAGTAAGAAATTTAGGGGCTGGTGAGATGGCTCATGGGGCTGGTGAGATGGCTCAGTGGTCTAAAGCACCTACTTAGAACAAGCTCAGCAAAGCACAGGGACCGCGGTTCAATCCCCCAGCACCATATGCCAGCCAGCCCCACCCCCTGGTGGGCTGAGCTGGCCACACACACACACACACACACATAAATAAATTTTAAAAAAAAGAAAAAGAAATTTAGAACACTAATTTATGAGGATAAATTCCATTTGTCAGAGCAAAAACAGATCACAGGTAGTCCCGGAGCTGAGGAATAGCTTTGATTTTTGCTAAAATCTGTGAGTCCACCACTTTGTGATCCACCTTGCACTGCTCTGAAATCTGGTATCGCTCTTCTTCAGTGTCGAAGAGTTCGCCCTCCTGGTGTCTGGGCTTCCGAAGCTTCTTTTTCTTGAAGTAAGCTTCAGTGAGGTGTTTGGGGATTTTCACTTTGCTGATGTCAATTTTTGTAAAGGTGGTAATAACAAATTTCTGGTGTGTTCTTCATAGAGGAACATGATTAAGGCTCAGAGGCCCAGTCACAAGTAGCAAGCCACTGGCCAGCTGCTTCAGGAAGACCACTCTCCTGCCTCTATGATGCCCAGTGAGGATGATCAAGATGGTGCCAGGAGGGATGTTAGCTCCAAGTGTCCTCACATGCTGACTGAAGGGTTTCTTGCCGTGGCTCAAGAGCTTTTGGGGCACATCTTCAGTAGGGTAGTAGCTAGGCATTCGTCCAAGCTTAACTACCTGGGTACCTCCATTATTGTCCCCACTGACTGGTTTTGTGATCATAGCAGGAACTTTCTCCTTTTTCTTCTCAACCTTTGATTTAGCAGCTGTGTACTTTCTCTTGTACAAAGCCTTTCTGGAATACAAAGCAGATCGGGAGTATCTACCAATTCCTCCAATCAGGACAGGATTTCGGCTGCAGTGGGGCTGCTCCTTTTGGATTTTTTTTGCCTTCTTCTTTTTGCCTTACTCTTTTTACCAGTACCACTGGCAGAAGCCTTCCTGGGCTTCAGGTTTCTTCTCTTTAGTGTCTGGCTTCTCAGTTTTCTCACCTGTCATCTTGCAAGAAAGGAAAGAGAACAGTTCTGTTTTAAAATTAGTTACTTTTGTCTATTTCTTACTATGGTTAATTTATAAATTAAATGTTACCCTAAGTGTGTAGGTGTAGCAAAAACATTATATATAGACATAGATGACATATAGATAGCTGGTACAGTGCATGGATTGAGCTATCTCTTGGGGTTTGGGAACATGCAGACTCCCTGAGGAGTCTGGGAGTCATGGGAGACCACTGTGTTTCAAAGGCTATGGATGTGCCGGCCCTGCCCACCCCACCCCACCCCCAGGGGGCGCTGAGATAGGACTGGAGACTGGCGTGGGGGGGTGTGCCCGGAATCCCAGCACCTGGGAGGCTGATAAAACAGGAAGGATGACTACAAATATGATCCGTGCAGTGAGAGCCGGTAGGCCCCGTACTAAATACATTTTTTAAAAAGACTGTAGGAATACAGTTCGACTGGAAGAACACCCCGATCTCCTCTTGCTTGTGCCCACAGAGAATTCTGCAACGTAGAGGGCACTGAACCTCTCGAATTGAAAGACTTTCTACTTTAGCTAGAAAAGATAAGGTAAAAAAAATTAAGACACATCAACTGAGTAATAAGTTCTTCACTTAGTTCTTTTTTTTTTTCTGTATTTTAGGGAAGGGTCTACAGGGTGTTCAGGGTCTCACTAGTAGATCGGACTCACAGCGATTCTCCTCTTTACAGCTTCCCAAGTGCTGGGATTACCGGCGTGCCACATCCAGTCTCAGTTGCCATCTCAGCGTGCCCCGGGGGCGGAGCCGGCCCAGCACACCCGGGGATCGAACCCCCAGCCCCTGCGCCTGCGCCTGCTTGCAGGTGTTTTAATCTGCTGAGCTATTTGGCCGGCCCCTCATTTAGTTCTCAGTAGCATTTTGATGAGTATCTATTTGCGTAGATAACAGAACAAGGGCTTTAAAAACCTGAAAGGATTCATCTAAATCTTCATCCTTCCTCTGAACCGCCTTAGCTGACCCCGTGTCAGGCTGCTGGCCACCCTCCCGTGGCTGCTTTTATAAATCCTTGCGCGGCTTCCCGGGGCTCTTTGTTTAGGAAGGTCATTAGCCATTCCTTGGAGCTCTCCACATTAAATAATGAGGGAATGTGCTGCATCCTAACCACGTGAGAACCATCCGCCCTTCCTCTCCCTTGCTACATTCCACTGTGTGGACGTAGCTTAAAACACTTCATCATCCCCAGAAAGTGCCTCTTAGACGCTATAATGAATATAATGTGACCCATGCAGCTGTGTGCCGCGAAAAGGCTCCCGCAGCGCTTTATTTCATGAGTCCACGTTTGCAGCGCATAATGCTCCTCTTCCTGGTGTGAACCTGGTTCACGTACATAATGCATCTGAACCCCTGGTTTCACTCCCTCTCTCCCTCGTCCAATAAATCAGGCACACAAGCTTAAGTATCACATGGTGTCTCTTACATGAGAAACCCAAAAGAGAATTAATATTTTATGAACGATAAAATTATGAGAGAATTTATAAAACAAAAAAATAATAATAATAATAATACACCAGCACAAACTCTACTTGTCCATTTAAAGTAAATGGACAGGGGCTGGAGAGATGGCTCAGTGGTCTAAGACACCTACTTGGAACAAGCTTGATAAAGCACATGGACCGCGGTTCGATTCCCCCAGCACCACATGCCAGCCAGCCGCGCCCCCTGGTGGGCTGAGCTGGCCACACACACACACACACACACACATAAATAAATAAAATTTAAAAAAAAGATCGGGGCCAGGGAAATGGCTCAGTAGAATAAGCGCTTCCCTGGCAAGCACAAGGACCTGAGTTCACCAAAAAATAAAAAGAAAGAAAAAGAAGAAGAACAAGCTCAGCAAAGCACAGGGACCGCAGTTCAATCCCCCAGCACCACATGCCAGCCAGCCCGCCCCCTGGTGGGCTGAGCTGGCCACACACACACACACACACACACACACACACATAAATAAATAAATAAAATTTTAAAAAAAATTAAAAATATAGTAGCCAGAAAAGGATTATAGCAGGACTGAGGACTGAGTGGTGCGTGCCATAATCCAGCATTTAGGAGGCTGAGGCAAGAGGATCATTGCAAGTTCAAGACCAGCCTGGGCTACAAAGTAAGCTCAAAGCCAGCCTGAAAGCCAGCCTGAAATGCACAGCGAGACCCTGTCTCAAAAAGACAGAAAAGAAAAAAAAGTGAACTATATGGTGGTGCATGCCTATAATCCCAGCACACAGGAAGCTGAGCCCAATTGCCAAAAGACACAAATTGGTTCTCAGTTTTGGACTTCAAAGATGCTCTTTTCTATTCCTTTTCATCCAGGCTCTCAATTCATGTTTGTCTTGAATGGGGGGTGGGGGGAGCCCCAGCTCAACAACAACAACAACAACAACAAAAACAGCCAATATGCACAGCTGTAATCTTCATTTAATTCTCAAATATTTTGATGAGTATCTCTTTGAATATAAAATAGCTGTAATCCCAGCACTCAGGAGGCTGAGGCAGGAGGATCGTCATGTGAGGCCAACCTGGGACACAAAACGAGTTCAAGGCCAGCCTAAGCTGCATAGAGAAACCTTGAACAACAACAACCAAAAAAAAAGTGAATTCCACCTGTAGTTACAGATCCAATAATGCTGGAACTCTAGGAAGCTGAGGCATGGGGGTTACAAGTTCAAACCCAGCCTGGGCTACTTAGTGCATCAGTGAAACCCTATCCAAAAATTAAAATAATAATAATAATAATAAATACAGCTGAAGATGTAGCTCAATGCAAAGGCCCTGGGTTTTAAATCCCAGTACCACCACCCAAAGAAAGTGAAGGTAAGGGCTGGAAGCGCAGCTCCTAGGTAGAGGCAGGGACCATAGGGTCTTTCTCACAAGAGAAGCCCTGGGCTCAATCGGAAGCGCAGCCCAAAAAAGTAGATGGACCATGAATTCTGTGCATGATGCAGTCTACAAAATAACAGCACAAAGTGAGTCCATGTTTTTGGAAGCTAGAACATCCAATGAAATGTCACTACGTGGTTTGTGTGTGTGTGTGTGTGTGTGTGTGTGTGTGTGTGTGATTTGTTTGGTTGTTTTTGTTTTGTTTTGTTTTGTTTTTGGTAGAACCAGGGGTTGAACTCAGGCCCTTGCGCTTCCCAGGCAAGCACTTATTCTCCTGAACCATCTCCCCGGCCTCTACGTGGAATTTGATAGCACGTGCACTGGGTGCCTTGTCAGGATGAAGAGCATCGTACAGCACGCCCAGGAAGCCCGGGGCTGGATAACCCACTCACGTTATCCGTGTGGCTGAGAAGTCCACCCCAAGAGCTTTGCAGTTGCAGAGAAGCCATTTGGCAAGATCCAGCTCTGGCTTTGATCTTAAAATTTCAGAAGATGGGGCCCAGGGAGATAGTTCTGCTGCATAAGAACCTACCTGGCAAGCACAAGGTCCCAAGTTCGAAAATAAAATAAAATAAAATTTCAAAATACTCATAGTGCCAGGGAGATGGCTCAGTGGAATAAGTGCTTCCCTGGCAAGCACAAGGGCCTGAGTTCAATCCCCAGTTCTGAAAAAAAAAAAAAAAAT
>NW_004524844.1:2180125-2200780 GCF_000260255.1 Octodon degus | reverse complement strand
CTTTTGATATGAAAGTAACTATTTAGATTGAGAAAAGAAATCAGAGAATCACAACTTTTTTGTTTCCACAGTTTGTTTTGGTTTGGTTTGGCTTTGAGTTTTTGTTGTTGTCTATCTTGGTACTGGGAATCAAGTTCATGATTTTGCACTGCCAGGTAGGTTCTGTGCCACTGAGCTATCTATGCAACTGGCCCATATGACCTTTTTTGAAAAACACCAAAGCCATCACAAACTCAGGGGAAATAATATATGTTCAGTTAGTAACTGCCTGACAGCTGTCCATCTTTCAGTCTTCTATCTGACTTTTATTTGAATGCTTCTATTTTATTACAACCTTTGGGGAAAATATACATCATTCAGCTTTTCCCAACCCAGTTAATTTAATCCAATTATTCATAGTTTAGAAAAGTTTCAAGTCCACACTCATGATGGACAATGCCATGCAAATTGTTTATGCTGGTTCTCAAAGTAAGGGAAATCACCAAAAAATTCCATTCAATTTTTTTTTTTTTTCAGAAATGGGGATTGAACTCAGACCCTTGTGCTTGCCACGGAAGTGCTTATTCCACTGAGCCATCTCCCTGGCTCCTCCATTCAAATTTGAATTTTTCCCAGCCATAGTAGTGTATGCCTATAATCCCAGCTCTCCGGAGGCTGACGCAGGAGGATTGCCTCAAGTTTAAAGCCAGCCTGCGCTACATAGTACATTCAAGACAAGCCTGAACTACACAGCCAACCATGTCTCGGGAAAAATATGAAATAAAAATATAGTTTAAAGGTCTGCACAGGAGAGACTCCCCTGTACACACACACACACACACACACACACACACATTGCAATGGTAGCACTGGAGGATGCAATCTTTCTTTAATCTTTGGGGACTTTTACTATAAATAAAGCTGTGTGAGTTAGTGAAGAAAAACATGATCTTCACCTCAAAGGCTAATATTTTTCACATAAATTTCAAAAATCTAATTATTCTTTTTATGCCCTGAAGAAGTAAAAGACCCCTCTTATGTTATGGATGAACTGCCATGAATGAAACAAATTTCATAATAAAAAAACTGAAGTATTAATTTGTAAAAGGGCCCACTTTCTTTGAAAACACAATTTTGATAATTATCTCGTTCAAACCCTTTCTGCAAAGTAGTCCTAAAAACCACAGTACATTGTACACAAAAAATTTACAGAAATTGTCAGTGAAATTATATGTCCTAGGAAGCAGGTAATTTATTTTCATTAAAGAAAACGCCCCCAGAACCCAGCCCGCCCCAGCTAGCGCTGGAGCTGCCCCTGTATAACTGGCTGTGGAAGACAATTGCCTCCGCGACCTTCCTGACCAGGAAGACACCACAGCTGTCATGTCAGGTGAGGACCTGGGACTCTGGGCCAAGGTTGGCCGACCTGCCATCTGTAAGCAGATCTAATCTGAGGAACAGGCAAATACACAAAGCAGCTTCAGGGAGGTTATGAATCCAGGGCTGGTGTAGTGCGCAGTCAGGCGCTTCTGACCTGCTCCCAGGACCCAGGCAAAGAGGTGGGCTCAGGAAGTCAGAAGGGCGCCAGCAAGCAGTCTAGCAGAAACCAGAGGGAAGTCTGTGTCAAATGGCCCAGGCTAGGACAGAACCAGCTCTCCTGCCTGCTGGCCCCAGAACCCTTCCCTCCGCTGCAGGTGATGCGCTTTTAGAGTGGAGGACGCCCTTATTACATAGAACTGATCCTCCTAACCTTAACAGGACACCCAAAACAACTTCTGTTTTAATTTTTTAAAGAATCTACATGGGGCTGGGGAGATGGCTCAGTGGAATAAGCGCTTCCCTGGCAAGCGCAAGAGCCTGAATTCAATTCCTGGTTCTGACAAAAAAGAAAAAAAAGAAAAGAAAAAGAATCTACACTTCAAATTGAGAGGACACATTTCATTAGTGCCCTGTGACTGTTGTTAAGAAATTACTACAACTTTAGTGGCTTGAAACAGCACATTCTAGTCAGCCATCCAAAACCAGCCTCATTTCAGGTAAAAGCAAGGTGTGGCAGGGGCTCCAGGGAGGCCTCTGTCCCCTGCTTGTCAGATCCTACCGCTGGCATCCACCCCCCCCCCTCCGCGTGTAGCCACAGGTCACCTGGGGTGTCACCTTCAAGGGTCCCGTCTGTAGGCTCCACGATTCTGTCTACCTTCCCCGGACGTCCCATGAATATCTGGACACACGTGAAGAGGACTGGGAGGGGTCACACGGTTGTGAAGGGCGCATTAGGTTTTTACAATGATGTGTTTTTAAAAGTCAATCATTTCTTCTGAAGACAGAGCTGAGATTCTGTGCAGCGTTCTCTGTGATTGACAAGGGTTATTTTGTTTCGTTTCCTTCTACAAAGGCAAAATCGAGGCTTAACGTTCCCCCTTGATTAGCTATACTTTGTGCTCTTTTATTCCCCCAGGCTTGCGCTCTCAGGGTCTCATTACAAGCAGGGGTATTTTTAGTCTTCACTGTGTTTCCGTCAATTGCAATGATTCCCTTGGTGGTTCAAACCCAGCCCTTAGGAGAGCCTTCCAGCTGGCACAACCAGCCTCACAACCCGCCCTCCCTGCCATCTGGCGCCGCTGGACTCCCAGGGTGCTAATGCGATTTTCCTATTTCTCCATGAGTCACTTCGCCAAGAGCGCGCATTACTTCCGGCCTCTTGCTCTCCTCCTTCGCGCAGGCCTGGAGAAAGAAGCCCGAGTTTCCCAGGGTCGTGCGATAACTAACAGGCACCACGGTACCTGGAGCTTCCTGCTTCTCGGTTCTTCTGACCATTTTCTTACACATGACGGATCAAGGAATGGTTGCATACAAAATTTTAACAATGGGACTAGTTTCCCTTCAAATTCATGCGCAGGGTGCTGGCAAGCCAGGCTCACTGGGTGCTGAGCTGTATCACTTTGGACAGCAAAGGAAAACCGAGCTCAGTACAGCTTGGAGATGCTTCCCAGTGAAGCTGAGCTGTGGCTTGAAATCTGTTGGTTGACTGTTACCGGGTGGTGATCCCTGTGATACGGGATGCCGCACCCCACTGAGCTAAGGGAACTGGGGGATCCAGCCCCTGGGGTCATGAGACATCCTGAAGGTATAAAGGAGAATCCTGACCCCCCCACAGCTGCCACACCCACCCCAGACTGTACAGCGCGCAGCATCGCATCAGCCCCTGCACAGGGTAAGCACGCAGGTTTCTCTCAGAGCCCTGCACTAATGTGTCCCACCAGGCACCCGTAGTCCATGGTGCAGACTCCACTGATGCTCAGGTCAGAGCAGGGAACTCAGAAGGGTGAGAACACAGCTTCACAGTCCATTCAGCAGCCACATCGCTGGACAATGGATTCCTTTTCATCATATTCTCCATATCAGCAAAACCCACAGCCTTCTTTCCCGGTGTGGAGGAGGGGGGACCTTGGCTTCTTCGGGGTTCAGAGTGGCGGCACACATCTGTAATCCCAGCACTCACAAGGTTGAGGCAAGAGGATTGAACTGAGGTGCTACCCTGGGAACCTTAGTGACTTAGAGCGACCCTGTCTCAAAAGTAAAACTGAAGGGCTGGGAGTATAGCTCAGTGGCATAAACACCCACGTGAAAAACACAACGTCCCAAGTTCAATCCCCAGTACCAAAGGAAAAAAAAATCCCCAAAATCTAAAAGTAAAAATGGGGGCTGGTGAGATGGCTCAGTGGTCTAAAGCACCTACTTAGAACAAGCTTAGCAAAGCACAGGGACCGCGGTTCAATCCCCCAGCACCACAGGCCAGCCAGCCCCGCCCCCTGGTGGGCTGAGCTGGCCACACACACCAAATAAACAAATAAAATTTAAAAAATTTAAAAAAAAAAAGAAAGAAAGTAAAAATGAATCTGGAGGACGACCTGATAGCTAAGAAGACTAAAGCACATGCTTAGGCAGAGCGCGGCAGCTGGGGTTCAGTCCCTGGCATGCCAGGCTGAGACAGTGACTGAGACTGGGCGTGGTGGTGTGCACCTGAAATCCCAGGAGTCTGACCTATGTAGTGAGACCCTGTAGACCCTGTCCTAAAATGCAGGGAAAAAAAAAATGAAGCCAGGTTAAGGATGGAGCTCAGTGTGATGGTCCTGGGTAGAATCCCCAGCACCAAAAATAATATACAATAGACATTCTGGACTCCTGTAACAAAATACCAATGACTAAGCAGCTTATAAATAAAAATGCATTTCTCACAGGAAGGACTCCACTCACAAGCCCCACCTCCTAACGTCTTCACCTTGAGGGTCAGGGCTTCAATGTACAACTCTAGAGGGGAACACTGTGAGTTACTAAAGGAAAGGATTAGTTCAGCTCCTAGTGTAAGGAGCTTCATCCTATGGTTTGTTGGCACCAAGGCAGCAACCTCATGCGGGGAGGTCCTGAAAGAACAATGCTGCTGACCTCACAGAGCAGAGACCAATGCCACCAAGAAACTGGCAAGCCCAGCGTGGTATGCAGGCTTGTCTTCTCAGCACTCAGGAGGCTGAGGCAGGAGGACTGCCACAAATTCAAGGCCAGCCTGGCACAAAAGAGCCCTAGTTTCCCTCTAAGGTAAAATGAGTTTTTTCACTAACGAGGTAAGAGAAACAAAACATAAATGTAACTATTTTTTAATAGTAGCACAGTTTTATTAAACATAGGAAAAGAAATAGGTTCTGCAGAGTGAGCTTGGGTCAAGTAAGAGAAGGGAAAAAGTACACCCTACAGCTGGACAGCAGGCCACCACAGAAGGGAGAACATACTGGCACACAAGTTTAGCTATTTAAAAATACAGGGGGCCTGGCCCTAGCTCAGGCCTTTAAGCGGCTGCTTCCACAAAGCTGTCAGCCTCAGGTTGCTGGAGTTCGAAACTCACACCTCTCCCGCTGGCCAAAAGTGCCCTGAGGGCATTGGAGGAACAAAAAAAAAAAAAAAAAATTCCTTATGGGCTGGTGAGATGGCTCAGTGGTCTAAAGCACCTACTTAGGACAAGCTTAGCAAAGCACAAGGACCACGGTTCAATCCCCCAGCACCACATGCCAGCCAGCCCCGCCCCCTGGTGGGCTGAGCTGGCCACACACACACACACACACACACACACACACAAATAAATAAAATTTAAAAAAAAAAATACACAATTCAAAAGGTGGCACATGCCTATAATCCCAGCACTTGGGAGGCTGAGGTAGGAGGGTCATTTCAAATTCAAGGCCAGCTTGGGCTACTAAGTGAGCTTAAAACCAGCCTGAACTGCATAATGAGACCCTATCTCAAGATATATGTATATTTCAAAACACTTAGTAGATATTTCTGCTGTTTTTTGCCCCTAATTCCACAATAAATCCATAGATTAAATTTTTCTCCATCAGATTAGTTCACCACCCTTAATCAAAGTCTCCTGCAAAGTCTCCCAACAAATGCAGACAAATTTTTCCAAAGTATAAGACCCAGCCTATAGTCCAACTGCCAATGAAGTCATTGTTCCAACTGAAAGTTCCTGAGCCTGGCCTTTGCTGTCCACATTCCTATCAGTATTCTGACCTTTTGAGCTCTGACCAGAACTACCCATCAGGTTCTGTCTACAGAGCATCCTAGGGCTTCGCTGCTGTGCAACTCCACACTTTTCCGAACTTCTTCAAACTGTTAGGTTTTTCAATGCAGTCAAGAGACAAGAAAGATAAGTGGCCTTTATTACAGGCACAGAGAAGACCTCAAGAAAGGAGAGAGGTCGAGCTTCCGAGGGCCTGGCTGGGAACAAAGACTATATAGGGTCAGGATAGAGGTGGGGATTCGGGGGCAGTCTGCATGATATGGCAGACAGCGATTGGGCAGGAAGCAAAAACAGGAAAACAGGATACTGTGAAAAGGAGGAAGTTGTAATCTGACCAGGGAGGAAGGCAGAACATAGCGTGACCTCCAGTGGCCTGTACCATATTGGCTCGCAGCCATGATGACCTAGCAGAATTTTTTATTAAGGCAGAGAAGGCCCATCACAAACCACTTGCAAAGGATCTAAATCATGTGGTCAGGCACAGTACAGCTGTGACCTCACCTCCCTTGGGGACAGTTTTTGTATTAGTCAATGTTTCATTGCAGGGACTAAATTCCTGACACCTCCAACTAAAAAGAGAAAGTGGTTTGCTTGGCTCGTGGTTTCAGAGGATTCAGTCCATGTCAGCTGGCTGCAAAACCAAAACATTGTGGAGGGCATGGCAGAGCAGAGTTGCCCACTTCATGGAGATCGGGAGGCCAAGCAGGGGAGCAAGTCCGCAGGTGACGGGGCCAGGAACCTTCTATCATTCCCAACACCATGGAAGAGGACCCTTGCTGGGAGTCAAAAGCCATTCTGGGAGGCTAAAGCAGGAAGATTGCAAGTATTTTTGTTTTTTGTTTATTTGTTTTAAAACAGGACCTCACTAAGCAGTTCAGGCTGGCCTTGAACTTACTATCTAGCCAAGGCCGGCTTTGAACTCGTGGTGCTGCTCCTGCCACAGCCTCTCAAGTACTGGGGGGGCAGGGGAGATGGCTCAGTAGCATAAGCACTTCCTTGGCAAGTGCAAGGATCTGAGTTCAATCCCTGGTTCTGCAAAAAAAAAAAAAAAGTAACTGTCCAGTACTGGGATGACAGTTGTGTGCCACCACGCCCAGCCTGCTAATGTCTTCCATTTTATAGCTGAGGAAACTGAGGCACCACAGGTATCGGAAGCTTGGCCTTTAACTCCCAGGCCAGTACTCCTTGTAGTGGAGGTTTATGGGCCGCATCTGTCCTCCCCACTGGGATGTGCGCTCCAGCAGGGACCTCTCCGGTGCACAATGGTCACAGTGGATTGAGTGGATCTCTTGGGCCCAATGCCTTCTGGACTGCATGCAACGCCCTCCTTGCAGGGCTCTGCTCCGGGAACTAAATTCGAGGATAGGACTTCCAATCCCAGGAAACGCGTTACTAGGGCAGCTCTGGAAAGAAGCCGTCTGCTTGGAATCTCTAGGCCGAGAGTAGAGCAAAACCCTCGCCCTGCAGGGGGCGCACGCCACCTGGC
This sequence comes from Octodon degus, assembly GCF_000260255.1. Lineage (NCBI taxonomy): Eukaryota > Metazoa > Chordata > Mammalia > Rodentia > Octodontidae > Octodon > Octodon degus. The sequence goes on along the minus strand of NW_004524844.1, from coordinate 2,193,743 downwards.
GCCAGCACGCCGCTAAGACCTTGTTCTGGGAACAGAAGCCTTTGGCTGGGGCCGGATGGGCTCAGCGCCTAAAACTGAGGAATGGCCCGGCACCGACCGGCAGTTGTCTCAGAAACCTTTGTGCCATTCTGAGGACCTAGGCCAGTGGCTTCCAAAGTTTTCCAACCTCGTTGCCCAGTAAGAAACCGCTTCAGGAAAATAATTTCACAACATGACGGAAGAGGTGGAGGAGGGAGGGGGTGAGAGGCGAGGGGAAGATGCCATAAAAAGACTTAAGACGTGTTGTGACCCTGTACTATCGCCATGAGTGCCATCATTGCGTCAAACGTGCACGAGTGGGGGCTGGTGAGATGGCTCAGTGGTCCAAAGCACTTACTTAGAACAAGCTAAACCAAGCAAAGCACAGGGACCGCGGTTCAATCCCCCAGCACCACATGCCAGCCAGCCCCGCCCCCTGGTGGGCTGAGCTGGCCACACACACCATAAATAAATTAATTAATTGATTAAAATAAAATTTAAAAAAAAACGTGCACAAGTGATGCCACCCTATTCCACTCTGTTCCAATGATCTTTTTTTTTTTTTCTTTTTTGTATTTAGGACAGGGGTCTACAGGGTCTCACCGCATTGATCAGACTCGCAGTGATCCTCCTGTTTACAGCCTCCCAAGAGCTGGGATTACAGGCGCGCGCCACCACGCCCAGTCTCAAGCGCTGTCTCAGCAAGTCCCGGGGGCAGGGCCGGTGCAGCAGGCCCCTCCTGGCCCCTGCATCTGCCTAAGCAGGCGCTTTAATCCTCTGAGCTATTTGGCCGAACCCCGATGATCACCTTTAAATGACCTTCTGGCTCATCTGAGAGTATTTCCCTGTCATCATCCTTCCTTATTTCTGTTGATGGAGAGGGAGTTGGAAGCCACATCGCGAAGCCACAGTGCTTGTCCCAGTGACACCCCCACTGCACAGCTTGCCGACCACATTCACTGGAGGCCCCGATTTCAGGATGAGGGACTGGGCTCAGAGAAATTAAGAGCCTTGTCCGAGACCAAACAGTGTGGATGCCACAGGGCTGGGATTGAATTTAGGCCCTTGTGCTTGCCAGGCAAGCACTTATTCTACGGAGCCTTCACCCTGGCCCCAACAGGGCTGGTTTCTACATCACTCCTTGAGGAACAAATCCTAAATGTTCCTAATCTCACTGCTACTGAGTAAGATCTGTTTTGAGGCCATTTTGGCCGACAAGACTGAACAGCGATGCTCCTCTGTAGCAAAATGATCTGAGAAGATACTGTCACTAAAAGCATCACCTTGAGCCCATCTTCACCTCCACCCCCACTACCTCTGTAAAGCCCAAATAATTTTAAGATCACATATAGAAATAAATAGATAAAATGTGTTTCAATTAAAAGGACCCACTCACTGGTTTATGGCCCTAGAGCTTGAGCAATCCATGTTCCTAAAACAAAGAGGACATAAGAAAACCTTGGATGGGGTCCCGTTACTTGGAAAACAACTGAGTCAGCCAAGAAGTTGCCCTTGGCCCTCCCCTTGTTTGAATTCTTGTAGGAGATATACATTCCCAAAACCCAAGGCCTCACTATTGAAAGCCATAACAACAGGATATCCCAGGTCACAATGCCTCGATTTCTTAAAAATGTTCCCGGAATATGACAACCACAAGGTTAGTCCCCTCAGCTACCCCCGGACTTACTCCATTTGATCATCCGGTATTGTAACTCACCAATTATTGTAAAGGGCAACCTACACTAACCAATGCGATTTGCTTCTGTGACTTGCTTGCTCCCCCCCCCCATTTTGTGGTTTTTGCCTTTAAAAAACTATGCCTGTTACACGGAAGGCGCACTCTGCTCCCGCGTGTGCAGACCGCCCTACGTATACGTAGATAATAAAACTTCCCCTTTGTGATTTGCATGAGAGACCAACTCTTGGGGTCTTCCTTCGCGGCGACTCGACCCTTACACCTCCTGTCCCCAAACACAAGAAAGTGAGCACAGACCAGAGACCCAAGAGGTCACTGTCCACCCCCACAGTGGCCCCATTAGCTTCCCACACCCATCACCACCAGGATCTCCACCACCACTTACCACCAGTACCACCCTCACCCCTTTAAAGCAGGTATCTGGACACAGCCTTTGGGCTTCCAGACTACAGTCCGGTGCTCTTTCCACTCTGGGCCAGCAGGAGCCTAGGAAGTGCCACCATGTTGGGAATGAGGAGGAATCTCAGTTTGATTCTGTGGTTTCTCTGTTATGGTCTGGTGCCAGGCATGGTGACGCAAGCCTGTATTGCCAGCACTTGGGAGGCTGAGGCAGGAGGATCACCGTGAGTTCAACACCAGCCTGGACTGCAAAGTGAGTTCAAGGCCAGCCTGTTCTGCATAGCAAAACCCTGTCTCAAAAAAACAAGGGGAAAAAAAGCTAATAGGGTCTCAAACGTACCTGTGCATGAAGCCACAGGAAAGCAGAGGTCTACACAGAGCAGGTCTAGGACCCTTGAGGTGGGCAAGAGCTGAGGGTGGCCTGAGTCCCTGCTGCTGCAGTGGCCAGTGAGCACAATATGGGGCAGGCAGTGGTGTCTGGGGTCTCTGGTCTCCTGTGCTCACCTCCTTGTGTCTAGAGGTTAGGAAGAGCAAGTGACCCTGGGACAGCTGGGTGAGCACTCACCACTGTACTCCACCCCAAGAGATCTGTTGGGCCCCAGAGGAGGAAGAGGCAGGGCAGCTCCACCCCAGCAGCTGTGACCCAGGAAAGCTGGACTTGCCATCTCCTTCTGAAATACACTGAATTTCTTGTTCACTCTTCTATCCCCAGAATCTGGCACAATCGATGGCACACAAGAAGTATTCAATAAATATTTGTCAAATTAATGGGGAAAGAGATGGCAATGACCCACCTCCCCATAGCTCTTCAGAGGCACCACCTGCTCTAGGGAAACTGAGGCAAGAGGACTGCAGTGAGCTCAAGGACCGCCTGGGCTACAGACAGAATTCAAGGCTGGGCTACACTACAGAGTGAAACCCTGTCTTTAAAACAAAAACAGAGGCTGAGGAAATAGCTCAGTGGTGTAGCACCTTTCTGGCAGGAGGGAAGTCCTGAGTTCAATTCCCACTACAAAAAAAAAAAGAACAGGATCTGATTTGATAAATATCAAAGGGAAAATTTTGTTCCACCTACCCCCACCCCATCCCCATCTTATTATGGGGATTGAACTACATCCTCAGCCCCCTTTTATTTCATATTGACACAGGTTATTACTAAGTCACGTAGGCTGGTTTTTTTTTAAAGTATAACATTCAATTTATTATTTCTTTCTCAAAAGAGTTTTCTTCAGTCCATTAAGACCCAGCTCCCCTTACATGGGCTTTGGTGGAGGTCGTGGGGCAGCACCAGCAGGTCTAAATCGGGGTGGAGTAGTTCGGTCCTTACGGGCTTCATGAGATCGATTTCTGACCACTTTGCTGTGAATGGCACAACTCACACGATAATGCAGCTCCACATACAGCTTGGGAAGCACATAACCGTCGAAGACACTCGCTTCGGAAATGTCCCTGATGGCGGCGGCCTCCACTATGTTCCGAATGACAAACTTCTTAATAGCCTTATCCTTGGGTACGCACCAGGCGCAGTTCGTGCAGCAAACAGCCTGCCCATGACCGCAGCCCTTTTTGGCACGACCATTGTTCCTTTTTTTCATCATCTTGGAAAGGAGGACCGGAAAGCAGGCTGGTAATAAAGTTGGTGATTCTCCTGCCTCAGCCTCCCAAGTAAACAATATACAGACATACACCACCATACCTGGCCAGGTAGGAACTGTAAACACATATGCATCTTGTGCCCTAGAGATATGTGAAAATTAACACACCTGAGCCTTCTCACTTAGGACACAACCTCATTGTCAGTGCAGGCACACGCCAGGGCATAATTATGCAACCATGACTTAGTGGTAGACTACTATACGTGTGCCAATGAGGCATGTAAGAATGTAAAAAGGAGGCGACAACCTGTATGAAAAATATACACTAAAGATGCAGGTGGCTCTTGCACTCCTCTCTGCCCCATGCTGCCTGCTGTTGCTGTCTTGCACATGTGCACCTTTTAACCTTCAGGCCTCACCTAAAAATGTCCCTTGGGTCCCCCAAGCTGGCTGACAACTATTCATAATGTTAGAAGTGACACTGTAACAAAAGGCTTTCTGGGATGCCCAAAACTCTGAAAGCTGTGCTCATGTCCCAAGTTCCCTCCACAAGAACGCTTTGCTCCTAACGCACTTAATCATTTATCACCCTCTAGATGACCTCCCTGAGTGTAAACTGTTTGAACACAAAGACATCTCCTCAGCTCTTTCTTTGTGCATAGGAATTACTAAAGCCCATGACTCCAAAAAACTGAGTGTTGGGCCTGGGACATCGCTCAGTGGCATAAGCACCTACCTGGCAAGGACAAGGTCCCGAGTTCCATCCCCAGTACCAAAATTGAAAAAATAAATAAATAAATAAATATTGAGTGTTTCACACAAAAAAAAAAACTAAGAAACCCTGTTTAGTTAAATTTAAAAAGCAGGGGCTGGTGAGATGGCTCAGTGGTCTAAAGCACCTACTTAGAACAAGCTTAGCAAAGCACAGGGACCGCGGTTCAATCCCCCAGCACCACATGCCAGCCAGCCCTGCCCCCTGGTGGGCTGAGCTGGCCACACACACACACACACACACACACACACACACAAATAAATAAATAAATAATTTTAAAAACATTAAAAGGCCACCTGGACCACAGGTGACTGAACTTCCAGGCTGACTGAGTGTGGAAGGTGGCGACCCCTGCCAAGCCCACAAACAAGTGTTACCCAACTCTAAATCAGATTTTTGAACTCTGCTGTCTTCTGAAGGCACGCTTATAGTCTGGACATTGAAATTGCGTACTTGAGAACAAATCGACTTGGACTACTTTATTTGCTTTTAACACTTTCTTCCTGTGATCCTACTATTTCTATTTTTGTCTTGCTAAAAGTTAAATTAATCAAAGATGGGCAAATCAGAGGGTTTTCTTGTGCTTTGTTCTTTGACTAAGGATGGAGTCCAGGACTTGCACACTGAGCCATCCCTTACTCACACAGCACTTACAGTTTTGGGGTGTGAGAGAAGTAAATTAGGGCAGACAGGAGGATGTGATTTATGGGACTTGCACATTTGTCGAGTCTGGTATCTGCGAGAGTAAGACCAGCCCCTTCCAGATGCCAAGGGGTGATTGTACTCACAGTCAAACATCTTGGAGAACTTACTCTGTGCCAGATTTTACATGTTATCAACTCATTTTATTTTCACACAAAAAAAGAAAAGCTCTCTAACACTACGTACTGTTGTCACTCATTTTGAAGGGAATAAGACTGAAAACTTTACCTTCCTGAGTTAGGAGGGTGGATCAGTTATTTGTTTGGATTAAGTTTTGGAGGGCACTTGGCGTGACTCAGCTTCAGAAAAGAGTCACCCATGATATTTGAAGCCCCCAACCCCATCCCAGCCCACTAAGGGCAGAAACAAGGCTGGCTTTGCCTCTGACCCTGCAGCCGGTATCTGAGGGCCTGCAGACAGCCCTTCCCCTCCCACATGGGAGAAAACTCTGCACCCCCCACCCACGCACCCACCAATCCTCTGAGCCGAGACTTGCTCAAGTGACTTTCAACTGATGAACCTGGATAAGGGTGACTATGTCACATCTGGGTTGACACTCTTTTTAAGAGTCACTGCCTGCTTTGCCATTTTCTGTCTTTTCCAGTGAAAAGGGACTGGCACCCCTGCAGACAGAGACAGTCCCACTGGCCTGGGCACACCGATGACAGGGAGCAGGGCTCTTGGCTGACCACAGTGGGGAAAGACACCTTTGCTGCATTAGGGCCACTGGTTCTGAGGCTGGCTTTGTTTCTGCAGCATGACCAGCCTGTTCTGACTGATAGCTCAGCAGACTAAAGCACCCGCAAGCAGGCACAAGGGCCCAGGGTTCGATCCCCAGGCCTGCTATGCCAGCCCCACACCAGGGGTGCACTGAGATGGTGACTGAGACTGGGCGAGGTGGCACGCACCTGTAATCCAGCTCTTGGGAGGCTGTAAGCAGGCAGATCACCACGAGTCCAATCTAATAGTGAAACCCTGAATGCCCTATAGACCCTTCCTTAAAATACAAAAAAAAAAAGACGAGTGACGAACAGCAGACAACAGGGACAGGGTCACAGATTGTTCCCCTGGACTGGAGTAGAAGCAGCAGCCATGTCTCAAGCCTGCTCACTTACCCATTTTGAAGCAAATAAGCTTCAAAGTTCAAAAGGTAGATCTAGGCATTATCTGCTTAGATTTAGTTTAAAACCAGGCTGGGGTAGACGTCATACTCTGGCCTTTATCCCCACAGCCACACCTCACCTGGCTGGCGAAGGGGTCTGGGAGGGTGAGGACCAAAGAGGTGCAGGTGCAGGGACAGGAGATGCCAAGAGAGTGCACAGAAGGAGGTGAGAGGAGGTAGCCAGAGAGGGGGACCCCGCAAGAACAGCAACAGCAGAGGGTTAGGGCCAAGCAGGCAGAGATGGGTAACAATGACAAGCGGACGAAAAGAGATCGAGGGGCGAAGAGATGCAGAGGCCTGGGCTGGGAGAGAGACTGAGATTCTCCAAGAGTGAGGCAGAGACCCAGAGAAAGCCTGCGGAAGCCAGGCAGAGCTGGGTGGCCCTAGACATAGCCCTAGGTGTCCTTGCTGGAGGACGTAAGGCCTCTGCTCTCTGTGCCACCTCCAATGTTCTCCTGGCTCCTGCTAGTCTCCACATAGCCAGTGGACACCGGGTGGACACCAGAAGCCCTGGAACTGAAGGTCGTGTGGCCCCCACTCGAGGCTGGGCTGGAACCCTGTGCTTTGCCGGTACTGGAGCTGAGGTCCCCAAAGGTGCCAGGTCTGGACACCTGGCCTGTGCTGGAGGTGGGAATGCCAAAAGTGACGCGGCCGAATGAGCCAGTGCCACGGCTTTTGCTAGTCCTGTGGCTCAGGATAGACCCAGGCATCCCACTGGTCTTCTGAACGGTCCCCAGGACAGAGACTGTGCTAGACCCCCAAGTGCTAGAGAACCCAGTGTTCAGAGTGCCGTCCAACCTCCTCGTGGCCTCGGACAGCTCCTTCTGGTTCTGCTCCTGAGCCAGCTCCCGTTGCTCCACCTGGGGGAAGGGACAGTTGGGGTCCCCGTGGTGGCTGTGGTCCCTGCCCAGACCCCAGGCTGCCCACTTACCGCCTTCACCACAAGTTGCAGCAGCTCCTCCCTACTCATAGGGTAGCTGTCTTTTGCCACAAAGCCAGGGGGGTCCTCTCTGTGGTGGACAGAAAAAGTCCAGGCTCGACCTAGATTGTCAGTGGTGCCTCACAGTGACTTCCAGAGAGCCTTGGCCACTCTGCCTGGTTCTCTTACCCCAAGACACCCGAAGCCCCTCTTCCCATACAAACTACTGGTGTTCCCTAGAAACACCCCCTTCCTCTTGTAGCCACGCAGGGCCAAGGCCCCAAAGCCCTCCGTCATATTTGCTCCCTGTCCTCCGCCCTGCCCTGGGCCTCACAGATTGTCAGGGAGCTGCAGGGTGTCTATCTTCTTTGGAGGATCCTCCTGGCTCTGGCCCAGCACCAGGAGTGCAGCATCAGCCTCAGAGGTCTGGCTCTGGGAGTGTTAGAGCAGGGATGAGGCTCTGGCCAGCACCCAGCCCAGTCCCCCAGGGCACCCACTATCTGTCCAGTCCCACCTGCATGTCCAGGAAGGCCTGCACAGTCAGGAGCTCCACCATGCGCTTCTCAATGATGGCCAGGAAGAGACCTATGTCTCGATCCCGTGTGTGGGTCTTGACCCCAAGGAGGTCATCAATGATCCTGCTGTCACAATGGGCCTTAGTGAAGAGAAGCTGTATGTCTGGGGTCAAGGAGGGACCTGTAGTCAGGGATGTGTCAGCCCAGGTCACCGCCACCTGTTCTATGGTGACACAATCCAGCCCCAAAGGCTGAAAGGGACTTGGCCCACCTCAGTCAGCAAGATATCACTGTGCACCTAACCTCGGGGCTCAGGAGGCCAAATGCAAGCCTGACCAATGTTCCCTAGTCACATATTTCAGCAAGAAAGAAACCCAACTTTCACCTGACGCACAGATTCCCCTGCTCAGGATGGCACCCACAGGACACGCGCACACACGCACACAGAGGCACACAGGGCTGTTTTCACTGTCCTACTGTCAGACCCCAGGCACACCTGACCAGACAGTCACTGTCCTTGGCTGATTGGCCAGTGTCATGACGCATACTCACCCTGACCACTGCCTGGCCACTTGTATTTTTCTTATTTTTCTTCTTGGAACCGGGAATCAAACTCAGGCCCTTATGCTTGCCAAGCAGACACTGATGCCACAGAGCTATCTCCCAGCAACCACTTGCATATTAGGAACCGGCTACTATTAATAAAGGAAGAAGGTGCCCAGGACCTGGACAGACACCCTCACCTAAAACAGGTCCAGAACCATCTCCATGATTCAGAATGCTGGGCCTTTTTACATACCTTCATTGCATTTTGGGTATTTTTTTCCCTTTTTTTTTTTTTTTTTTTTTTGACACAGGTCGTACTACATAGTTCAAAAATAATATGCATTTTTAAAACTACACAAAGCTGGGCATGGTGGTGCACATCTGTAATCCCAGAACTCAGGAGGGTGAGGCAGGAGGATTGCTGTGAATTCAAGGTCACCCTAAGCTATGTAATAAGTTTAAGACCAGCCTAAATTACATGGCATGACCCTGTCACAAAAAGAAAAGCGTATCATTTTTACATTTTAACTTCCTAAGAGAAGCCTCAGTGGCATTGATAACAGCAGCAAACAAAAATGATCTAGTTGATCAGCCATAGGGAAATGGGTAATTCTGAAACAACCATATTGTTATGGGTTTGTTGAGGACCACAAATTATAAACTGAGTCTAGAGGTCGTCCTTGTCCTGAATGGAACACGGAAATGCTCCGCATTGTCCCTGTCACAGTTGAAGCCCTACGTCTCTTGGCAGTGTGGCACTCACAGGGCAAGATACTACTACAAATGTAGTAGCAGTAGTAAAAGTTTCGCTGGGGAAACTAGCTTCTTATTGACCTTGTTGCACCCTTTCAAGAATGTTTTCTTCTCACACTAGCACACTGTAGCTCCCAGTACTGTTCCTGGAATCACTAGCTACCCCTGACCACCCAGCCCCCACGCACACCCATGACTCTGTCTCTTACGTCATCCTACGCTGTACCACTCATCCAACAGGTGGGGATCTTGGCCAGGTCCACAGAATGGGTTGAACTAAATGCCCCAACATTCATGCCTTGGAGTCCTAGCCCCCAGCACCTCAGAATGTGACCTGATTTGGAAATATGGTCATTGGAGGTGTCATTAGGACAAGGTCATAAGGGAATCTGACCAGTGCCATTACTAAAGGACGGTGGGCACAGACCAGGGGAGATGATGTGAAGAGACACAGGGAGAAGCCATCAGCCAAGGAGGGATGCCTGGAACAGACCCACGTCGGCCCTCAGGAGGACCCAACCCCACCGACAATGTGGTGTCAGACTTCTGGCCTCCAGCTGTCAGACAACACATCTCTGCTGTTTAAGCCATCCAGTGTGAGGTGAATCATTCTTTCGGGTATTTGTTCCCTTGTTTGGTGGTACTGTTAGGGACTGAGCAGGGCCTTTGCCCTGTGCTACATCCCTGCCCTTTTTTTTTTTTTTTTCTTTTTTGAGCAAGTGACTAAATTGCCTAGGTTGGACTCAAACTTGCATCCTTTCTGCCTCAGCCTCCCAGAGTGCTGAGATTACAGGCATGTTCTACCACCACTCGCTCCCTTTGAGGTATCTTGGTAAAACAGCCCTGGACATCAACTAATTTGTAATAGGTTGCAGACCTCAACATGGAAGCTAAAACCATTCTGGTGGAAAATGGAGCATGGCTTTGAAACCTGCAAGCAGGCACTCGAAATGGTAACACTGAAATGACGGAGTAAAGAGCGCCAAGAGGGCATCTGTAACCCATGGGCCCATGCATCAGCCTAAATGCTGCATCCAGTGTGGAGAGCTGTGGGATTTCCTTATAAATCCCATCCAGGGGGCCACAGAGATGGCTCAGTAGAGTAAGTGCTTGCCTAGCAAGTGCAAGGGCCTGACCTGAGTTCAATCCCCAGTTCTGCCATAAATAATAATAATTACTATTATTACCATTTTTATAATAATAAAATAAAAAATTAAAAAATAAATCCTAACCCAGAGCTGCTCTATAACCAAACAGTCCCACACCTGGGCACCTCTGTGCAAATGGATGGGTGGAAGGACGATGGTGGACAAGGTCAGTTTGAATGGGTATGTGGATGGATGGATGGGCACTCCTCGAGTGGACAAACGGATGGATGGATGGATGGATGGATGGATGGATGGATGGATGGATGGTGAAATGCTACGGGTAAAAATCTGGCCTTGGGACGCCGGCTCCAAGGGACCAGCCGCAGACTCCACATCATTCCCGCAGGCACTCACCGGCCTTAAGCTTCTCCAGCTGCTCCCGGAGCCTCTGGGACCGAGCTTCGACCTGCTCTGCCTCGGTGCGCACAATGTCCACACGTTGCTGCAGGGCAACACACTGCTCCTCACGCAGACGCGGGCTCTCTGCACGCACTCGCTCCTGCGACAAGGCCTCCTTGGTCTAACGGCGGAGGTGGGACTGAGCGCGGCTCTTCCCTCTCCCTCCAGGCCCCGCCCATGCCCGCAGGCCCCGCCTCCCTAACCCAAGCCACGCCCACCAAGCGCACCCTGCCCTCTCCTGCCAGGCCACGCCCACACCCTCCAGGTTTGCGCTGCACCACACAGGTGCTGGGCTCCTGGAGCTGGTGGGCCAGCGGGGCGGGGCTGGGGAGGGAGGAAGGGGGCGGGAGGGACTCACCCACCTCTTGGATCTCTTCCTGGAGGCGGTGCAGCTCTGAGTTCTGCTCATTGATGAAGTTAAACTCGGCGAAGTTGCGCTCCTCGACTGAGGGAGACAAGAAAGGCGGGGTCCAGAGGGACAGACTGAGCGGCGCAGCCAGGAAACAGACTGGGCAAGCCACAGGGCCACAGAATTACGGAGTAAGTCCGGGAGAGAGAGCGACTGAGAAAACCACCGACGGAGGTGGAGAGAAATAGAGAAAAGAGATGTTGGGAGGGAAGGAAACAAAGGCTGCGAGAAACGGTGCAGAAACACAGAGGGCAGGGGGGAAGGCGGGACAACACAGAAGAGCAGGTGCAGGTCCCAGGGCGACCGGAACCAGAGGGAAGGGCACGGACCCAGACAAGGTGGGAGGGATTGGGGACGGGCGCGGGGACAGGCAGGCTTGGCGAGGGGCGCCGCCCCGGGCCTAGAAGTACTCGTACAGGGCGAGTGACCTGGGACGGTTCGCCGAGGCTGCCGGGGTGCCACTCACATTCTAGATACTTCTGCACCAACAGGTCAGGATTGCTCTGGCCCGTCAGCTGGGACAGTTTATTCAGGGCGTCCTCATATCGCAGCACTAGCTTCTCCTGGGAGGTCTTTCGGAGTCCTTCCGCCACCTCTACGGCTGGGGAAGCAGCGCGATAGGCTCCAAGTGTGGGCCCTGCCGCGTCCTTCAAGTTTCCCTCCAGACCGCGCCCGCCGAACTGCCCGCCCCCTCCTGGAGGCCACGCCCATGTCCACCAGGCCCGCGCCGCGGGGCACCCGCGCTAGATCTCTGGAGCTGGTGGGCGGGTGGCCCAGGCCTCACCCCGCTGATCGCGCTTCTGCAGGATGGCAGGATCCGTCTGTCGCTCGTTGTTCTTGAGCTTGAGGAAGCGATGTAGCTGCTCCAGGTGTGACACCTGCCGCTGCAAGATCTGCGCCTCGGTCTCGCTCTGCGCCACCTCCTTCTCTGCCCGCTCCCGCAGCATGCCCATCTTGGCCTTGGCCTCCTCCCTGGGGCAGGGCAGTGGGAAATGGAGGGTGGACCAGGGTCAGCCTGCAGTCCTTGGAGGAGCAGTGTCAGCAGAGGTGACAGGGATGGGGCAGTCAGCTGAAGGTCACAGGGAAAGGGTGTGATCATCTGGGTCACAGGGATTTGGCACAAGCAGGTTGCAGTTGCCTGTGATCACGCAGAAGCAGAGAAATTTCTAGGCTCCCAAAGCTGGGTCTCGATGGGATCATGGGCGAAAGTCAGGGCTGGGGTGCCAGGCCTGGTAGGATCCAATGTACCAGCCTCGGCCACCAGTGGGTACGGCTGGGATGCACACAGCAATATCGGACGGAGCCCAGAAATGACTTTATGACCATGGAAGGGGGAGGAAAGACAGGTGATGGGGGCCCAGGGAGAGATTTCACCTAGATGCCAAGAGGTTGAGCCAGGGGTGAGGTAACCTAGGCTACTCAGGGCCTTGGGAGGACAGGTAGGTGACAGGCGTCACCACCACTTGAGCACATAGCCCATTAAGATACTAGGAACAGACCCGCCCCCTGGCCTGCTGAGCTGGCCTCCTAATCCGGTCATTGTGGTGCAGGCCTGTAATCCCAGCACTGGGGAGGCTGAAAACAGGAGGATCACTATGAGTCCGAGCTGTGTAGTAAGACCCTGTACCAAATACACACACACACACACACACACACACGCACACACTGGGAACAGCTATAAGCCTCTCACTGAACACCCCCTGCCCTGCTAGACTGTGAACACTGCTTTTAAATTTTTGATGTACAGCTGTGAATTCAAGGTGCTCCTAGCCTACTCCAAGGGTACAGGCACACTGGCCAGGGGCACAACAGGCCATTCTCCTCCAGGTCCCAGCAGAGACCGCACTAGGTCCCACTACCACACCTTTGCAATCGGGGTGCCACTGCTGAGAGCCCCAGCTTCTCACTCTGTTCAGACGCTGCCCTTAAGACTAACTTAGGCCTCCAGGTAGGGAGCCTGACAGCTGCCAGCCCAGGCCCCAGTGCTTTCTCTGCCTGGAGTTCCTCCCCACCTGAAGAGCAGGAAAGGCGGGCCCCAAGTTATAGCAACAGTTGCCATCCTCACCATCCTGTCTCAGTGCAGGGAACTGAGGTGGCAACAGTGTCCTCACCCCAGAAGCTCACGCCTGGCCATGCCCACAGCCAATGCTAGAGGGCTGTACAGAGAGAAGGTGCAGGAGGGGTGGGCAAGGCCAGGGTAAAAAGAAGCCACCGGGATGGTAAGTTGAAAAATGAGAATAAACAGGAAAAATGAAGAAAGTATTAGCCAGGAGTGGTAGTGCATGCCTGTCGTCTCAGCGCTTGAGGCTGAGGCAGAAGGACTGCTGCAAGTTGCCAGCCTGGGCCTTAAATCTGGACCCTGAACTTTGAGACTAAAGAACCCGCTTAGGCAGACTGCAGCGGCCGGTACGATCCCTGGCATGCTGTGCCAGCCCCACCCCCGGGGCATGCTGAGACAGCAATTGAGACTGGGCATGGTGGCGCACACCTATAATCCTAGCTCTTGGGAGGCTGTAAACAACTGGATCACCACCAGTCCAATCTGTGTAGTGAGACCCTGTAGACGCTGCACCCTGTAGGCCCTG
>NW_004524844.1:2176966-2179879 GCF_000260255.1 Octodon degus | reverse complement strand
ACCCTGTAGGCCCTGTACCCTGTAGGCCCTGCACCCTGTAGGCCCTGTACTAAATACATTTAAAAAATAAAAATAACAAGGAGGGAGAGAGGGAAACTAGCAGTTTGCAGGATAATAGCTGAGGGGGACAGAGAGCAGCTGCTCCATGAGTGCAAATTTCCTCTTGAGGTGAAGAAAATGTTTTCGATCTGGATAGAAATTATAATTGCACAATACTGTGATTGTACTAAATGCCACTGAGCTGTAACTTTTATATGCTTGGTACAGATCTCGCTACACAGCTCAGACTCATAGTGATCCTCCTGCTTTAGCCTCCCCAGAGCTGGGATTACATGCTTGTGCCACCACATCCAGTCTCAGTGGCTGATTTGGTGCACTGGGAGGGGTCCAGTACAGCATGCAGTATGGGGATCGAACCCAGTTCCTTGTGCTTGCCAGCCAGGCACTTAGACTGCTGAGCTATCTCTCCATCCCTGAGCTGTAACTTTCAAAGGGAAATTTTTGTTATGTGCATTTAAAAGAAAGCAGGGGGGGACCGAAAGCAGCCACCCATGGGATGAGGAGGGCCTGGGCTTTAGTGAGGTCAGGAGAAATTGGAAGGAGGAAGCAGACACTGGGCAGAAGACAGAAAGCAGGGGAGGGGAGCCGAGGAGAATGGGGCTGCGACTGGGAAGGAAGCAGAGAGGCAGAAGCAAGCACAGAGCCTGCTAGAGCTCAGCAGGCACAGAGAAGCCGGCGCCTCGACCCCATCCATTCCCCTTCAGGCCAACACTGATAAATAACCCACGTCTCATTTGCCAGATGCTTGCTGGCTCTAGACCCCTGCTGCATACACCGCAGGGCCACATCTCAATCCTCTCTCCATCCATGTGCTACCGGTCATTCCCAGGGGGGCAACAGAAGCCTGAGGCTGAGCACACCCAAGGACCAGGACCACACTGAGGAGCTGGGTAGTCAGTGAGGGGAAAGGAGGGGCAGGTCACGGAAGACAAAAATGGGAGGTTCTAAACTGGATATGATGGCGCAAGCCCACATCCCGGCCCTCAGAAAGCCACAGCAGGAGGGTCCCTAAATAGAGACCAATCTGATGATGTTTAAAATGGGCTGGGGGGCGGGGCGGGGCCCTAGCTCAGGCCTTTAAGTGGCTGCTTCCACAAAGCTGTCAGCCTCAGGTTGCTGGAGTTCGAACCTCACAACTCTCCCGCTGGCCAAAAGTGCCCTGAAGCCATTCGAGGAACAAAAAAAAAAAAACAAAAAACATCCTTGGATAGGGGAGATGGCTCAGTAGAGTGGGTGCTTCCCTGGCAAGCACAAGGACCTGAGTTCAATCCCCAGTTCCACAAAAATAAATAAATAAGTAAATAAATAAATAAATAAGTAATTAAATAAAATGGGCTGGGGCCAGCCAAAGAGCTCAACGGATTAAAACACCTGCTTACGCAGACACAGGGGCCAAGAGTTCGATCCCCAGGCCTGCCAGGCTGGCCCCACCCCCAGGGCACTCTGAGCAGGCCATTGAAGCTGAGCAGCAATTGAGACTGGGCATGGTGGCCCGCACCTGGAATACCAGCACTTGGAAGGCTGCAAACATCTATGCAGTGAGGCCCTGTACACCCTGTACGCCCTGTGCGCCCTGTACACCCTGTGCGCCCTGTACACCCTGTGCACCCTGTACACCCTGTGCGCCCTGTACACCCTGTACGCCCTGTACACCCTGTATGCCCTGTGCGTCCTGTACGCCCTGTGCGCCCTGTGCACCCTGTGCGCCCTGTACGCCCTGTGCGCCCTGTACGCCCTGTACACCCTGTCCTAAATACAAAAAGAAAAGAGAAAAAAAATGGGCTGAGGATACAACTTAGCGAAAAAGCATTTGCCTACCATACATGTGGGCCCAGCAACAGGCTCATCCTTTTACAGGCTTTATTACTGACTGTATTCACTCCAAGTAATCTTGACAGTCTAGTTCCTGAGCCCTGAGCCTTCCCAGTCACCCCGTGCTGCCCAGGGCCTACCTGATGGTGTAAGCCGAGGTGGAAGAGACAATGAGGGCGCTGACCGTCTGCTGCAGGAGGGAGATCTCCTGTCGGGGAGAAAGACAAATATATGTCTTGGCTGCCACCCACGGCTCACCCCTCCCAGCCCAGCCTGTCATGATCAGCCACCATGACAGGCACTCAGACATACAGAGAACCCAGAGAAGGCTGTGCAGAGCTGCAGGCTGACAGGGCAGCTTCCACAGAGCAGTCGGGAGACACCCACACGGCAGAATGCAAGGGGCCACCCTGCCTTCTTGCTTGGCTAGGAAATGTGTATGAATTTTATCCTATGCTCTGAGTTGTATGGGGCTCATCATGCCTGTGACCCCAGCACTCAGGAGGCTGAGGCAGGAGGATCACCATGAGTTTGAGGCCAGCCTGGCTACAGAGTGAGTTCAAGGCCAGCCTGGACTACAGGTAGGTGCTCGTGCTGCTGAGATATCTCCCTGGCCCCAACCTGGGAGACCCTGTCCCAAAAAAAAAAGAGGGGGGGCTGGTGAGGAGTTGGGGTTCCTTCAAGATGAAAGGGCAGAAATGATATACACATGCTCATACATAGATATACAGATATGTAAGCACACATGCCCATGTGCACACAGATACACATTTACTTTTGCAAAAATAGAGGGATGGATAACTGGAAACTAAGGAGCCTGGGTACGTGGGCACATGCCTCTGATCCCAGCACTCAGGAGGCTGAGGCAGGATGATCACCTAGAGTTCAAGACCAGCCTGGGTCCCGAGTTCGATCCCTGGTACTACAAAAGGGGGGGGGTATAGCTCAGTGGCACGTGCACCTGCCTGGAATGAGGCGGAATGTTTTCCCCGAACACCTTTTGGAATAGTTTTGATCTGGGTTTCTTCTTCATATTTATAT
>NW_004524844.1:2171115-2176866 GCF_000260255.1 Octodon degus | reverse complement strand
ATATATTCATAAAGGAGATTAAGTCAACAAGATTGGAGAGCAAACTAAAACTAAATTTTGCAAACGGAAGTAAACAGGCCTCACTATTTCACATGATGAACATAACCGCACAGGCACTGGGCCAGGTAACTTCTGGAAAGCCCACTGAGTGCTCGCAGCACAGAGAAGAAAACAGAACACACGCAAAGCTGGCGCCCTGCTTGGGGGTGAGGGTGTGAAGCTGCAGGGAGCCCGGTTCCCCCAGGGCCAAGAGACAGGAAGATGAAGGGGAGAGTGTTGGGGGGCGGCAGGGAGGTGGACGGCCTGACAATGCTGGATTGAATTTTTTTTTTTTTTCAATTTTTCAAACAGGGCTTCACTGTGTTGCCCAGGCTGGCCTTGAACCCACCATCCTCTGCCTCAGCCTCCTGAACACGGGGATTACAGGGTGTGCCACCACACTCCACCTGCTTGGATTGGAACTTGAGGCCTCAATGGGAAAGCATAAGTTTAAGACACATGTAGAAGAGCTGGCCAGAAACAGAGTACAGGGCCCAGGGTTTGATCCTGCACCACAAGCCTGAGACTGGGCGTGGTGGTGCGCCCCTGTAATCTCAGCGCTTGGGAGGCTGAAAATAGGAGGATCACTACGAGTCCAATCTCTGAGTGAGACCCTGTGGACCCTACACTAAATACATTTAAAAAAAAAAAAAAGACACATGTAGAGATGTCATAGGCTTCTGGGGCAAGGACCTCAAAGTAATGCCAGCCCCACAGAAATAAAGCTTTTAGTACCTGCATCTTGGATTCCCAGTACCTATTCCCTATGAGGAAAAAACAGGGCTGGGTCAGCACAAGCGCAGAATTATTTGTGTTTCTATAACTGGAAGAGTAAAATGGTCTTTAAGAACTAAAAGTTGGGGCTGGGGAGATGGTTCAGTAGAATAAGTGCTTCCCAGACAAGTGCAAAGGTCTGAGTTCAATCCCCGGTTACGCCAAAAAAAAAAAAAAAAAACTGAGAGTTGATTTTTTAAAATAAACTGTCAGCCTGGCATGGTGGTACATATCTATAATTAATCTCAGTACTCAGGAGGCTGAGGCAGGAGAATGGCCACAAGTACAAGGCCAGCCTTGGATACACAGTAAGTCAAAGCCAGCCTGATCTACACTAGGGAGACTGTGTCTCAAAACACAAAATAAAAAAATAGTCAAAGAAATGATAAAGATCAGGGCTTGGTGGCACATGCCTGGAATCCCAGCACTCAGGAGGCTGAAGCAGGAGGATCATCATGAGTTCAAGACAGCCTGGGCTGCAAAGTGAGCTCAAAACCAGCCTGAACTGCATAGCAAAACTGTCTCAAAAAAAAAAGAGTAGAGGGGCTGGGGAGATGGCTCAGTAGAATAAGCGCTTACCCGACAAGCGCAAGGGCCTGAGTTCAATCCCCAGTTCCACCAAAAAAAAAAAAAGTAGAAAAATCACCCCTTTGCAGCCATTTTGGTCCTACTCATTCAAGTAGAAATCCTTAATAGAACTTAACAGGAGCTGGGGGGATAGTTCAGTGGTCTAAGCGCCTGCCTGGAAAGCGCAAGGACCTGGGTTGGATCCCCGGTACTACATGCCACACTGGCCCAGAACCCCAGGCATGTTGTGCTGGTGGCGTACACCTGTAATCCCAGTGCTGAGGAGGCTGAGACAAGAGGATCACTATGGGTCTGCGCTGCATAGCGAAACCCTGTACCAAATAAATAATTTTTTTAATTACAAAAAAGATGCAGGGAAAAAAAAAAAAAAAGATGCAGGGACCAGGGTTCAATCCTAAAAAAAAAAAAAGATGCAGGGACCAGGGTTCAATCCTCAGCATGCCACGCCAGCCCCACCCCTGGGGCACGCTGAGATGGTAACTGAGACTGGGCGTGGTGGTGTGCACCTATAATCCCAGCTCTTGGGAGGCTGAAAACTGGAGGATCACTACAAGTCCGATCTGTGTAGTGAGACCCTATAGACCCTGTACTAAATACATTTAAAAAAAAAAACATGATGGGGATGAGGAGATAGCTCGGCAGTCTACAAGCCAGCCTGGCAAGTGCAAGGACCCAGGTTCGATCCCTGGTCCTGCATGCATGCCAGCCACCAAAACCAGGTATGGTGGCACACAGCATAATACCAGTGCTGGGGAGGCTGAGACGGAGGATCACCACAAGTCCGAGCTGTGTAGCAAGACCCTATAGCAAATAAATAAATAAATATTAAAATTTTTAAAAAGATAAAAACAAAAAAGAAGCTAACAGGACCCGGTGAAAGTGCACCAGGGACAGGACAGGTATGTAGCCCCAGGCTCCCACAAATGCTGCGGTCTTCATCGAGTGGAAAGAGAACCTGGTGATCAGAGCCAACTCTGCTGGCCATGGGACAGACTAGCCACTAGAGTCTACCGTGTAAGGCGCATGGAGATGTCAGCTCACAGCTGTGGAGCGTGGCTGAGAGGCAGGCTTTGCATCTGACCTCAAGATGGGCAGACCCAGAAGAAGGGCTTCGTGCAGCACAGAAGCCTGGACGCTTCCCAAGTGTCAAGGTCACAAAGACAGAGAACCGAGGCTCTGTGCCAGGTGGCCAGCACCAGGACAATCCGATGCAACCTGGAATGCTGGACTGCAGCCTGCGCTGAGGCACGAAAATCAAATCAGCCTCAAAGGACACCTTGGGATGATCCGGGAACTAGAGATGTGAACTGTTCAGAATTCCAGCCACGTTCAAGTTCCTGGCTGGGGTGACTGCAGTGTTTATGAAAGAAAATGGCACCGTGGGGCCTGGGGATAGAGTACTGGTACAGCACTTGCCTAGTAAGCAAGGGACCCTGTGTTGCATCTCACAACACACACACACACAAAAAAAAAAAAGGAAGAAAATAAAAAGCAAATAGCATCCTTCTTAACAAATATACAGGGCCTAGGAGATAGCTCAGTAGAATAAGCACTTGCCTGGCAAGCTCAAGGTCCTGAGTTCAATCCCCAGTACCACAAAAAAATTAGGAAAAAAAATATATATACATGGAAGCAGGGCATTTTGGCACATGCCTGTAATCCCAGCACTCAGGAGGCTGAGGCAAGAGGATCATTGTGAGTTCAAGACCATCCTAGGCTACAAAAAGAGTTCAAGACCAGCCTGAACTGCATAGCAAAGCCCTGTCTCAAAAAGACAGACAGACAGACAGACAGACGGACGGACGGACGGACGGACGGACGGACGGACGGACAGACAGACAGACACACACACACACTGAGAGAGAAGCAGGCAGGCAGACAGACAGGCAGACAGACGCTGAGAGAGAGGCAGGCAGGCAGACATTGAAGCTGGGCACGGTGGTGCACTGCTGTCATCTCAGGAGGCTAAGGCAGGATCACCACAAGTTCTAGGCCAGCCTAAGTTACATAGCAAATTCAAGGACAGCCTGAACTGCATAGTGAGACCCTGTCGAAAGAAAGAAAGAAAGAAAGAAAGAAAGAAAGAAAGAAAGAAAGAAAGAAAGAAAGAAAGAAAGAAAGAAGACACATTGAAATCTTTAAGGCAAAATGTCTCCAACATGCTATCAAATAGTACTTTGGCAATTATGATAAATCATTTTCAGCAAACATAGTAATTAAACAGAGAGAGAGAACAAGAGAAGCTGGGCATGGTGGCACACGCCTGTCGTCCCAGCACTCAGGAGGCTGAGGCAGGAGAATGGCTGCGAGCTCATGGCCAGCCTGAGCTACATAACGAGGCCCTGTCTCAATAAAGAAAGAAAGAGAATATAGCAAATTATCGATCTTGATGAAGGATATATAGTATTTTGTATAATTCTTGCTTCTTTTCTGTAGGTTTGAGATTTTTTTAAAGGGGGGAAGGTGGTAGGCAGGTTCTTGGAAGGACTCAGAAGGTCATTAAATGAAGCCTGGAAGGTGAGTGGCCTCACAGGCTTCCCCGTGTCCTGGGTGACCTTATTCTGTGCCACCTGTGTGCCCCCAGGCGCTCTGCCTGTGGCAGCATCTCCTCCCACTGTTCCCCGCCCCCATTCCCAAACCAAAGCCAGCCAAGGGCTCCCACGCTGGGGCCTGAGCCCGCGGACCTTCCTCAGCTTGTGGTCCACACTCAGGAAGCGGCTCCTCTCGATGCGCAGCAAGTCCAGCTCCTCCCGAAGGCTCGCGTTGCGCGCCAGCTGGACGTCGAAGCGACAGGTGACCTGGGAACGGGGACATAAACTCTGTGCAGCCCGGTCTGCCGCTCTCCTCTAGCTACTCCTCCACTGTTTCCGGAGTGAACCCTTCAGCTTGGCTCCCCGGCCCCAGGCTCCCGCCGGATCCGAGCCCAGGCGCCCTCACCCTGTCCAGCTGGTCCTCCAGGATCTTGATCCTGCGTCGGATCTTGACCTTCTGGTCCACGACGAAGCCCGGAGCCAGGGCGTTCTTACTTTGCGTGAAGATCCGGGCCTCCCATTCCTGGATCTGAAAGAAAAACGCCAGCCCAGTTGGTGCCAGGAAAGGGCTGAGTGGCTGCTGGACAGGGTGGCAGCGTGGCGGACCTCTGTCGTCCCTGTGGCTCCAGCAGCCCCCTAATCTCTCCAGCAGCCCAGTCCTCCGTGTAGGTGGCTTAGGGCTCGGGGCTCAGGCAGGCACAAGACAGCTCGCTGCCTGCAGCACCACCAGACCTGGCCAGGCCTGCGGCTCCTCTCCCAGGATTTGGGGAAAGCCACGAGGTAGAGCGCAGGACTGAGGCCACATGGTCACGGCCCAGGGAGGCCGTACAGGAAACAGGGACATGGAGTCTGTGTGCAGCCCGCGAGCCGGATGGCAGCAGAGTCTCCCCATCGACCTGTGTCTGAAACAAGCTCCCCCATCCGCCTGTCACTGATGTGCTCATTTTTACTTATAGGTGGGGTGCTCTGTGTTCCCCAATGAACTGTGGGCTTAAAAAGAGAGCTAAATCCCAGCCCTCTGGAGGCTGAGGCAGGAGGATTGCCCCAAATTCAAAGCCATGAATTTTATGAACTCTCTATGAAGCCAGAGAGGGTCTCGAATTTGTGGTGACTGCCCTGCCTCAGCTTCCAGAGGGTTGGGATTACCGATGTGCACTCCCTACCCGGCTGACATTGTAAATACTCCAGGACTACAGTGATTTCGGTCAGACTCCACATGACCTACCAGCTCGGTGCAATGCACAAGATCAACACAAGATGGCACTACTGCCCTCTCCCACAAGTTACTTCCACGTGAAAATGAGTTTTCCGCAGTAACTGATAAAAATCAAGTAAAAAACCCCAAAATTAAAAAAAAAAAAAAAAAAAAAAAAAAAAAAAAAAGTTACCGTTGGGACAACAGAGCTAAGCACACCTCTAGAGATTAACTACATTTATTCTTACAACCGCATGTGAATCTACACTTACCCCAACTAAGCTTTCAACTTTTAATTTTCAGTCTGGAAAAAGCAACGACCGCCCATCACAGAAGCTACTAGAAGACAGCCCGGAACGTGGGCGGCGAGGTTCAACCAGACTGCAAGACCGGAAGTGCAGCTCAGCGAGCCGAGGTGCATGTTCCGGCCTGCTAATTATGGTTTTTGCATATGAAATACAGACTTCTGGCAGCAGGAAGCGGCACACCTGTAATCCCAGCACTCAGGAGGCTGAGGAAAGAGGATCCTTGCGAGTTCGAGACCGGCCTGGGCTACACTGCGAGCTCAAGGCCAACCTGAGCGGCATAAAGAGACCCAGTCTCTATAAGAAAAAAAAAAAAAAA
>NW_004524844.1:2117935-2171015 GCF_000260255.1 Octodon degus | reverse complement strand
CTACATATCGAGGAGGGGGGATGTATTTTTTTTACATTTATGTATATATCGTACAGATGGTATCCAACCTGCTAAGACATAAATACTTGATGGGTTACTTGAACCGAACTAGTTAGTAAAAACAACTGCTAGTTGGGCATGGTAACACATGCTTGTAATCCCAGCCCTGAGGAGGCTAAGGCAGGAGGATCTCTGAAAGTTTGAGGCTAGCCTGGGCTACAGAGAAAACCTTCTCACAAAAGTCAAATAATAATACAATTATTATCAGTGTGATACTTGGGGTCACTCCAGACAACTGGAGAGCCCAGTGTTATGTTTTGGGAACTATGAGCCAGGTGTTAACAGCTGCCTGTGAATGCGTGTCCATGAAAGGCCGAAGGAAGGTGAAGCCCAGCAGCCAGGCCCAGCACACCGCTGTACTCCCGGGACACAGCCATAAGTATGAAGAGCAGAAATCAGAATTCAGCTTCCAAAGGGCAGTCAGGGGAAGGCAAGGGCTGTTTGGAAGACTGACAGTCAGCTGTTAAAAGCCAGGCATGGTGGTGCACAGCTGTAATTACAGCACTCTGGAGGCAGAGGCAGAAGGAGCCTTTCGAGTTCACGACCAGCCTGGGCTACAAAGTAAGCTCAAGGCCAGCCTAAACTGCATAGTGAGACCTGTCTCAAAAGGATACCAAAAAAAAAGGAAAGTCAGCTGTTTAAAAAAAAAAAAAAAAAACAGCAAACAAAAACAGACCACATGACAGGCAGATTAATGGCCCCCGAACACATCCAAGTCCTCATTCCTGGACCTGTAGCTATGCTGTTACCGCAAGTGACCAGAGGGACTGAGCAGGCATCAGAGAGCTAAGGGTCCTGAAATGGGAAGACTCCCGGGTCAGCCGCAAAAGAGGCAGGGAAGGCAGGACCAGAGTGATGCAACCGTGGCTGGCTTTGAAGGCAGAGAAAGGGACCACAACCCAAGCCTCGCAGGTGGCACTGAGAAGCTGAAAGGAACTGAAAACAGACTGTCCCCTTGGGTGGCCAGCCCTGCCAGCACCCTGGCCGCAGCCCACGAGACCCACTTCCGACTTCACACTCCCCAGAACCACAAGGTTTTTGTTTGCTTGCTTGCTTTCCTGTGACAGGGTCTCACTGTGTAACCCAGGCCAAGGTGGAGCTTGCGGCTCTCCCCCTGGGATTCCGGCTGTGCACCACCATTGCCCCACAGAAATGCAAGGTTGTGTGATTATGTGGTACAGGGCAATAAGAAAACAATACAGAGCGCCACGATGAGTAACTTTTCAAACTCATGTAAGCTGACGATGTACGAGAAAACATTTGGGGGCTGAGGAGATAACTCAGTTAGAAATAGAACAATTGGGGCTAGGGAGATGGCTAAGTGGAATAAGCGCTTGCCTGGCGAGCACAGGGGCCTGAGTTCAATCCCCAGCTTCCACTCTGTGGTCTGGTGATCCCCTTTTTCCAGACGAAGAAACTGGGGCCAGGAGGCGAAGACCCGCCCACAAACAGCCACACAGTCCCAGGGTGGCAGCCACCCCTGCTCCCAAGGCCACAACTCCAGGCCTGGCTCCTGCAGAGCTGCGCTGGGCCCAGGCAGGGCCCGCAGCGCCTGCAGGGCACACCCACCTGCTTGTCCAGGGCTCGGGTCTGCTCCTGCAGTGCCTCCACCTCCGCCTGCGCCTGCGCCCTGCACCTCAGCAGGCGGCCCATACTCTCCAGCCGCTCGCCATCCCGCAGCCGCTTCACCTGGCTCTGGGCCACACCGATCTGCGTCTGGAGCCCATCCCGCACCTCCTCCAGATGCCTGATCTCCTCCCTGTCCAGGCCAGGGTGCGGGAGGAGGAGAGGGCAGAGGGAGCAGGCTCAGCGTGGCCAAAGGCTGGGCGCCCCGCAGCCAGCTCCCCTCCCCAGCAGGGCCCAGGCCCGGCTCACAGCTGCTTTTTGAGGCGCTGGTGGACTTCCCTGCTGTAGGTCTGCCTCTCCACCTCCATCACTTTGTATTGTCGCTGCAGTCTGCTCAGTTCCCAGTCTAGTGAGGGCAGCAGGGACAAAGAAGCCATGGGCATCCCCTTCCTCCCTGGAAACTTCTGGGAGAATTCTGACACCTTAGCTTGTCACAAACTGCAAAGGACCCGCACGCCTCAGGCTCCCTCGCGTCCCGCATCCCTTCCCACTTCCACGGTGGACGCAGGTCAGTTCCTACCACTAGAGGGCGCCCCCGGAAGGCCGCTGATCCTTCCGGCGTGGGCACCGATCCGACTCCCTTTGTGGAACGGTGCACCCTATCCTTTCTCCTCTCTCACTCTCTCCTCTGGTCCCCTGGGCTCAGGCTCACCCTCCCTGCCTGAACTATCAAGAGACTCCTCCTCAACTTCTCTGCACAGTTCCCAGCGGCCTTCCTCGGCCCAAGACTCTGCTCTTCCTGCTGTTCACAGGCCTCCAAGGCACCCCAGTCTCTGCTCCTCGGCCTGGCTTTGGCGTTCAAGGCTCCATAGGACCTGACCCTACTGTCTCTCCAGGCCCACCCACCAGCTCCTACCCGCCAAGACCCAGTGGTTCCCAACCAGGTACAATTCTGCTCCCAAAACTGTTTGGCGACATTTTGATTGTCACGCCTGGTGCAAGAGGGGTACTGACAGCTGAAGAGTAGAAGCCACGGACACAGTTACAAAGCACAGGTCAGGGCAAGAATAACAACGAATTATCCTACCCCGACTGGCAACAATACCAAAGTTGAGAAGCCTTCCTTCAAAACTACATGCTGTTCTCGGTGCAAATAACCGTCCCTTGTCCCCACCGCAATTCTTAGATGTTTCAGCCCTGATCAAACTTCTGCTGCCAGCCAGAAGTCTTCCTGGACCCCTCTACTGCCTCGTTCTGACCCACCCATCCGGCCTTGCCACCTTCACCAGGCACACATCTGCTCCCCAGTAGACGGCGCTCCCGAGAGGCCTCTCTGTCCCCGACTCAGGGGCAGGGGACCTAGAATATGGGGGCGTTAGGGACAGAAAAAGAATGAGTGGGTTGAGAAAGAACACACGAATTACCTAGGCCCTCGAGGAAGAGCTCGCTGCCCTCCTCGGAGCGGATGCTCACTGCAGAGCGTCCAAAAGGCATCCTGGCCAAAGAAGGCAGGTCTCCTGTAGGCGAGGACACAGAACCTTCAGACAGGGGACAGGCGAGGGACTGGAATGACACAGAACTACTCTGAGCCTCAGTTCCTCCAAGGGGATGGAGGACGACGTCCCGGCCTCCCACCGTCCACACTGTCGGGCTTAGTCTGGGCTCCCGGGATGGTTCTCGGAATCTCCGAGGCAGGATAGAGGGGACATCCCAGCCGGGGGACACCCAGCAGGCCCTACGAGTGTCTGACCTGTCCTTGGTGCTGCAAACTCACTGTTGTGACCTGGTTACTGGGGAGATAAGAGGCCAATGAGGCTGGAGCAGAGCTGTGGGGGAGGGACCGAGGCAGCGCTCAGGGAGGGCGAGAAGCGCGCAGAGGCCGGGAGTGGAAGCCCCGCTGGCTCTCGCGGGCTAAGATTGACGGGCGGCCGGGTCTGCGAGCGGTGGGCGGAGACGGCAGCACAGCGCCAGGCCTGGAGGGCCCTCTGGGGGCGGGTTTACAGCTGCGGTGGGGAGGAGCCAGGGACCTGCAATGGGCGGGAGGAGTTCAGTCGCATAAAGAGGGCGACAGTGGTGTGGGCAAGGGAAAGAGCTGTAGGGGAGAAGGGGGAGGAGGCAGGAGTTTTATTAGGAAGAGCCCTCCCCCACAAAAAAAAAACTATGACCAGGGCATGTAAAGAGCAGAGCAAAGGGAGGGACTCGGGTACTGTAAAGGGCGGTGCCTCGGGGATTGGGGAGGGGCGTGGCTCAGGCACTTAAGCGGGAGGCGGAGAGTGAGGGGCGTGGCCAGGAGTGTCGAGGGGTGGGGCAATAGGAGGGGCTTAAGTACTGTAAAAGGCAGGGCTGGCGAAGGACAGGGCTGCGGGGCTGAAGGGGGAGGAGCCACGGGCCTATAGAGGCGGGGCAAGCGAGGGGCGGAGTGCCGGGGACTAAAGCACAGGTTGGAAAAACTCGCTTTGTGAGAGAACGACGAAGAGGAGCGTGCTGCTCGGGAGATGCTGGGGCTCAGGAAGCCTGTGGGAGCCGGGATGGTCTGTGGGGACGGGCCTGTGGGATGGGCTGTGAGGGTAGGGAGCGTCGGGAGTTGAAAGAGCCTGGAGGGAAATGTCTGGAACGCTTTAAGGCCAGGTCTGCGAGACCAGCCCAAGCCCAAGCAATGCATGCCTTAGGCTGATTAAGAGCATGTTATTTTAAGAATTCATTAGCAAGAAGCAGTGCAGACACCGGGACTTGTGAGAGAGAGGTGCGCTCACCACGACCTTAGGTCCTCCCAGAGACTCACTACGCATGCGCGACCAACGGCTGATGGAGAAGGAGCCAAAAGCGCTAAACCACCTTCGGCGTCCGCTACCAGAGGCGAGTGGGCGTGGTCTCATCTGACCACACCCCTCTCCGGGGGACACGCCCCCGCCTGCTGCTGTCCACGTGGGCCTCCCCGGAGGGGGACTGTGCGCGCCCCTCCCCTTAGGTTGGGTGTGCCCACCGCCTGCGGTTTCCTGTGGGAGGAAGCGACAGTGAGCGCTCAGCTCGCATCCTCTGAGGCCAGGATGGGGAAGATCCCACTACCGCCTTCAGGTCTTCTGATTCTTTCCCTTCCATGAAGCCCTACCGTCGGAGACCCCGCCCGGCGCTGACTCAACGCTGGGAACCTGACCGCACTGATAGACTGCTGTTCCCACCTCCCCCAGCTCTTCCCCATCTCCTCTCCTCCCGGAACTGAAAGGCAGTTCCCTAACCTTGTACTCTTACTCTGAGACACACACACACACACACACACACACACACACACACACACACACCCCATACCCCTAACTTTTCCTTCAGGGCCTCAGATTTTAACTTCCTTCAGGATCTAAGTTCAGGCCTGTAGTCTCCTACCCTGCAATCTCCATCCTCTGGAGTTTTTATTTCGGAGCTATTTATTCTCTTCCCTTGGGATCCTCATTTTGCATTCCAAACTTTAGCTTTGGGGACCCAGTGGACCCAAGAAGTAGCTCTTTCCCTAATTCCGAGAAATCCCGAACCGGAGTATTCCCGAATGTTCATAGGGCCCCCAACGCCTTGTATAAGTAGTACAGTTGGCACGTTTGCTATGTGCTAAGACTACTCTAAGAGCTACACTAACATGTTTGCTATAAGCCCTACTTTACAGATGAAGAAACGGAGGCAGCCAGCCAGGCATGGTGGTGCAAGCCTGTAATTCCAGCACTTGCAAAGCTGGGGCAGGATTCCTCTGAGTTCAAGGCCAGCCTGGCCTAAATAGACCCTGTCTCAAAAGGGGGAGGAGGAACGGAGGGGGAGAGAGAGAGAGAGAGAGAGAGAGAGAGAGAGAGAGAGAGAGAGAAACTGGTGGCTCACACCTGTAATCCCAGCACTCAGCAGGCCGAGGCAGGAGAATAATTTTGAGTTTTGAGTTCAGGCCAGCCTGAAAAGCACAGCAAAACTGTCAAAAAAACAAAAGGAGGGGGGAAAAAAAAAACTGGGGTGGAGAGAAGTTATTAATAACTTGCAGCCAGTGAGTAAAAGAGCTTGGGTTTGAATGTATCCCACGTGGCTCTAGGGGCTTCGCTGTGCTTGCACCTATCCCACTCCCTCTCAGGAAATCCAGACCACCACACCCGGCTCTGGCCACATCTGAAACCCAGACCCCTTCTAGTCCTCATTTTGCATTCCAAACTTTAGCCTTGGGAACCCCTTCTAGTCCAGCTCCCCAGCCGTCACATGGACCCTGACACTTGGCGCCTGCCAAGCCTTCCAGGTGCATGCACTACACTAATGTTAAACCCCTCACAGGTTCCCGCTGCACTCAGCAGGACCTCCCAACTCCTTCCTCGGCCTTCAAGAGCACCCTTTGACTTCCCTCCCCTCCCTCCTTTGGCTGCCTGTCCTGCAGCCACACTGGCCCTTCTGTCTGCTCCCCAAACAACTGGAGCTTGTTCTCCAGAACCCTCCCGATTCCTGTTCCCACAGCATCAAAGGATTCCTGTCAAGTCTCACTTTAAATGTCACCTCCTCTGAGAGGCCTTCCCCGATTGCCCTGTTCCAGTCACCTCCCCCAAGCCTCCTATCTCCATCACTTTATTTCCTCCAAAGCGCTTATGGCTTTGGAAGTCTGTGCTCCTCACAGATGGTTTCTTTTAGTGTCTGTCTCCCCCTGCCAGCGCACAAGCTTCATGACTGCTCAGCTTGCAGCACTTTCTTCACTATTAACTTCTGCTTGACATTACATGCTGAAAAACTGAAAGGAAGAATGGCTTGGGTTTGTCAGCATGCCAATTTTACCTTCTTCGTCCACACTATCCATCACAACTATGGTTGCCAACATTAGTACATTGTTAGCAGTATTACATTCAACACACAGATGAGGAAACTGAAGCTCAGAGAGGTGAAATAATGGACCCGAGTCACCCAGCCTGGAAACGATGGCACTGGGATGCTTGACTTCCACCTCCTGCCCACTAGCGGAGGCCTGCATATTCCTCCCATCCTGGAACCTGGGCTCCTCCGCAGACTCGGGCTTCCTCAGTACCTAGCCCAAACTGTGCAGCAGGGAGCAGTCGCCCTCAGACTCCCTCAGCCCGAAGATCGGAGCGGAGCAGGCCTGCCCCACCCTGGCTCCGAGGAAGCCCCGGAACATGCCCGTCGGAGGCACGGGGTGGAGGCCAGAGACGAGGGAAGCGGGCGCTGGGCCCTCCCACCGTGCGGACCTCGGCGAGGGCGGTGAGGGTGGTATAAAAGGGTCGGTATAAATTAAGGAGCAGAGACAGAGACAGGAGCCAGAGAAGGAGGCGAGGGGGTGAGGGCCGGGCAGCGAGGCAGCGGCAAGGGCTGGGAGGTGGAAGGAGGGAGGAAGGCGGAGAGGAGGCGGGGGCCTCGGACGGGGAAGGAGGGAACCAGGGCGGGGCACGGGGGCCCAGCGAGGGACGAGGCGCCAACCCAGACTTTTTACGCGGCTCTCGGTAAGTTTCCAGTCCGTTATTCGGACTGGAATTTCTTTATTTACTTGGGGGTACAGCACTTTGAGATAGACCCCTCTAGGCAGGGGAGGAAGGTTCCCGCTTTCGACACCAGGGAAACCCTTGTAATTTAAGAAGTGTCCGCTTAGCACTTGGGGTGGGGATCCAGGAAGGGGTGGGTCTGGCATGGGTTTGGTGGGTCCCAGCAGAGCTCCCAATGGGAAAACTTCTCCCCAGGACTCTCTACTGTCTCCTGAAGGCCCTGAAATGAGCAGGGGATTAAGAACCCCTCCAGTCGGAGGGGACCTCTGGGACCCTCTGTTGGCTCCTAAAGTGGGGTGGACTCCTTTTTCTCAGCCCTCACTCCCCAACACAGATCCATCCCATCCTTGTCTCCAGGAGGTGTCCACCCTCAGCAGGCAACCGGCTGGGGTGCGGACCTCATGGACATAGCCAGGGGCTGGGGTTTCCCTGGTGCTTGGAACCTAGGGGGGTGAGTGAGTCACGGGTGACTCACCCGGGTCCCCCTCCTCCTCCCACCCAGGAAGGGAGTGGTGTGAGTCAAGGATGCCTGTTGCTAGGGACAACCACTAACTCCTGATAAATTGGAAGAGGCAGGTTCAACTTGAATGTTCATGCTTTGGCCCACATATCCCTAGGGACGGGATTCTAGGACACGGGATTTACACTGCTAAAGTCTGCTAGTCTTAGTCACTCCAGCGCCCAGGAGCCGGGCTCTGGCAGTCTCCATCTTGCCGCAAAGGAACACAGGCTTCTAGGACTCAACCTCCTCCTCCCTGAGAGACACAAGGGTTTAGGCCCAGTCACTCCTCCCCCAAGTCCAATTCAGACCACAGCCTCTTCCCCCCAGACCCAGGGTCCGGGCCCAGCTTCCTCCATCAGTCTCCCCTGCCTCGGTCGGTCCCAGCCTCTTGAACCTCCACCTCCTGACTCTCCGCTTCTCAGGCTTCCATCGCAGCCATGTCGCTCCTCCTGCTGGTGGTCTCTGCCCTTCACATCCTCATCCTCATCCTCCTTTTCGTGGCCACGCTGGATAAGGTAGGCCTTTCGGGGGCGGGGCCCCTGGCCACACCCCTTATTTAAAAATCGCTCTCTCCTTGTCTTCTTTCCCAGACTGCACATTTTCTTTTCTTTTGCGTGTGTGTGTGTGTGTGTGCGCGCGCGCGCGTGTGTGTGTGTGTTTGAGACAGGGTCTCGCTATACAGTTCACGCTGGCCTGAAGCTCATTTTGTAGCCCAGGCTGGTCTCCAACTCGAAGTGATCCTCCTGCCTCAGCCTCCTGAGTTCTGGGATTACAGGTGTGCGCCACCACACCCAGCCTTGCCTCAACCTTTTTACTCATCCATCTCTACCCTTGCTTCCGTCATCCTCTCCTCCCCCTACCCTCCACCTTTCCTCCTCCAGCTCAGACCTCCCCCTGCTCCTCCCCCTGCTCCTCCCCCTGCCCACATCTGCCCACCTCCCCTTCCTAACTCCACCTTGTCCTTCTGTCCACCCCAGTCCTGGTGGACTCTCCCAGGAAAGGAGTCCCTGAATCTCTGGTACGACTGCACATGGAACAACGACACCAAGACATGGGCCTGCAGTAACGTCAGCGAGAATGGTGAGGGCTGAGGGCAAGGACTGGGCTGCAACATGGTAGGGGGCCCCAATTTTCTCCAGGCCTTAACTTTTCAATGCACGCAGGCTGAGCACTGGGGTGGTGGTGCCCCAGTAGGGGGGTGGCACCCCACCTGTCTGGATGGTAGTGAGCACTTGTTCTAAAGAGGATGAGCCAATAGCACTGGCCCCCCAGGACTCAAGACAGGCTGCAGGGCTGAAGGCCACATGCTACAGGTTAAACAAATGGGGACCAAGACCCAAACATTCTGAGAAGGCTCTATTTCCAAAGGCCTAAGCAGAGGAGCTGCTGTTCTGGATGGCCAAGGCCAAAGGCAGAACAACATTAGGGTTCTAAATTCTAAAGGGATCTACCTGCATCCCTCTGCACTTCTAAGGGAACTCAGCCCAGTTCTGGGTTCCCTCCCTAGTATTGCAAGAAATAAAATGAAAGGTTAGGTGTTTTTCCCCTAATCCCTAATATCAAAGACAGCAGTTCACTCTCAGTTATATTCAGCCTTGTATCAGATTCAGCCCAAACAGGAGAAGGAAATGGAAGGAATTAGTCCAAAGTGGCTCCATTCCTAGGACACACATTTGTTTATGCAGAAAGCCTTCAATATTCTGCAAAGCAACCACCAGAGCTGATGGAGGAACTTAGCAAGGTTGTGCAGCTCAAGGTCACATAAGTGTACTCATAGGTGTCCACTCTGCGCAGCTCTGAATGGGGCGTAGGCAGGGGTACAGGAAGCAAAGGGTGAAAGAGGAGCAAGCAGGGAGAGGAGCCCCGGCCTCCTGTGACCTCCACAACATGTTCCCCTCCTGCAGGCTGGCTGAAGGCAGTGCAAGTGCTCATGGTGCTGTCCCTCATCCTGTGCTGCCTGTCCTTCATCCTGTTCATGTTCCAGCTGTACACCATGCGGCGAGGGGGGCTCTTCTATGCCACCGGCCTCTGCCAGCTGTGCACCAGTAAGCACTCCCCCGCCCCACCTGGGAATGTTGGGGGGGGGCTGGGGCCCAGAGAACAGACTTCTGCTGAAAGAAAACCTTTTCCACGTCCCAAGAATCACCTCAAGTATCTCTGGACACTCACTCTGCCGCAGGGGCTGGTGGCAGTTGTAGTTTTTGGTGACTCAGAGGCAGTTTTGATGTATTTCTGTGAGGCACCAGGGAACTGGGGGAACCCAAGGACCCTGTGCTGGTGAAGGAAGTTTGGGTAAATAATTTGGATCCTGCAGGGATGGGAGTGACTAATGAGTACCCCAGAAGGGATATCAGAATCATACTAGTAACGTTACTATGTCAGCCAACCACTATTTCCTTTTGGTTTGGTTTTGGTTTTTAGAGACAAGGTCTTGCTATGTAGTGCAGGCTGGCCTTAAACTCACTTTGTAGCCCAAACTGACCTTGAACTCACAACAATCCTCCTGCCTCAGCCTCCCAAGTGCTGGGATTCCAGGCATTTGCCACCATACCAGCCTGTCCAGGCACTATTTCTTAGAAAGCTACCATGTGTCAGGTACTTAGGAGAGATTTCACTTTTTAACTTTTTTACTTCAACCAGCAAAGGGCTCATTTAATCATAATCTTAGGTTTGAGGATTATTCTCTTTCTGCATTTTTGTAAAGCCCTGCTTCACCTTGCATGGTGGCACATGCCTATAATCCCAGTATTCCAGAGGCTGAAGCAGGAGGATCATTATGAGTTCAAGACCAGGCTGGGCTGGTCCAGTGAGAGAGCTCAGTGGTCTAAAGTGCCTGCTTATGCAAGCTTAGACAACTGCAGGAACTCTGGTTCCATCTCCTGCCCCACATGCCACCAGCCATGCCCCCAGGGTAAACTGAGCTGGCCACAAAAAAAAAAGACCAGCCTAGACTACAAAGTGAGCTCAAGGCTAGCCTGAACTACACAGTGAGACCCTGTCTCAAAAAGACTAAATAAATAAAGCCCTGATTCTGCTTTATTAATTCAGTATTGTATATCTGGCTTGTAAAAAAACTCACTAGGGCACAGTGGTGCACACCCGAAATCCCACACTCAGAAGGCTGAGACAGGAGGACTGCCACAAGCTACAGGCTAGCCTAGGCTACATAGTGTGTTCAAGGCCAGCCTGAACTACATAGTGAGCTCCTGTCTCAAAACAACTAAAAATAAATAAACTCAACATCCCAGCACTCTGAGAGGCTGAGGCAGTAGCATCATAAATGTAAACCCAGCTGGGCCGTTTAATGAGTTAGGAAGATCTTATGCCAAAATAAAATAAAAAGACTAAAGATGTAGCTCAGTGCAAAGGCCCTGGGTTCAAACCTCAGTTCTAGAAAGAAAAAAATTCCGTGGGTACATGGGAGGGTGGGTAGATGGGTAAGTATAGTTCATAGATATCATGGTCCCATTTTATGGATGAGCAAATGAGACCCAAAGAAATTAAATTTCCCAAGGTTGTCTTGCAGTCACCAGATCGCTTTGTCATGGTTAAGAGCCTCCCTCTGCAGGCCCTGTATGGGCCTTCTTGTGGGGGTGGTCTCCCTGTTTGCACTGGGTGACGCTGACCCCGTGTTCCCACAGGCTTGGCAGTGTTTACTGGGGCCCTAATCTACGCCATCCACGCCGAGGAGATCGTAGCGAAGCACCCGCGCGGAGGCAGCTTTGGGTACTGCTTTGCACTGGCCTGGGTGGCCTTCCCCCTGGCGCTGGTCAGCGGCATCGTCTACATCCACCTGCGGAAGCGGGAGTGAGTCCTCTGCCTGCTACCCACGCTGCATCCTCCAGCAAATAAAACCGTTTGACCGCGGCCTTCTGCCCCCACCTCCTTCCTTCCTTTCTGACTCCTCCAGGGATGCAGGCAGTGCATGGCTGATCTCTACCAACCTCAACCAGAGAGGGCCCCGCTGCCGCACCATGGGAATGCCCATCTCTGGGACTCTGACTGAAAGGTAGCCCTCCTCCTTGAGACCCAGGATGCCTGTGATGACCGAATTTAGACCCGCAGACACTGCTCCAGGAAAAACCAGGAGCCAGAGTCCCAGCAAACCCTGTTAGAAATGAAGTCTAACCAGCATGGTGGCACACTGCTGTGACCCCAGCATTCAGTACTCTGGGGCTGGAAGATCACCCCAAGTTTGACCAGCCTGAACTACTTACCAAGACCCTATGGTGGGAACTGGGAATGGTGGCACACACCTGTTATCCCGGCATTTGGTAGGTTGAGATAGGAGGATTGCTGTGAGTTTCAGACCATCCTGGGGGCTACAAAAGTGAGCACAGGACCAGCCCAAACTGTGTAGTGAGACCCTGTATCAAAAAATAAAGTAAGAAAGAAAAGACCCTTGGTGGGGGAGGATGAGGATCGGAGGTCCGCTCTCTGCTCAAGGTTCTGTTATTGGGTCCAGACTCTCTGGAACCCAAGCATGCTATCTGCGTTCCTAAATTGTTGATCTCTTTAGCCTTCTCAGTGATCCTCGCTCTTGAAGGTGTTTTCCTTTGTCCCTCTTGGAAACCATCTCTCTTCCTCTCAAGAGCCCAGTCTTCCTCTTTTTTCTTTTACTTGTTTTGTTTGGTTACAGGGAATGGCGCTTGGCGCCTGGTGCTTACCCTGCAGGCACCTGGGCCGCTGAGGCCCATCCCTGCCGCTTCCTTTTCTTTTTTGAGGCAGGGTCTCACTATGTACTCCAGGCTAGCCTTGAACTCACCATGGAGCCAAACTGGCCTTGAACCCGCTTTGATCCTCCCGCCTCAGCGTCCCAAGTGCTGGAATTACAGATGCGTGCCACCATGCCTGGCTTCTCTTTTTCCATTTTTCTTTTTGGTACTGGGGATTGAACACAGGACCCTGCACCTGCCAGACAGGCATTTATGCCACTGAGCTATTTCCCCAGCCCCTTTTTTCTTTTCTCCTGTCTCCCTAAAAAGCTGTCTAGCTTTTATGACACTTTAGTAAAAGTTGGAAGGGGCACCCTCTCCTCCTGGCTGACCTAGTCTGACATTAGGACATGGTGGTCTGCAGGCTGGACTTCACAGCCACTCCTCCTGTAGCAGTGTGCTTTTGTTCAGTGAACAATCTGCACAATGCTACATCGCCACCTTATTGTCCCTTCTTGTGAGACTCAGAATCAAGTCCTCAGAAATGAGGTCCTTCTGAGATTTTCTCCTATGACCAGTCAGTCTGCTTCAGCAACCACAAACCAAACCCTCTAAGACTGGAGCTTTCTCTGTCTGGCACCCCCAAAATGCAGCGGTCCTTTCTAAGATTCCAAAACTCCTCCCTTCAGTTACCCTACATATCCACATGTATTAAACATGATTTATTTGTTGGAGAGATGGGATTGGGAAGAAACTGACAGACCAATAAATATGCACAGGGGAGCAGGTGAGAGAGGGGAGCACCAGACCGAGGTAGTTTCTGTAGAGGTGAGGGCCCCAGGTGGGGAAGGCACCTGAGGTCGCTGGGAGCCTGAGCTGCAGTGAACCTTGGGGTGTGGTTGGTCTCTGGTTCCGCCAGGCCCACAGATCCAAGCCTGGTACGAGGTTCCAAAGCCATCAGCCTGACACTGATCAGCGCTTGACCAGATGGCTAGCACACGGCGGCAGCGATGGACACAAAGGCTAGACTCCACCAGAAACTCGGATTGGTTGCTTCTTCGTGGCGACAACTAGCTACCCCGGGAAGAAGGTGCCCAGCAGCTGTCACGGCCGAGGGCCAGGGACCGGGCCCTAACGACTCTCATAGGCTGCACTAGGCTCCCACCCGGTGCCCAAGACCGAAAGACAAGGATAAGCAGCCTGGGGAGGGCGCAGCTCTCACCCCTTGGCCTGGTGGCTCACAGAGCCGGAGTGCAGCAGCTGGGACCGGCTGACACCCTCACCTCCTTAGCCAAACCAGGTCGATGTTTAGGGCGAGGGTGAGACTAAGAAATGGAACAGAAGCCGGGCAGAGCTGCCTCGGTTCCTGAAGCAGGGATGCTTAGCAATCGGGCAACAGCCCCGACTGGCTGCTTTAAATATACAGCAGAGCCAAATAATTACCTATCCGTCACTGGGCGTTAGGGAGTGACGGAACCTTGTAGCCATGATTGACAGCCCTTCATGGAGGGGGCGGGGCCCGCCTCTGGCCAGGTGGCAGTCAGGGGTCGCTACCGCTGGGCGGGGCCTGAGGGAATTCGGCAGTGCCTGGGGCCAGCGGGTACAGTTTGGGGAAACCTGGAGGAGGGTAGAGCCCAGTGCTGGGGGTCAGAGCTTGCAGGTGTGCCAGGGCCCGGGATCCGTTGAAGGCCACGTCACAGCCAGACTGGGCCAGGAGCCAGCTCTCCACTTCCAACTGCAGCCACTGGGAGGTCTCTGCAGAACAGAGGCAGGTGTGAGACGGGCCTGGAGCGAAGCGAAGTACAGCGGGCCGGGCTGGGGAGAAACCTAAGGGCTCAGTGAACAGGGCTTGGGACCCTTGTGTTCAGGGAACTGTGGGCTTCCGGTCGGAAAGGGGACCACCTGAGGCTCAGAGGGAGGGATAAGGTATCTTGGGAAGAGTATGGGCTCACCAAGAACAAGCAATGTGAGATGGGCCAGCGAACTACGACCCTAGGAGAGGTGGAGGGCACATGGGGCCCAGGCTAAACTGAGTTGACAGTTGGAGCACTGCGAGGTCCCCGCGGAGCTCAAGGGGGTTCGGTCGGAGGTGGGCGTGGCCTTTCGGGCTGGTCTAGGCAGGGCCCACCTCTAGAGGGGCGTGGTCTGGGGCGAGGCGGGCGCACCTTCGGGCGAGAAGTGCGCGCCCCCTGGCCGCCGGGCCAGGAAGCTGTGCGCCAGCAGCGCCTCCTTGGCGTGCTCATCCTGCGCGCGCAGGGCCAGCGCACTGAGCAGCTCCGAGTTGTTGGACGTGCTGCGGAAGTACAGCATGTGCGCCAGCTCCAGCGCCTGCACGCTGCGCCGCTGTCCGAACATCTGCGGGGACAGTCCGCGGGGAGCGGGTGTGAGTCTGATGGGTCCCCACCCCACCCAGGCCTCTTCAGTTCCAGTCCAGGGCTGGGGTCCCGAGCTGTGATTTTCACAAGCATATTCTCCCGGCCCCACCCAACCCGCGGGTGGGAGGATTACTAGGGTT
The DNA here is from genome assembly GCF_000260255.1 of Octodon degus. NCBI lineage: Eukaryota > Metazoa > Chordata > Mammalia > Rodentia > Octodontidae > Octodon > Octodon degus. Next base: position 2,156,219 of record NW_004524844.1, on the reverse strand, counting down.
GGGGCTGGGGAAATGGCTCAGTGGAATAAGTGCTTCCCTGGCAAGTGCAAGGGCCAGAGTTCAATCCCCGGTTCTGCCAAAAAAAAAAGAAGAAAAGAAAAAGATTACTAGGATTTTTGTTTTGTATTTGCAATACTAGGGATTGAACTCAGGACCTGGTACATGTTCAGCAAGTTCTCAACCACTGAATGCACCCCAGCCCATTATATATTTTGATAAATAGATAATTTTTTTAATTTTTGCGGAACCGGGGATTGAACTCAGGCCCTTGCACTTGCCAGGCAAGCGCTTATTCTACTGAGCTATCTCCCTGGCCCCTATATTTTATTTTGAAACAGGGTCCCTCTGAATAGTTAAATTTCCCAAGTTAAGTTGAAACTTGCAATTCTCCTGCCTCAGCCACTGGAGCACACAGAAGTACAGGTGAGGGTTACCATGCCCAGCTTGAAGATTAGTTTTTAGCAATCACAGCACTGGTTTGCCCTTCTGGGCTATATTTAAATGGGTTTTCTAAACAATTTCCAAAGAATAAAAGTTTTACCCTTGGAAGTTTGTTAACAATAAGAAGCCCTATATCCAGATTCGTGTCCAGATTTATTCAGAAGAACCTGGTGGAGGAGGGGCTGGGTGCAGATGAAATCTGATTGGCTCACTCACTGCGGAAGCTGTCACTTCCGCGACCCAGGAGTTCCTCACACTCCTATTTCTGCATTTGGTTGAACTTTTAAATGCCAAATCTTGCACTCTGAGTAACTAATTTACAGATAATATGCAAAGTGTTAGCCATTGTTACCCTCCTTTTATCATTAAACGTTAATGTTAAACGGTACTATTAAATTGTAAAGAGAGCAGAGGGGAAAAGGTTGGGGGAGGGAAAGCCTGGGATGGGTGTCCCTCAGCCGCCCCTCCCCCTCCCTTGGGATACCTCTGGAGCGGAATCAGGAGTCCACCTGTGACCTCCGCTCCTTAGCCGGCCACAAGGCGCCCCAGCTGCCAGTCCTGCTGAGACCAGGTCCTAGATGGAGAAGCTGATGCTCAGAGGGCCCCAGAAGTCAGCTCCCGGTCAGGGCCTGGCACATCAGGAACACTTGAACAGCAGCAAAAGAACAGGCCCCCGGTGGGGTGACCATGGCCCATCTACCATCAAGGCCAGAGGACCCCACAAATCGTGGAGATGCCTCACAGTACCAACAACGGGGGGACACTTGCGTGCTGATCGCACTGTCTCCCTGCCAGCCCAGCACCTCCAGTCTGTGTCCCTACAGGGAACCAACTGCCATTCTACGGGAGCAGGGATGCAGGGATGCAGGAGGACAGCCTCAGGGCTGGTTGGGTAGGAACAGCACGCTAGCTTCTGTGTCCCAGGTCTCCCAGCCACAGAGCTAGATTCTCCCCAAAAGAAAGCAATGTGTCAGCTGCTTAGGGCACACAGATGAGGCCAAAAGTCACCCAGGAGAGCAGTGGCCACCTGCCACCCAGATGCACCTAGCACTCACCCCTGCCACACTGCTGGCATCTCCCCCAGCCTCCCAGGTCCTCCTCGCTGGACTGCACATGGGGGTGGACAGGCGAAGCATCTCTAGCCCAGGGCCAGCCCCGCCCATCTCCTGCTGTCCCTGGGACCCAGAGCTGCTCCCCTCCGCACCAGCCACACTGAGTAAAGCCCCTTCCCGAGCACACCCTCCCTGTGTTAGCGCCAAGTCACCCAGGCTGCTCTTGGAATACAGCCACTGCTTCCAATGTGGGCTCCCCTCTTCCCACAAGGACACTTGTGTCCTTGCACTCCTGGGTCCCTGCTGGCACCTCTACTATGTGTATGTGACCCTCTCTCCTTGCAAGGCAGCATACAGGGGAGGAGGAGGGCAGCTGTGGGTGTGGGGGACCCAGGGGCGGCCAGAACACCTACAGATGGGGCATGTGTGGGAGATGAGCGGCTCTCCTGGCCCCATGCCAGGTGGGACAGTACCCCCCACTGTATGTCATGACAGCACAGAGCTAGACAGCAGGAAGCTCCCGGACGGGAGCCCAACGCAGGCGCTGTGAGGGCTGCAGCCTGGCCAGAGCGTGGGGAAAGCTCACAGGGCACTCACCTCAGGAGCAAGTATACGTGCGTGCGTGCGTGCGTGCGTACATGCATGCGTGCGTGTGCATGTAGGGTCCTGGGGAGTGAATCCCAGGCCTTCACACAGCTACATCCCTGGCTCCTTAATTTTTATTTTGAGACAGAGTCTTGCTAACTGACTAATTTGCCCAGGCTGGGCTCAAGTTTGCAGTCCTCCTGTCTCAGCCTCCTGAGTGCTGGGATGAAAGGCATGCGCTGACACACCCAACTACAGTGGGTTTTAAACAGGGCTCATCAGCCTCAAAGGTTTGGGAGCCCCCAGGGCCACCAAGGGATGGAACAGACCAGCAATTCTGGGTGGGGGCTTGGAGTCCCCTCCCCAGAACACTGGGTACCCCTTGATGGCCTCTGGGCCTAGTGTCATCTCACCCTCTGTCCTCCTTGGACACTGTGATCCCTCCTGACTTCCTGGCCCCCTGGGGACAAAACCTGGGGTAGCCTCCAAGCCTGGCTCTCCTGCTTTCCCACTGCACCCCTTTCCTGAGCAGCCTGGACACTAGCCCTGAACAGGAAGTGTCCCCCAGAGAGCCTGCTGGCCCAGGACCCTCACACCACACCCTCCTGGCCTGCACAGCCTGGCTGTTATCTGTGGGATTTCTGACCAGTCTTTCCAAGCGCCTGTCAAGACAGCTGCAAATGGCTTGCAAACCAGTGAGCCAGCAAGCGACTGACGTGTACAGCAACAGCCTCGCTGTGCCTCGCTCCTGAGGCCAGTGCCAAGCCTATGCAAGTCAATGTGCAGCAGCCCCACCTGGCCAGCTCAGCCTCCAGAGAGAGCAGCACAAGGCTGTCGGCACCCCTCACCCCTCCATGAGTCCTCTGATGGTGCACAACCTGAGCAACAGTACCAGGCGGGCCTACACTCACGTGGAGTGGAGTCAGGAAGAGAGCTTGGTAGAAACAATTCCCTGGAAGCCAGTCCCAAAGTTTTCCAATCTAGTTCATTTGGGCTTGAGCCCAGGAGGTGCATTTATAAACCTTGATAATGACGCCGGCTGGGATGGAAGCTTGGGGAACAAATAGTCCAATCAGCAATAATAATCATCATCCTAATGGCTGTGGCTCAGATGATACTTCTGAGACTGCGCCAGGCACTGCTCTCAGTCCTATATGCAGATTAACGCCTCTAAGCCCCCCAGCTACCCTTGAGTTAGGTCTTATCACCCCCACTGCCGAAAGCTGAAGCAACTCAAGATCCCACTGCTGCAGGGGTGGCACATGCCTGTAACCCCAGCACTCAGGAGGCTGAGGCAGGAACATCACTGCAAGTTTGTGGCCAGCCTGGGTTACACAGGGCAACCCTGTCTTAAAATATCAAAAGAAAACATCACTCAGCTCCAAGATGTTAGTCAGATTCAAGTCCAGGCTGCAGCGCCCGCACCTCCCTCAGCCCATGAACCCCTTCCCAGAGCAAGGGCTCCTTGAGGGCCGTGAGCACCAGGGGGCAGCAGGGCAGCACTCACATGACCCCCACACCTCCAGCCCGCACAGCAAACACGCTCCCAGGCAGGGTATGCTGTTAGTCCCATTTTCTAGATGAGGAAACCTAGGCACATAGCCCTTAAGATAGAGAGGAAGGCATGTAAGATAGGGAGGAAAGGCGGAAGGGCAGCAGGAAAAGCACATGAAATGAAAACACAAAGGGCAGGGCGTAGCACCTCAGCCTATAATCCCAGCACTCTGGGTGGCTGAGGCAGGAAGATCACAAGTTCAAGCCTAACGTGCAATTTAGCAGCTTAGTGAAACCCAGCCTCAAAATAACAAATAAAAAGGGCTAGGGATGTCTCTCAGGGCACAGACCCTGGGTTCTATCCCCAGTGCCACCAAAGCATTAATAATCTAAACTAATATTAATAATAGTAGGCACCTCCCTCCTCCCACCTGCTGCGGAGCCCCTGCCCGGTGGGCAGTTAGTTACCTTGGAGGCCCGCAGGCCCATGAAGATGGCGAAGAGTAGCAGCAGCAGCGACGTGGCCACCTTGAGGTCGGACAGCACCACCATGCCCACGTTGACAAAGAACACCAGGCCGGACACCACCAGCGTGAGGTTGAGCGCGGCGCGCTGCAGCGTGGGCGTGCGCACCTTGAGCTCGGGCAGCAGCAGCTCCAGGCCCTCCAGCGGGGTGTCCTTGAAGCTCTTCAGCACCAGGTGGCCCCGCTTGGTCCGCGCTGCCAGCACCACCCGCTTGAAGTATCTCCTGCCGGAGGCAAGGCCACAGGGCTGGGGCTGCCGAGGGAGCGCCCCACCGGCCGCGCGAGCTGCTAAGAGGCGGCTTCCCGCAGAGGAGTAGACTTCGGGGCCAGCATTCAGGAATCCGTGAAGTGACAACGTGACCCCATGACTGCTCAGGGCTGATTCCAGAACTGTCCCTACCCTCTCTCCTTCTTGGGGAAAACAGGCAGCAGTCCCTACCCTATCCCGACTCCCCCGAGCCTCCACACTGACCTGCCGGTCCCCTCTGCACTCTAATCTGGCTCCCTCTTGCTGCAGCTGGGGAACAAGGGCCCCCTCACCTCTCTGCCGGGGGCTGCTTGGTGAAGAAGCCACGCTTGGCGCCCACACTGGACATACGGGGCATCTGACCCACTCGCTGGCCCAGGGCCCAGAACTGCATGTAAATGTACTGATCCAAATTTATTGTCACCTGCCAAGGGGGACAAAGAAAACAGAGGCCGCTAAACACGGGCTGAAGATGTCCGTCCCAGAAACAATTCCCCTCGCCTGCTGCCACCTGTCATTCTGTGTTTGGGCAGAGAAGCTACATAAGGTTTCTGAAGATGCTTACCCTTCTCTTTTTCCTTCTCTTCTTTTAGGTTTTTTTTTTCCATACTAATTATTGAATCCAGAGTTTCCACACTGAACTATATGCTGAGCCCTATTAAAATTTTTATTTGTGTTCATTTATTTTAGTTCTTGGGTTTTTTTTGGGGGGGTTAATGTATTTAGTACAGGGTCTAAAGGGTCTCACTACATATATCGGACTCAGTGATTCTCCTGTGTTCAGCCTCCCAAGCACTGGGATTACAGGCGCACCACCACGCCCAGTCTCAGTCTCCTCTCAGCACGGCCTGGGGGCGGGGCCGGCAGGGCACTCCCAGGATCGAACCCAGCGTCTGCATTCTGCCTAAGCAGGCACTTTAGTCTGCTGAGCTATCTGGCCAGCCCAGGTTTATTTATTTATTTTAGAGACAGTGTCTCCCTAAATTGCTAAATTCCCCAGGCTGGGTTCAAACTTACAGTCCTCCTATCTCAGTCTCCAGGCTCAATAACCTTTTGATAGACAGCCCTGAAGTGACTCAGGAGAGGGCCCCCTTTTTTTTCCCCCGGAATGAAGGATTGAACTCAGGCCCTTGCGCTTGCCAGGAAAGCGCTTATTCTACTGAGCCATCTCCCCGGCCCCAAGGGCCCCATTTTTTTAATTCTAGCGTGTATTTGGGACACACCCAGGGTGCACAGCCTGCCTCGGAAGCCAAGTACCTGGACCTCGTCCTGGGGGTGGTGCACCACCAGCGCATAGGCCAAGGTGTCCTCCGATAGCGGGGAGAAGTTGGCCTGGGCCAGCAGCGGCTCCAGGGCCCGCAGCACCTCCTGCTCGTTGGACAGACGCTGGGGGTCGGTGAGTGACGGCTGGTCCAGGGTCTCCCTGTCAGGGTTGATGGGGTCATACAGCGCCTGCAGAGAGTGGGGGGGGGGGTCAGATCATGGGGCGCACACTGCGTGTTCTGTCCCCAGCACCCTGATGCAGTTCCGCAGTAAGGGCTCCGTCCCTTCCTCCTCGGTCACAGCGCCCCCCACTGGAGGGCAACTTCTGTCAGGGGACGCCAGGTCCGTCCATGGGGGGGAGCAAAAGGACCATTGCTCCCTCAGAGCTGGGCTTTTGCCTGTTCTGCAAGTTTAGCACTCTCAGGCCCGCTAAATTATGAACGTTTTTAAAGCAGTGTGAGGCTGCACACACCTGTAGTCCCAGCATTTGGGAGGCTGAGGCAGGAGGGTCACCCTAAGTTCAATGCCAACCTGGGCTACATAGTAAGTTCAAAACCAGCAGGAGCAAGACCCTGTCTCAAAGAACAAAAATAAAAAACCTCGGGCTGGTGAGATGGCTCAGTGTTCTAAAGCACCTACTTAGAACAAGCTTAGCAAAACACAGGGACCAACGTTCAATCCCCCAGCACCATATGCCAGCCAGCCCCGCCCCCTGGTGGGCTGAGCTGGACACACACACACACACACACACACACACACACACACACACAAAAATAAATAAAATTTGAAAAAATAATTTAAAAAAACCTTAGGGCCAGCCAAAGAGCTCAGCGAATTAAAGCACCCGCACGCAGGTGGGGGGGGTTCCATCCCCAGGCCTACCGGCCCCGCCCCCGGGGCGCGCTGAGACCGCAGTTGAGACTGGGTGTGGTGGCACAGCCTGTAATCCCAGCTCTTTGGAGGCTGTAAACAGGCAGATCACTACAAGTCCGATCTAGTAGTGAGATGGTGAACACTCTTGTAGACCCTTCCCTAAAATAAAATAAAACACTTGTTTTAATTTTCTACATATTAGGATGCTTTGACATGTAAACCTTTCAGGGAAGGGTACAGTGGTCCATGCCTAGAATCCCTACTAGACAGGACACCGAGACAGGAGGATCACAAGTTCTAGGCCAGTCTGCACAACTTCATGAGACTGTATCAAAATAAAATTTAAAAAGGAAAAAAGGCCCAGGGCCTTCCCACTGAGCTACATCCCCAACCCTTTTTAAAATCTTTTTATTTTTTAACAAGGTCTTGCTAAGTTTCCCCAGGCTGGGCTCAATCTTGTGATTCTCCCTGCCTCAGCCTCCCAGAATGCTGGGACACCGGTGTGCGCCAGCACACTGCGCACCTGAACCTCTGGGGCCCCCTCGCCCTCCAAAGCCTCTTCGTCTCTCACCTAAACAACCACCATGAGGGATGGGGATGTAGCTCAGCGGCACAGTGCCTGCCTGGCAAGCCTGAGGTTGTGACCTCCATGTCCAGTTCCATCAACACAAAACTACCTGAGGAGGTAGAAGGATTCAGAGGTCACGGCCAACCTGGACACGGGGTGAGACCCTGTCTAAACAATAACAACAAACAAAATAGTTCGGACTGATACACAGATACTTTCTCTTAATTCAATAAGAAAGATTTGTACTAATATTGTTTAGACAAGAGATCATGTCTGCATCTTGGACTCTGAATAACTACTACGAAGACAACAATATGCAATGTATTAATTATTGTAACTGCCCTACTAACCTATTTTTTTTATTTTATTTATTTATTTATTTGTGTGTGAGTGGCCAGCTCAGCCCACCAGGGGGCGGGGCTGGCTGGCACGTGGTGCTGGGGGATCGAACTGGGGTCCCTGTGCTTTGCCAAGCTTGTTCCAAGTAGGTGCTTTGGACCACTGAGCCATCTCACCAGCCGTACGAACCTATTTTGAAGCTATCTCATTGCTATTTCTTTTTATTTTTACTTTTTACTTTTTTTTTTTTTTTCAGAACTGGGGATTGAATTCAGGCCCTTGCGCTTGCCAGACAAGCGCTTATTCTACTGAGCTGTCTTCCCAGCCCTCATTGCTATTTCTTTCTCATTAAATTTATTAAAAAAATAATAATAACCAAAAAACCCCAGCCAGGTGTGGTGGTGCACGCTTGTGCTCCCAGCATCTGGAGGCTGAAGCAGGAGGATAGAGCCAAGACTTTGAGGCAGCCTGGGCTATACATGTCGACACACATCTTTAAAAAACCAAACCAAGGGCCTGAGTTCAATCCCCAGCTCCACAAAAAAATAAATAAATAAAAAATAAAAACCAACACAAAACAAAATTAGAGCCAGGCGTAGTGGCACACATCTGTAATCCCAGCACTCGGGATGCTGAGGCAGAAGGATTATTTTGAGTTTAAGACCAGCCTGAGCTACAAAGTGAGCTTAAGGCCAGCCTGAACTGCAGAACGAGACCCTGTCTCAAAAAGACAAAAACAAGCACTTGATTATAAGCGACCCTACACCCTGACCTCACACTGGTGACTTCCCACCACATTCACAGTACAATGCCAACTCTTCCCCTGACCTGCAAGGCCTCTCACAAACTGGCCATGCCCCCCTCACCTTAAGGTGGAGGGCAAACACCCTGGTGGACTAATGAAGCACCTGCACCTCCAGGCACCCAGCCGGCCGGGCATGAGGACACACAGTCTCGGGATGACAGGTCCCAAGGCCACAAGCCTCAGGAAGTCATCTGTCTCCAAATCAAGCCTTCAAACCACACAGAGGGGACCTCCCCAGGCTCCCAGAAGACCCAGAAAACCCCACAGCCAGGGCTGAGAGGAAGGAAGAAGCCTGTGTCTGTTGGGCCTATGCTGCGAGTCAGTCTCCTTCGAGAAACTTCACACCTGCCCCAGGCTTCCCGCAGGGAATCCAGACAGCGTGAAGGACCTGGCCGCCCCTCCACTGAGACAGGAATCCTGCCCACTAGACATTCACCTGCCCTGCCGATTACTGCCTGCCTCCCTAGTCCCGCCGTGTCCCCTTCCCCCAGGTCCCCCGCAGCTTCCAGGAAGAGCTTGGCAGCAGTCAGGACAGGAGCTCAGGAAATGTGTGCACGTTCCCAAACATGATGGCGCTACCTCAGTGATCTTCACGTACACATCTGGGAACGGAGGCACACAGGATCAGGAAGTCCCTGTGGCCACACAGCCAGGAAGGAAAGCTGGCACTCCACACGTGACCACACCAGTCACTGCGAAGACCCTTTCAAGCCCGGTATATGCTGTGGCACACACAACAGGAGCACTCAGAAGGCTGAAGCAGATTCTCCAGGAGGCGCCTGGGCTACACAAGAGTTCAAGACCAGCCTGAACTACATAGCAAGACACTGTCTCAAAACAGAAAACAACAGAAAGACCCTCTCAAGGTCCCTGCTGCTCTGGGAACCAGGACCACACTCCTGGAAGGACTCCCAGGAGACCAAAGTCTCCCTTGGTGGCTGCACGCCCGCCTCCCTGGCTTTACACTCCCACCACAGGGACGTGGCACACGCTGTTGCCTGCTCTCTTGCCTCCTTCCCTTTAGTATAGAAACTCTCACCTCCGATCAACACTGCTGGGCTGGCGTGTGCTTGTAATCCCAGCGCTTGGGAGGCTGAAAACAGGAGGATCACTATGAGTCCGATCTGTGTTGTGAGACCCTGTGCTAAATACATTTTTTAAAACAGAAAGCAGTGCAGGTCCACACCACTCTCCAAATGTTTCTTTGCCCCGAAAGCTGGACAGGGCGCACACGGCACAAAGGGCACCTTTTTCCAAATCTACACACTGATCCAAGCAAAAGCCAAGGTCACTGTGCCCTCCATCAGCCCATCAAGCAGCTGCTCCTGGGAGTCAGCCCCAGGTGTCCCCTACTCTGCACAGATCCCCGCGGGCAGGGGCAGCCTGTGCTCTGTCCCCAGAGTCTCCACCTGCCACCGGCCCCTCTCAGCAGCTGCTGAAAGGATGAAGGATGAAACTGGGCCCTCCTGTCGACTGTTCCCCCCCCCCATCCTCAAGTGGCCTTGGGGGCTCAGACACCACCTGCCAGGCGAGAACTGCCCCAGGATTCTGTGCCCTGGCCTGACAGCCCTGCTGGAGCCCACCCAGTGCTCCCCTGAAACACCCGGGGCTCCCAGTGCCAGCCCACACTAAGTCCTGCTTCCACCCCAAACCTGCTCCTTCTGGAGCTCAGGCCCAGAGCGTGGGGTACCCCCAAGTCCCTCTTTGCTCACACAACCAACCAAACTGCCACTAGGGGCATCAAGAATCAGCAAAGTATGTTGGCGCACACCTGTTACCAGCACTCAGGAGGCTGAGGCAGGAGGATCGTTGCGAGTTCAAAGCCAGCCTGGTCTGCAAAAGTGAGCTCAAGGCCAGCCTGAGCTGCATAGGGTGACTCTGGCTCAAAAACAAAACAAATAGGCTGTAGACACTGGGCCCACCCACTCCTGGACCCTGGCTTCAGCACAGGCTGTGTGCAGACACCGGTCAGCTCGGTTCTCCCTGCACAACGGCACCTTCACCCTGGCCCACCACGCTTGCTCTTCACTGGGACTGAGGCAGAGGCGCCGGCTCTGCAAGCGCGCGGCCCCGGGCTCCCTGCTTGTCAGCCTCCAAGTGCCCGCCAGAGGGCGCCTGTTCGCGCTTGCAGGGTCGCGGTTTCAGCTCTGCTCTCGGAGCCCAGTGAAGTCTTCACCTTGGGGCCGGGGACATGGCTCAGTAGAGTAAGCGCTTGCCTGGCAAGCGCAAGGGCCTCCGCAAAAAAAAGGCTTCACCTTGCCCAATGTGGCCTGGGCTCCACTGCACCCTCTCCTTCAGCCCTCTCCCCATGGAGCATAGAGCCCCTCAGACCTCCTTGCTCTTCCTCCAGGGCCTTGGCACCTCCTGTTCCCCCAGATGCCTGTGCAGCAGGCTCTCCCTACTTCAGAGCTGTGCTTAAAGAGCTGGGGGTAGAGCTGGGTGGGGGGGGGGGGGACCACTCTGGAGGCTGAGGCAGGAAGACTGCTGTGAGTTCCAGGCTAGCCTGGGCTACATAGTGAGTTCAAGACCAGCCTGAACTACATAGCGAGACCCTGTTGCAATACATAAACATATCATATATATGTATCTGTGTGGAATATATGAGCCATATATAATGAAAATGTAGATGTAAATTCCAGCTGTTGTGGTGTACGTCTGTAATACCAGGATTTGTTTTTGTTTTACATTTTAGGGAAGGGTCTACAGGGTGTTCAGGGTCTCACTACTAGATCAGACTCAGAGTGATCTGCCTGTTTACAGCCTCCCAAGAGCTGCGATTCCAGGCACGTGCCACCACGCCCAGTCTCAATCGCCATCTCAGCGTGCCCAGGGATTGAATCCCCAGCCACTGTGCCTACTTGCAGGTGCTTCAATCCGCTGAGCTATTTGGCCCTTTAATACCAGGATTTGGGAAGCTGAAGCAAAAGGATCACAAGTTCAAGGGCAGCCTGAATAACATAGCCAAACACCATGTCAAAGATTTAAAAAAGGGCCAGGAAGATGGCTCAGTAGAATAAACACTTTCCTGGCAAGCACAAGGGCCTGAGTTCAATCCCTGGTTCCGCAAAAAAAAAAAAAAAAAAAAAGATTAAAAAAAAAAGACCAAAACAAACCAGTTTTTAATATATACATACATACATATAAATGTTTGAAGCATGTTCTATGCAGTATTTGAAGACTATTTCATGAGACATGCTTGCACTAAAAGAGTTTTTCAGTTTATATGAAATTTAAATTTAACTGGATAGAGTAGGTTGAAGAATAGCACTTAAAAGTTCAAGTTCCAAAAAAAACAAAAAAATGCCTGGGGACGTAGCTGAGTGCCACAGGCCTGAGTTCAGTCTTTAGTGCCACAAACAAACAAAATTCAACCCCCTCAGAACCTCAAAATATTATCGCATTTGGAAATAGGGTCTCTGCAGGGCAGTAAGGTAAGGACGAGATGAAATCAAACTGGACTGCAGGAGGTCCTAAATCCAAAAAGCAAGCCTTATTTTACGAGACAGAAAAGAGGCCAGGGCATGGTGGTGCACACCTATACTCTCAGCACTCAGGAGGCTGAGCCATGAGGATCTCCGAACGTTCAAGGTCAGCCTAGGCTGCACAGCTAGACCTTGTCTCAAAAAAAGAAAAGCAAAATCACAAACATAGACAGAGACAGACACCAAAGAAGGGCAAGTGGAGCCCCGGAGGAGGGGTGGGAATGAGGTTTCAACTCCCCATGGTGCCACTTGGGCCACGGCCACCACTAGCTAGGGACAGGACAGAACAATGTGTTCCTCCCTCCCAGCCAGAGGAAGAAGCCCACCCTGCGACATCCACGCCCACGCCTGTATTTCTCATGAAATACAGTCTTTTTTAGTGCGTGTCTCATGACATACAGACTTCCCAACTCCTGCTCAGAGACAGTCTACCGTTCCGAGCCACCTGCCCAGGACATGCGTAGGGCGCCCTGCTCGGTGTGTGGCGACTCCCACCGCTTCTCTGCTCAGTGAGGCCCCGGGGCTGGGCGGGAGGCACACAGCTCTGGGCTTGGGCCGCACCGTGGGCTTGGGCCGTTCTGGGCACGCAGTGGACGCCCAATAAATATTTATGGAGTGAATTCACTGAGTGACTGCAGAGGAGAGAGCAGGATCAGAGAGGTCACCTCCAAGGTCGCTGCCTGCTAGGGAACACGGAAGCTGGCATTTGAACCAGGGTTGGGCTGCTTCCTCCAGGGACATCCCGACCTGGTGAGCAGACCCCGCCAGTCTCTGTCGGCCTCAGCCAGCCCCAGCTGGCAAGCGCAAAAGCTCCTGCCTCAGCAAGTCAGGTGCATTTACCTACATTCTCTCTCCCTGTCTCTGTCTCTCTCCGTCTCTCTCCGTCTCTCTCTGTCTCTCTCCCTCCCTGGCCACCCCGGCTAAAACAGACCCCACCAGGAGGTCTGTCATGCTAGCACTCAGGAGGCTGAGGCAGGAAGATTGCTGTGAGTTTGAGGCCAGCCTGGGCTCCATAGTGAGTTCAAGGGCAGCCTGGACTATATAGCAAATCCTTGTCTCAAAAAAACAAAACTACTAGCCCTCTCATCTCGACCCGCTTTCTCCTACTGCTCTGCCTCACTGTTCTTCATAGCACTCCCCCTCCCAGGCATCCTATTCTATTCCTGTTTCATCTCTTGCATCCGCATCTGGAATGCTGGCTCCGTGAGGGACATGGCAGCTTCAGTCCTGTCCACTGCTAGGTCCCCAGAGCTCCAAGAAGGTGCTAGTGACTATGTGCTGGAGGGAGGGAGGGAGGGAGGGAGGGATGATGGATGGATAGATTGATGGATGAATGGGTGACAGATGGATGAATGATAGATAATGGATGGATGGATGGATGGATGGATGGATGGATGGATGGATGGGCAAACAAGTAGGACAGAGTTTGAGAGGCCAACCTCACCTGCAGCCGGGCCAGGACATTGTGGTAGTGGAACAGGGTGCAGAAGTCCACATGGGCCGAGAACTCCTCCAGAGCCGCCTTCTCTGCTGGACTGGAGTGGAATTCCTGTCACCTCAGAAAGCAAAATCTGTTTAGGCCTCTTTACCCTGCCCATGTGAAGAATTCTTTTCCCAGCAGCCCAAATGCATGGCCCGTACTCTAGGCTCTTCAAAATTTGTTTTATTTACAGTTGAGGGAAAGACTTGAGCAACTTTACTGACCAAGAGACTGAGGCAATCTAATACAAAAGATTTGATCCACCAGGCATGGTGGTATATTCCCCCCAATCTCAGGCATGAGGATCACCATGAGTTCAAGGCCAGCCTAGGCTACATAGTGAGTTCAAGGCCAGTCTGAACTATGTAGTGAGACCCTGACTCAAACAAAAAACTAGTAAAGGGCTTAAAGAGATGGATTAGGCAGGAGAGATGGCTCAGTGGAATAAGCGTTTCCCTGGCAAGCACAAGGGCCTGAGTTCAATCCCCAGTTCCGCGAAAACAAAAACAAAAACAAGAGATGGATTAAAAAAAAAAAAAAAAAGAGGTGAATGTCTGGGTTCCAGGTTGGACAATAACTCACCAATATACATGTTTGTGGTGTGTCAGGAGCTATTTGCATATCATATGTGCAGGACCACAAGGTCTGTGTGAGGGGACTCCAATTCTAGCCTGCTTTCAGGTGTACATATTGAAACTCTTCACCACGTTGCCTTGTTGGTGCCTCAGTCTTCATCTCAAGGAGATTCACTTTCCTTCTAGCAGCAGAGGGGCACATCCCCTGAGTTTGGGATTGTGTGTGTGTATGTTTCTGTGTGCGTGTGCTTGTGTGTGTGTGTGTGTGTGTGTGTGTGTCTGTGCTCAGGGTTGATAGGTATGAGATTGGTGGAGTAACAACTTAAACTCTGGAGGAGGACCAGGGTTAGGGTAAGGTGACTAAGCCACCCAAGGGCAAAAACTGTAAGGACACACACAGTTTTAAGGTCAAGAGAGGCTGGGCCACTATTGTGTGGCCTTGGGCAAGTCCTTTTCCTCCTGCATATTTTTGCTACCTCATCTCTAAATGGGGATGACAGTGGTACCTCCCCTAGAGGTGGTTCTGATTAGTAAATTCCTCACAAACATTTAGCAGTGTCACAAAGTAAATGCTCAACTAGTATGATCTCAGCTTTGTGACTTTATTTATTTATTTATTTATTTATTTATTTATTTATTTATTTATTTTCTGGTACCGGAGATCAAGCAGATGCTTGAACCGCTGAGCTCTCTCCCCAACCCTGTAGGTATAATTTGTATTTGGTGTAGAAATAGTAATGATGAGGGTGATGACTATTCCCATTTTACGGAGGGGGAAATCATGCCCCAGAGAGATCAAGTCTCTGGAGAATCGAGTCCGGAGAGTCATTCCTGCGTCTGATCTGGGAGCTCTTGCCCCTGCATTCCAACTCACCATTTGGCCATTTGGCCGCTGAGCGCATCTGGTACTACAACCCCCAGGAAGCTCTGCGACAGCCCTCAATGGCATGAAGAGCCCTCACCCCCGCGAAGCCTGCCGGGAATGGTAGTCTGCAAGCTCTCAGACCCGGGACGGGCGGTACCTGTATCAGAAGGCGGAGCAGCTGCTCCTTGGAGAACGGAATGAAGCGCTCTCGATACTGCCTGGCCCAGTCGCGGGGCTCTGTGGGGTTCCACATCTTGCGGTACACCCCCATCTTTTCCGCCAAAGACGACAGCTCCCGGGGAGCCCCGAGGAGCGCCGACAACTGCGCCCATATTCGGACCCTGGACCCCCAGGCCCCTCGGGTCACATGCAACATGGCCAGACCCTTTCCCCAGAACCTAAAACAGAGGGAAAGAGCGTGGTCAAATGTCATCTGGAGGAAACGTGCCTTGTGTGGCACCCTCCGCGGCCATCCCTGCCCTAGGCAGGGCGCAGCCCCTTTAGCCCGTCCCCTCCCCTACTGTTCAGTGGGCTTGGAGGCTAGCATAGAGTCAAAGGTCAGGGGGTCCTGCAGACCCAGAAACACTGTAGTGGTACAACTGGTTTCTGAGGGTTGTAGGTGAGGTGGATCTCAGGCGTACAGGAAATACACAAAAAGCTGCATAGGGGATGCAGGGCCGCCCTCCCCGGCCATGCAATCCTCCCACCCTTCCCTCACCTTAGTCAACGCTCGACTGTCATTGAGCCTCCTGCGCATGTGCAAGAAGGTGTCCTGGGCTCCGGCGTTTGGCTTCAACCAGCAGTAAAACGCATGCTCAAAGCCTGGGTCTTTTCAGTGGAGCCCATTTCTTTCGACTGCCTTTCTGAAACGCACATGCGTAGTACGCACTTTGTTTGTTTTGGTTTTTTCCTCCACTGCCAGCGCCGTGGGGTTTTTTTTAGGCACATGCGCAATGTAAGTGTCACCTTGTCGGCGGATTTCAAAGGGAAGGGGCGGGGCAGGCGTGAGGTCAGAGACTGGGCGGGGCTCCCGCGCGCAGCCCGTCAACGGCAAACAGCCCAACGTTTGCTTAGGTCACGCCCCCGCTCAAGTCAGCTCCTGAGCAGGCGGGAAGAAGGGGGCGGGACTTGGGTGCAGCCAATCAGCCAGGGAGGAGCGAAAAGGCGGGAAAAAGAGGAACCAAAAGAAGGCTGAGCCGGTGACCGCAAGCGGGAGGAAAGAACAGGTGGAAGGAGGAGCCGGCCTTCAGGTGACGCTCGCGGATCCTGCGAGTAGCCCTTCTTCCTCAGGCAGTGTCATCCCCAAGCCCCAGCACTCCCATTCCACCGTTACCAGCGACTTGGTCTCCTCATTCTGTGGGGACTGCTTGCTGCGGAGGTTCTTGCCCTGTCTCGCCCAGCCTTACATTTTTATGAAAGATGGAGCTGAATTCTAAGGGGACCCTCTTACTCTGGGAAATAACCCCAAGGTTCCCAAACAGCCTAAAATATTCCCAGACTGCCTAGGTTCTATTTTGTGGGTGCTAAGCCTGGCATGGTGACACATGCCTATAATCCCAGCTCTCCGGAGACTGAGACAGGGAGATGACATGACACTGTCTCAAACATAGTAATAATAATATGAATATGAATACTGGCCACCCCCAAGCCTGAAAGGGATTCCTCTGGTTCAGATCTACCAGAAACTCCTACCTGCCTCTCAACGGAGAGAAGGCGGTCCTTAAACTGGGCCTTCTGCCTCCTGTAGCAAAGGACATGGGCAGCCCTCTCCATGCCCCTTCTCCTTGGCCAGGATCCCCCACCCTTAGCGCCCCCATCCCCTTCCCCGAGCCCAGATTCCTTGGAGTCCTGCCAGTGCCCCGCCCCACAACCACTCTTGGGACCCTACACACTCCTGCCTGCCTCCTTACTCTCACATGCCCATGTGCTGTCTTGCAGCAGCTGAAGCTGGGTGGGCCTGCAGCACACTGACAGTGGCACCCCGCACTCGTGTCCCCGCATCCTCGGGCCGAGGCAGAACAGCAGCCGCCATGCGCCTCCCTTCAAGCCTGCAGGACCTGGCCAACAGCGAAGTTGTGCGCTTCCTGCGGAGGCCAAAGAGCATCACACGGATCCTCTCAGGGGTGAGGTCTCTGTGGCCCACCTGGGGGACAGGGACAGACAGAAAAATTCTCATAGCCAGAGTTCAAGGGGACTGGGAAGTGGGAATAAGGGACTGTTAAGGGACTCTGCCTTCCCCTAAGCACCCAGGTACACTCCATACCCCTCTTAGCATGATTGACTACTGGCACAAAAGAACCTTTAAAAGGAGATCCCTTGAACCCCCTTTTTGATAATATTTTTTTTTTTTTTGTCTTTTTGAGACAGGGTCTCGCTGTGCAGTTCAGGCTGGCCTTGAGCTCACTTTGTAGCCCAGGCTGGTCTCAAACTTGCAGTGACCCTCTTGCCTCAGACTCCCGAATTCTGGGACTACAGGTGTGCACCACCACACCCAGCTGGGAGTCAAATCCTCATTGAGTACGGGCTCTGCTGTGTGACCTTGGGCCAATCACTGGTCCTCTCTGGACATCACTGCTCGGGGTCCAGTGCAGTCATGGGCTGCCACCTGCACTTTGCCCTTAACAGATTGGAAACAGGCCAAGGACACAGCAGAATTTGATGTAGCTCATGGGAGTAAGTAGGGTGCCCTGTATCAAGCCCTGGGTGTCCTCAAAGATTTCTGATGCAGAGTATTCCCTCTCTGGAGAAGGGACCAGTTCTTTGGTCCCTCAGCTTGCACAGTCACCCTGTGGCTGTGTGACCTGGAGCAAGTTCCTTGCCCTCTCTGAGCCTCTTCATAGACGGAGTGGGAAGGGCTGGTACGGAGACAAGTTAATGCCTAGGCACTGCTTGCTGAGTGTGGGCCTGGCGGGTGGGAAGCTTTCCTGAAATAACAATTATTATTGGAACAAATCATGGCTGGTAAGCGAGGATAGAGATGGGTGGAGGGTGCCTAGGATGACAGGGACTTGAGTCCACTGTGCTAGGTCCCTTAAGGTGGCAGCTCCTTTACTCTTCACCACAGCCCTATGACACAGACATCCTTGCCCCTGCACAACCCAAGGGGAAACTGAGGCTTACCCAAGGGCATTGTCAGCTGGTGAGCAAGTCAGAGCCAGACTCACGCGCCGGTCTCCAAAGCTGGAAGGAAGGGCGGGCGGGGGGTGGGAAGCCCAGCTGGTGTAGACGGGTGCAGGCAGCTGGGAAAGACAAGGCTCTGGTGCACCAGACGCGCTGGTCACGGACTTCGCCCGCCGCCCTCTCCTCCATCCCCCCTGGCCTGCCCCCACAGTAGGGAGCCCCTGGGCAGCTGGTGCTCCTGTCCTCCCTGCCGCCTGCCAGCTGCTCCCTTAACTGATGAGCCTTCGTTCCCTCCCTGGGGACAGGCCAAGAGGGCTTGGAGGAGGCTGGACTCAGGTTCTGGCCAGCTGTGCCCCTTCCCCCGTCTCCCATGTCCCAGACTCCACCACAACGTTGTTTGTCCCATCTAGTCAGTGGGCAAAAAACCCTGGGCCTGGAAGTCAAGAGAGCCAGATTCTAATCCTACCCAGCCCCTGGGTGACCTTGAAGGGACACTTCCCCTCAAGGGCGACTCCTGAGAACCATGGTTTTCCTGAGCACCTACTAGGGCTGAGCCCGGCAGCCCCACATCACCCCTCACCAGGACCCAGTCACATGGGGAGATGGGGCTCTAAAAGCTGAGCGATTTGCTCAAGGCCACACAGCTGGCAGGGCCCGCCGAGTCTGGCTCTTTCCACTCCACCGTAATGGCTTCGATTTATCACCTGTGAAACAGAAAGGCATTAATAATAGGCTGCGCGGGATGGCGCAGGTAGAAGGGACGCGGGCTCGGCAATGATCGATGTGTGTTCCCGTCCTTGACCTGCTTTGCCCCAGACCTGGGACTGAAGTGCCATCAAGGGAGACAGCAGCCCAAGAGGGACCCCTTGTCCTAACTGTCATTGTTGCCATCAGCATTGTTATAAAGCCATGAAGGTCGGATGGGCCCAGAGCGATGGCGTGTAGGCCTCAGGCCTTGGCCTCTCCTGCCTAAAGGACACAACAAGAAGCCGGCATCATTCTTCCATGCATATTTGCTGACTCAATCTTATGCTAGGTGCTGGGGACAGGGTAACGTCCAACGCGGAAGGAGGGGGCATGCTCTTTCCTTCAGCCACCCCCAAAACCTGCTGTCCCCAGCACTGTCATATCCAATCAATCACCAGGTCCAATTTTGCATCCTGGATATTCCTGGACTCCCCAGGGCTCTGGCCACCAAGCCAACCCACACTCAGGTCTGTGGCCTCTAGTCTTCCCACATGACCCCAGGGGACTTCTCTGTGCCCCAGTGTGACCCTGGCCATCCTTGGCTCAGAACCCTTCCACACATCAAATTCAATTCAAACAAGAAATTTCACTTTCCATGGCTGCTGGCCCCAGTGTGTGTCTCCTGGGCCTTGCCTCCTGCCCGCTCTCCACTGCATCTCACCGGATCCCTGCATCCAGGGGCCTCTCGGCCCTGCAGCAGCATGTGGCCTTTGCATGTCCCACCTGCCTTTCCTCCTCAAGGTCCACTGTGGATCTCAGCTTACCTCCTAACTCTAGCCCATGGCTTTGGTTCCTGAGCAAACCTTGACTCTGGCCCACACTGCTCCTCCCTGGCTTGCCGCCCACCATAGTGCTGGTGCTGCAGTGGCACTGTCTAGGAGCCCCCTGGAGCAGCCACACACGCGCGCACACACACACACACACACACACACACACACACACACAGGACTGGGGGGGCTCTTTCCATGCCTGGCATAGCCCTGGCCCACTCCAGTGTGACTGCTGTCTGGACAAATAATTTGGCTTCAATTCTTTAGAGAGTTACACAGATTAAAACGTACCCGTTGGAGTGTCTAGTCCAGAATGAGGAACACAGCCAGAGGTTCGGGGCAGACTGAGCAGCCAGGAGGCTGTGGTTCAAACGCAGGCCCTGCTTCTAACCGGATGACCAAGCGCAGCCCGGTCCTGTCCTGTCTGTGCCTCAGTTCTGTTATCTAAAAAGCAAGGTTGTGCCGGGCATGGTAGTGCACACCTGGAGTGCCAACACAGGAGGCTGAGGCAGGAGGAATGCCAAGAATTCAGGCCAGCCTGAGCTACACAGTAAGTTCAAGCGCAGCCTGGACTACATAGTGAAACTACAGAGGACTACAGTTTTGTCTCAAAAAACAAAACAAAAACCAAACAAAATTATATAAACAAAATAGAAAACAAGCCAGATGTGGTGGTGCACACCTGCAATCTCAGCAGTCTGGGAGGCAGAAAGATCTCAAATTGGATCCAAACTAGACCTTTGGGGCTGGGGATGGCACAAGCACTTGCCTGCAAGTACAAGATCTGAGTTCGATTGCCAGTACCAGGAAAAAAGAAAGGACAATTTATTAACTTAGTAAGACCCCATCTCAAAATAAAAATAAAAAGGGCAAGGAATGTAGTTCAGTGTGAGGTCCCAGGTTTGGTCCCCTGTACCGCACACATACACAAACACACACATGCACAAAGTCCTAAAACAAAAAACAATGTGTTGGTTCTGTGTAAGGTGTGCTGGGTGTTTGTGTGCAGAATATTTCAGATGGTCCCACTGAGATGGGGTGCCTGGGTCTGACGGCAGGAAAGTGTAGAACAGGGCAGGGGCGGGTGGGGAGAGCGGGGTGGAAGAGAAAGGCAGGGACCATGTGGCCCCGCAAGTCCAGGTTGAAGCTCTAGGGTCCACAGCAGGGAGCCCTGAGGTGTGGAGGATGGCGTGGGTGGAGGGGTCAAGCTGAGGGGACAAGGCCAGGTGGGGTGCAGCACAAACAGGGAGGAAGGAGCCTGAGGGCTCTGCAGTGTGACAGGGACCAGGGAGCCACTGATCTGTGCCGCTTCCCACACACACCAGGGAGAAGAGTCCCTGGGGGCATGCTGAGCTCTGTTCTGGTCCCTCGAGTCCCCAGGTCTTCTCCCTGATCATCTTCTCTTCCCTGCTGACTGATGGCTACCAGAACACGACAAACTCTTCCCAGCTCCACTGCGTCTTCAACAGCAACCACATGGCCTGCAGCTTCACTGTAATTGCTGGCACCCTCGCCTTCTTGACCAGCATGGGCTTCCTTGCCCTGGATGCCCACGAGGCCTGGATAGTCAGCCCCCAACTCAAGATGGTCTTCCGGCTCCTGGACATCATCCTGGCAGGTGAGCCCAGGCTCCCCAAAGCGGCTGTGCCCCTCGGCAGCCAGCTGAGCAGGCTTTCCTGGCCTCTTCTCTCTTGCAGCCCTCTGGGCAGTCACCTGGTTCCTGGGTTTCTGCTTTCTGGTCAACCAGTGGCACCATTCGTCACCCAAAGAGCTCCTTGTGGGGAGTGGCAGCGCCAAGGCAGCCATCACCTTTACTTTCTTCTCCATCTTTGCCTGGGTGAGAATGGGCCTGCCCCACCCGCAGCCCAGCCCCTTCTGCACGGCAGCTGGGAGCTCTAGATCACCCCACAGCTTGCGGGGCTCCAAGGCCAGGCCCAGGGTTAGGGATCAGCCCTACCCAGTGCCTAGCGACAGGCTAGGATCATCATGAATGTAAGGTCATCCTGGGTTACATGGTGAGTTCAAGTCCTCTGTGGACGACATTGCAAGAGCCTGTCTCCAAAAACCAAATCAAGACAAAGACGTAACCCACCAAAAGGAGGTCCAATTGCTTCAGAAACGTCAGGAGGTTCTAGAGCTGCACTGGCTCAAGAGTGGGCGTCAGCTATCTGGTGCCCTCCGCCTGCTAGCACAAGGCAGTCCTCATCCCACCCTTTTCCACCCACAGATATTCCAGGCCTACCTGGCATTCCAGGACCTCCGCAGCGACATCCCAGTCCCCTACAAGCGCTCCCTGGATGAGAGTGGCATCATGCTGACCTCCCTCTCTCCGCTGTCCACCTCCAGCTCAGTGAACTTGGCCACCTCTGGCCCCAGCAGCTTGACGTACTCCAGCTCTGTCCTGTCCCCCAGTGTGACTGCCCCGAAGGGCCCGCGCCTGGCCATGATGCCTGACAGCTGAATGCCCTTGTCCCAAGCAATAAATATTCTTTCTCCAGAAAACAGCCCTGTGCTCCTCACCAGCTCCTCAGGGGTCTCTCCCCCATTTTGATGGTAGCAAATGGGAGGTGGTGACAGATCAGAACCCCCTGCCACACCTCGGGGCCCCACACTAGCCATGGGAGGGGAGGCACACGGTACCCCATCCTACAGCTGAAACCCAAACTCTTCTGCTGCGTGGAGAAAGCCCTGTCAAGAATCAGGCCCAGGGCCAGCCAGATAGCTCAGCACACTAAAGCAACTGCTTAGGCAGAGTGCAGCGCCTGGGGTTCGATCCCCGGTGTGCCATGCCAGCCCAGCCCCCAGGGCATGCTGAGATGGCAACTGAGACTGGGCATGGTGGCGTGCATCTGTAATCCCAGTGCTTGGGAGGCTGAAAACGAGTATCACTAGGAGTCCAATCTACGCAGAGACCCTGTAGACCCTGTACTAATTACATTAAAAAAAAAAAAAAAATCAGGCCCAAGCCCAGCATGGCAGCACACACCAGTAGTCCCCGCACTCAGGTTTGGGCAGAAAAGTCACCTCAACCATGAGGCCAGCCGGAGCTACACAATGAGACCCTGTCCCCCAAAAAATAAGAATTGGGGGCACTATGAGACAGCGAGACTCTGGCTGTGAGTTTCACTGATGCCAAAGCCCCACTTCCCTTCACTCCGCACCATGACAAGAACTTACCATAAAGCCAAGCAGTGTGAGGGTAGGTACAGGGCAGGGGACAGGGAGTCCAGGAATGACATTCAGTTTTGTTTTGTTTTGTTTTGAATGAGCTGAACATATTTATTGAAAGAAAGCTCCTGTCCCAAGAGAGGGACGGGGGGGGGGGGGGGGGGGGGCTGAGCATGTAGTTCCCCCCAGAAGTTGTCTCTTGCAGGGACTTTTATAGAGGAAAACTATGTGGTGAGGCTGGTCTAAGGTGGTGGAGAAGACATGGGAACTTGCTTAGTTGGGCATGAGGTGGGACAAAACTATGGTCAACCAATGAGATTACAAGCACCATTGCTCAGGTAAAATTGCAAAGCATGAACAATTATGAGCAATGGGCAAAGACATATAACATTTGAAATATAAATTTGTTACCTAAGCAAGTCCCAATTTAGAATTTATGAAAGAAATCTCTGGACCTGACCTGCACGAGTTCGTGTTCTCTAAAACCGATGAATAAATTTTAGGAACAGAGGTTATGAGCAGAATATATTGAGAGAAAGCAAGCTCCTGTCCTGAGAGAGGAACAGGAAGGGGGGCCCGAGCGGGTAGTTCCCTCCACATTGTTGTTGTGCTTTTTTTTTTTTTTTTTGCAGTTTTTGCAGAACCAGGGATTGAACTCAGACTCTTGCGCTTGCCAGGGAAGCACTTATTCTACTGAGCCATCTCCCCAGCCCTGTTGTTGTTTTTTTAAATATATTTAGTACAGGGTCTTACTATGTAGATAGGACTAGACCGGACTCCTAATGATTGTTTTCAGCCTCCCAGGCACTGGGATTACAGGCATGCGCCACACGCCCAGTCTCAATCACAGCTCTCAATCACCATCTCAGGGCTCCCCCAGGGGCAGGGCCAGCATGGCACGCCGGGGGTCGAACCCCAAACCCTGGCCACTGCCCTCTGCGTAAGCAGGCACTTTAGTCCACTGAGCTCTCTGGCCAGCCCCCTCAGAAGAGTTCTTGTCTTTCAATATTTCAAAGTCCACATTTACAATCCCCAGTTCCACCAAAAAAACAAACAAACGGGGCTGGGGAGAGAGCTCAGTAGGATAAGCGCTTGCCTGGCAAGTGCAAGAGCCTGAGTTCAATCCCCAGTTCCACCAAAAAAAAACAAAAAACAAAAAACAAAAATCAAAGTCCACATTGAGAACAGCAGGAGACTCCAGCGGGTATCACCCCAGTAAAGTAGTGGGGGAGTAGGGCCAGTGCCAGCAGGGCAGCCTCCAGGAAAACTGGCTAGCTGCCGCATCAAGAAAAACACAATCAGTGAATTTTAATATATTTAGCCCAGATGTCCAAAACATCACAACTGCAATGTAAAAATTATCAGTGAGGTGTTTTCTGTGTTTCATACTAAATTTGCAAACACCTCACCTTGCGTTTGCCACATTTCAAGTGTCCACTGGTCAGCTATCACTGACACCCACTCTTGGGCCAGTGCAGCTCTAGAACCTCCTGACTTTTCTGAAGCAACTGGACCTCCTTTTGGTGGGTTACATCTGTCTTGATTTGGTTTTTGGAGGCAGGGTCTTGCAATGTCATCCACACAGGTCTTGAACTCACCATGTATCCCAGGCTGGCCTTATACTCATGGTGATCCTAGCTGGGCGTGGTGGTGCACACCTGTAATCCCAGCACTCAGGAGGCTGAGGCAAGAGGATCGCTGTGAGTTTGAGGCCAGCCTGGGCTACAAAGTGAGTTCAAAGCTATCCTGGGGGCTGGTGAGATGGCTCAGTGGCCTAAAGCACGTACTTAGAACAAGCTAAGCTAAAGCACAGAGACCGTGGTTCAATCCCCCAGCACCACATGCCAGCCTGCCCCGCCCCCTGGTGGGCTGAGCTGGTCACACACACACACACACACACACACACACAAATTAATTAATTAATTAATTAATTAAAGAAAAAAAAAAGCTATCCTGAATAATACAGTCAAACCCTGCCTCAAAAAGACAAAAGAAAAAATTCAGGTGATCCTCTTGGCTCATCCTCCCAAATGCAGGGAATGCAGGCTTGTGCCACCTGGCTGGCTACACCAAGGACCAAAAGTTCCAGTGCTGCTGGGCACGGCAGCACACACCTGTAATCCCAGCACTAAGGCTGAGGCAAGAAAATCCATGCTGGTTCAAGGCCAGCCTGGGTTACAGAGTAAGACCTCCATCTCAAAAAAAAAAAAAAGCCCAATGCTTACAAAACCCAGGCAAGTACCATATGTGTACGAAATGGGCCAGGTGTGAAGCCAATCTGGAGAAAGACCTGGAAAATATCTCTCCTTTTAACCCCACAAATAAATACTAAGCAATCAGTGCTGACCCAGTAATGAACAATGACAACCATGCAGCCAGGTCCTGGGGATGTGGGGACAGCATGCGCCCCATCCATTCAGCTCCATCCATCTGTGCCACCCAGAAACAAGGCCCCAGCACTGTCACACTGTCGGAGCTCTTAAGAAGCCAAAAATTCAGACTTCGATATGAAAATCTGGTTCTGAAATGCTGGCATCCCATCCTTCTTTGTTTTCTAGAAAACACAAAATGCTTGACAAAATTCAACCACAGCTCACTGAGGGAGTGGGTCCCCAACATACAAGCTCTTGACTCCTGCAGGTTTGGAGAACATCAGGCACTTCTGATGCCAGGGTAAGAGGAATCTTTGAGATTTTCTCCAAAACCTCTTCCCAGGCAGAGCTGTGCAGAACTGTATTCTGCAGCACAATGTCTCGTGAACCCCATTTCCCATCTGCTCCTCCCTGCCTCTAACCTCTAAAGATTACCCATGAGGCAAAAGCAGAGCAGAGAGGGGCCGAAGTGGACCCCACAATCAGCAGGTAGGACAAGGAGCAGCAAGAGGTATCATTTCCCTGTTTATTTCAAGAGAACAAAGAATCAACCATCAAATTCTGTACAAAAACATGGCATTAGAGCTGAGGGGACCCACGGGCCAGCCCCCTTCCCACATCTGAGCCCAGGGCCCCCCTAATTTGTCAAAAACCAAGATCAAAAAACCCAAATCCTGGAAAAATTATGAAAACTCTGGGGAGACCTTCCTGGGCGACTCCCTTCCTCACTGTCCCCTACCCAGGGACTTGTAGTAGGGGCAGAAAGGCCAGATTTAGGGTTTGGCATCCAGTGGGGAGCTGGGGCTAGTAGGAGGTGCCTAGGAAGGGAAGAGATCTCTCGCCCTGTCCCTGCTTGTGGGACGCTCAAAAAGAGTTTATAAAAAATTGGGGCCAGAGAGTAGAAGAAAAAGGACTCATCAGAATCAAAACCTAAAGAGTGACCAAGGTATAGCTCAGCGGCACAGTGCCTGCCTGGTGAGGGCGAGGTCCTGAGTTCAATTCCCAGTTCCAAAACAAAACAAAATAGTGGAAAGAGTTTGTTGTTGTTGTTGTTGTTGTTGTTGTTGTTGTTATTGTCTTCTCTAAAAGACAGAAAACTAGAAAACGGCCCAAGTCCTGAGTTCCCCAAGAGTTGGATCCTCCATCAGCCCCCAAGCCAGGCAGAAGCAGGCCTGGAGAGTGGGGAGAGGCAGGTTCTTTAAAAAGTCACTCCTGGATGGAAGGCGTTGTCTTGTGTCACCTTCTTCTGCTCCTGCTGCTGCCTTCACCGCCGCCAACGAGGAGTGGGGAGCGGGACCAGAGCTATGCGGGCAAACTCAGCTTCTTCCCCTTGAGGACTGCGGGAGAGAGACACTGGCATTGGCGGGGGGCACCAGGGACCTGCCAGCATCCACATCACAGACCAAGCAGGACGGCCTGGGCCCAAAGGAGGGGCCCTGTGCTTGTATTAGGGGCTAGCATGGGGCCCTGCAGACCCCAACACAGGCTCATTGTTTTCAGAGCTGGCTACACCTCTTCCTGCTCTGAGGAACTCGAGGTGCTGAGGGAGGAGGGGCTGGGGACACAGCAGGGCTTGACCCTGGGCTAGGGCCTGCCACCCACCTCAGGGCTCTGCCTCTGCTCCCTTCACAGGACTCCTAGAGGCAAAGGGCCTCAGCCATCTTCTACTCTTTTTCCTTTGGTTTTCTGAGACAAGATTGGTTCAGCCTGGCCTTGAACTCACTAGGTAGCCCAAGCTGGTCTTGAACTCAAGGCAATCCTCCTGCCTCAGCCTCCCAAGTGCCAGAATTACAAGCATGCACCATCACACCTGACAATGACCATCTCATCCTCCTGCTGCACCCCCAGATCCTACAGCTTGGCCTGGGCCACCCAAGTACCCCACATATTTGTTGAATGAATGAATGAATGAATGAATGAATGAATGAACAAATGAACCTCACAGTTATAAGTCCTCCCTCGCCACATCCCCATTTGAAGCAATATAGCAGCCAAAGGACAGGACCTCTTGGGTCCTTGGGGAGCCAGGGGCCAGAGGCCTGAGTTTCTAGGGAGCAGTGGGCAAGGTACCCCAAGACCCCAGGAGGAACCTTTCCCTCCCATGAGGGACAAAGGACTCAAGACTCTGCCCCCACCTCCCAGGCAGAGCAGTGGCTAAGCACGGCACGGGCTGGCTACCTTTGGTGATGTAGAGGTAGAAGAAATCGCAATAGAGGACCGTCTGGACCAGCCCAGCCACGATGGCGATGAGGTCAAAGAAGCCCTCGAAGTGGTAGCGCCAGATCCAGTTGAAGAGATAGAGCGTGCGGTAGACGCCCAGCGCGAACAAGTAGTGGCTGGTGATGGTCTCCGCCTCGCCGGTCTTGCTCACCATGAACAGCTGCGGCAGGATGGCCACGGACTCCAGGTAGATGGAGAAGGTCCAGAGGATCTGTGCGGAGCCGGGAGAAGGGCCGAGAGCAGGGAGGCGCAGGGCACGCGGAAGGGAGGGACGGGGGGATTGCAGGCACAGGCTCAGGGAACTGGACCTGGCGCTGCGCACCTTCCTGTGCCCGTTATATTTCATTTAATTCTCTCCACAGCCCCAGGAGGGAGCTGTAATTTTTTTGGTTGTTCTTTTGTTATTTATTTATTTATTTAGCAGAACCAAGGATTGAACTCAGGCCCTTGCACTTGCCAGGCAAGCGCTTACTCTACTGAACTGGCCCCTTGTTTTTATTTTTTGAGACAGGGTCTCACTTTGTGGCTCAGACTGACCTTCAACACACCATAGTCTAGACCGGCCTTGAACTTATGGCAGTCCTCCTACCTCCGCCTCCCAAGTGCAGAGATAACAGTTGTGCAGTACTACACCTGGCAAGAAGCTATAATCATTCACATTCCCATTCAACAGATGGGGAAAACTGAGGCTCAGAGAAGGTAAGGCACTTACCCAAATGACATAGCTCATTAGCAGCAGGGCTGGAGACTATATGTGTGTGCATTAGTGGGGACCCAGGACTTCTCTCTCCTCCATACTCTCCTGGCCTCCTGCTTCACTCTCTTACTAAAGAAAGGCCTGGTCTGACGCTTCCTGCTGGGCCCTTTTTTCGTCCCCAGCTTTGTGAAAGTCCCACCTGGGACGGTCTGTGACCCACAGGTACTGAACTGAGACTTCTCACAGAACAGAGCCAGCTGGCCCCTCCCTGACTGGTTCGGTTTCAGGGAGCGGGTGGTGAAGCTAGGACACAGTCACAACAACTCACACTTCCACAGCTTTTGCTGTGACCAAGGCATTAACTGCTATCCACTCTGAGCCTGCGAAGCCAGTCTTGCTACTGTCCTGTTACACACGTGAGCAGGCTGAGCTAAGGAAGCTGTCCAGGGTCTCACTGGCTCTGCACCCAGGCAGCTAGACTGCAGAACCTGCCCTCAGAGCCACCCAGGACCCTCCAGTGACTCTCTCAGCAAGCACATCCGCAGAGGCTCATGGGAAATGCACCGCTGAGCTGATCCACACCAATCCTCACCTCTGGGGTTGGCCTTGGGGAACAGAAGCAAGGAGTAAGAGGAGACAGCTCTGCAGCCCTGGATGTAGCTCACCATTTCTCTTTATACTTCGTTTGTTTTGCAGTGTAAAGGATTGAGCCCAGGGCCTCTACCCTGAGCTACACCCCAAGTCCTATTTTATTGTTTATTTTGAGAGTAGGGTTTTGTTTTGTTTTTTTGAGAGTAGTTTTGCTAAATTGCCAAGCTGTACAGGTTGGATTCGAATACTAGGATTACAGCACACTATTAGGACTTTTTTTTTTTTTTTTAACAGAGTCTCACTAAATTGTAGACTGGCCTCAAACTTGTGAGTTTTCTGCCTCAGCCTCCCAGGTAGCAGGGACTACAGGCATGCAGCATCACAGCTGACATCCAAATTGTTGTTAGGATTTTGGGGTTTTGTTTGGTTGGTTTTGTTCTTTTGTAGTGTTTGGGGATTGTTTTGTTTTTTGAGACAGGGTCTTATTACACAGTCTAGGCTGGCCTCAAATTGCCAATACTTCTCAGCCTCTTGAGTGCTGACTTTTTTGTTTTGGGGGCTGCTTTTTTTTGTTTGGTTGGTTTTGGTTTTTTCAGACTAGGTCTCGCTATACAGTCCAGGCTGGCCTTGAACTTACAGCAATCCTCCTGCCTCAAACTCCTGAGTGCTGGGATTATAGGCATTGCCAACACACCCAGCATGTTGTTTTGTTTTAACACAGAATCTTGCTATGTAGTTCAAGCTGGCCTCAAACACATGATAATCTTCCTGCCTCCACCTCTCAAGTGCTGGGATTATAGACATGTACCACCACACCCGGTGATATCTGAATTTTTAAAGAATATTTTCTTTAAAAAAAAAGAGGGGCCAGGGAGATGGCTCAGTGGAATAAGCGCTTCCCTGGCAAGCACAGGGACCTGAGTTCAATCCCTGGTTCTACCAAAAAAAAAAAAAAAAAAAAAAAATTTTTTCATATATATATATATATATATATATATATCCAAACACCATTTAATAGCACAAGCTTTAGCAGCAGGCACACCTGGGTTCAAATCACATGAATTTAAAAAATAAAACATAAAAATAAAAAACAAACTAAAAAAAAAAAAAATCACATGAACTCTCCCATCTAAGCCTCCCATCCTCTTTAAAGACAGAGGCCCAGCATGGCGGCACATAGCACACACTTGCAATCGCAGTACCTGGGAGCCAGAGGCAGGAGAATCACCAGTTTGAGGCCAGCTTGGGTAACTTAGTGAGACTCTGTCTCAAAATAAAACTTAAGAAGGGCAGATGGCCCAAACATGAATTCAAGCACATGCCCACTACCCACTAGGCCCTGGGCCTAATCCCCAGGACTAGAAAAAGAAAATGAGGAGACAGACACCTGCTTCCGGAGTGACAAAAGAGCAGGCACATGGTGGGTGCTTTGCACAGTGACCCTTCCCCTCTGAGTGAGAGCAGCACACAGGCCTGTTTCCGGCCCGGGCCCCTCCACTCTGAGCAAACCTCAGAACCTCCCCACCTCCCTTGTTGCCCCATCTGCAAACTGGGTTCACAACCCCTCGAGCAGGGTGGTCACAAGGGCTTGGGCCAGTGCTCTGTGCCGGGTGACCACAACCTATCTGTAAGCCCCTGGCTCCGCCTATAGCACGGTCAGTGTCCCTCCAGTATTTCTGAGATGCGTGGGCTAAGGTCGCCCCTGTCAGGCTGGTTAAGCCCGTGCAGTGTCTGTGGAGATAAATCTTGAATCTGTGGCCAAAATTTGAAGATGATATCTGCCTAAAAACTACTGGATTATGGGTCCTGTCAAAAACAGGCCTGCCCTGCCACCGAGGGCTGGCTTCCTGCTGGGCAGGCGCGGGCATGGGGAAGGCAAGGCTGCCTCAAATGTATGACTCCTGCAGCACCTCAGACTTTGGCCTGGTCCTCCCATAATTCCTCTCAGCAGTTCCAGCAAAACACTACAGAATAAAAATCACGAGGGCAAACATCTCAATCCTGAAGCATCAAGCTCAGGACCGAACACTTCGGTCATAAAACACAAGAGAGAGCACTTCCCACCCGACGCCAGACGCTTTCCAAACATCAACCCTCAGCAGAGCCCCTCACTGGTGAGGGGGACAGGGGTGCTGCTCCGTGTACAGCGTGAGCCTAACACACACAGGGCTCTAGATTTTATCTACAACACCAAAACAACACCCTACTATACCCAAACCGATTATATTTTACAGATGAAGAAACTGAGGGGACCCGGGAGATAGCTCAGTAGAGTAAGCGCTTGCCTGGCAAGCGCAGGCAATCCCCAGTACCTCAAAAAAGAAAAAGAAACTGAGGCTCAGAGTAGTTGCAAACTTGCCCCAAATCTCACCAGGGCTCAGTGGAAGGAACAGGTTTCAAATCCCTGCACTGTGGTTCCAGAGTCTCTGTGTTTAGCCACTAGGCTTGCTACAAAACGTCATAAATCTTCATAAGGATGTGATCTTGACTTCATATTTAGGGAAACTGAGGCATGGAACAATCAAGTTACAGGTCCGGGTTCATGTTAGTAGAAAATAGGCAGATCTGAGATTCAAGTTCAAGCATCCTGACTCCAGAGCCCTGTCCCAATTCCTGACCTATTCAGTCTGGTATTACTAGATCAGTGACTTTGGACACTTTAGACTCTAAGTCTCAGTTTCCTCATCAGTAAAGTGGGACTGCTATGGAAATCATTGAGTCCAAGTACATGGTGGGTGCAGAGCAGCATCGAGTTCACGGCACCTACCTCCAGGGCCTGTGCCCTGAGTGTACAGGTCCCAAAATAAGGACGCCTCAGCCAACCGGGCAGAAAGAAGTGTGTGCGAGGGCCTGCCACCAGCAGCCATTCTGTCACCACCACCTGACCACTGCAGGAGTCCGTGGGCAGCCTACCTCTAGAGGAGTGAAGTCATGGTTGACCAGGAATGCAAGGATGGCCGTGGGAAAAACAAGGAATTCCACTCGGAACGTGTCATGGTTCCCATCATAGGTAGCTTTAAACTTGCTATAAATCATCCAGACAGTGGTGAAGGAGCAAGCTATGTAGACCACCTGGCAAGGGTGACAATGGGTTACCTCACTCAAAGGACCAACCCAGCCTGTGGCGCAGACCTAAGGGCCTGGAACCTCAGCTGCCTCCTCCCTCAGACCCCCCGGGTCTCGCCCACTCTCAGGAGGCCCAAGGAGGTGGCCCTGAGCTTTACCTTCATGCATGTGTTGTAGAGTGAGATGTAGTTGGTGAACAGGTCCAGGTAGCGGGCGGTAAACACCACAGCAAACAGGACCTGGCTCTTCCCTGAAATCCCTGCGGTCAGGACACAGAGAGAGGAGGAAGCTGACGGTGGGCTGCATGGGCCATAAACTAAGGCACAGTACGGTGGCTGGGGCCAGCCTGGCTCAGAACCACAGCTGTCCCTAGAGGCCTCCCCAGCACGCCCAGCCCAAGCAGGGCCCTTTCCCGCGGCCCACGGCCAGGGGGCAGCCGGCCCCAAAGCTACTCCAGCCCGAGGCTCCGTCCCGAGCTAGGCCTCTGAGCCACCTCAGCCCTCTCGGAGTCCTCCCACACTCTCCACCGGAGGAGGGGCCTAGGGAGGACCCTGCCCGACCTCGGCGCCCCCCTCCAGCAAGTCACCTCCCTCCTGCTCTCTTCCTGGCTGCCACGGTCCACGTCACCAACTCCCAGCCACCTCCCCGCCAGCCATGGCTCCCTGTTCCCAGCACGGAACCCCCAGAGCAGCCCAGATGAGGGCTGAGAGAGGCTGAACTGGAGGCCTGGCGAGACCAAACAGATTGTGTGCACCCCTCGCCTGCGGAGGCGAGCTGACCCCGCGGTGACCCCAGGCCGGAAGAGGGAGTCCCCACCAAGCAGTGGGCGCACGAACCAGTCCCCCCGGGGCTCCCCAGCGGCCCCCGGTGCTGGGACGCCCCCGCCTTCTGTCCCCTTCTCCCCTGGCTTCCCTGGTCTCTCACCGGCACACGAGCGGGACTTCCAGATTTTGAGCAGTAGCAAGATGATGGCTAGGAGGTGGGAGAGATCTCCCAGGAATCGGAAGAGATTCATGGCCGGGGGCGCGGGCAAGGCTGGGCTAGGGGAGGTGGGCTGGCGGGGGGCTGCCCCCCGAGCTGCTGTTCCGGCGGGCGGTTGGGCTGAGGGCGGGAGCGGACCCTCCGGTGGGCTGGCTGCGGGGAGGGGACTCGGAGGAGGACCGAGGCCGAGCTGGCGGCAGAGCCGGAGCTGGGAAGAGGCAGAGGGCGGTGGAGGAGGAGGAGTCCGGGCGGGGAAGCTCCGCCCCCGAGGGAGGGGTCCCCGGCTCTCGGGCTCCCCCTGTCGCCCACCTCCTGCCTTGCAGGTCTGGCGCCCACAGCACTCTGTCTCTTGAGTCCTGTGAACCTGGAGGGTCGCTGGGATTCGATACTCCCATATCCCAGAATTGCTCCCCCACTCAGTGTGTTTCTCCGTAAAGGGTGGAGAAGAGCTGCCAAGACCCTGCCCTCACAGGGAGTTGGGGGCGCCTTCTGAACTTCAGAAATCATGCATAGAAATCCAGATGCTGGACTGCGGGCTTCTGCAGCTCACCTGGGGCCTCCAGCTCCAATCAGGAAAGAAAAGAAAGCTGCTCTTACCATCACATCCCTCAGACCAGGGAGTCCAGGCCCAGGGACCCCTCCCTCGGGCCCAGGGGTCCAGGCTGGCCTCCTCCCTCAGACCCAGGGTCTAGACCCCATCGCTCTTCCCTCCATATCTTGGAACTTAGGGTCCCACTTCAACCATTTAATAGCTCAGGAGCTTGAACATCAGGAAAACAGATCCACCATCCCTTCCTCCTGTACCACATCAAAATTCAGGCCCCAAGTCTCTTCTTTCCCAGGACTGTGCACCTTCAGCCCAGTCCTCCCAGACCTTGGGCATGAAGGGAACAGGAGGTTCCCTAGCGGGCTCAAGGGCAAAACTCGGACACAAACTACCTCAGGGGCTCATGGGCCTGGTACTAGCCTGGGCTCCAGAACTGTCCCCATACCTGCAAGTTTCCAGCGTCAGCCTCTAAGGGCCCAGGTGTCCTGCACCACCCTCCACCCAGAGCCACACAGGCAGCCTTGAAGAAGTGTTGGAGACTGCTTCACCTGATGGACAGGATGCACAGATGGCCTTGGGACACAGAGACCAGGCTGTGGTCTGGACAAAGCACACACTGCTCTCCTTCTGGATGTCCAAGCAGAGATGTGTCCTCAGAGGGTGACATCCATGACACTAAGGCTGGTTTGTGCTAGGAAAAGCAGGATGCCTGAGCACTTAAACAGAGACCTAGGCTGAAAGGGGGGTCCCCAGGTCCACGGGTTCCAGTAGAGATGGGTCCTCTGGACCCTTGGGTCTGAGGGAGGAGCCAGGGCCTGGACCCTGGGTGTAAGGGAGGAGGTCAGGGGTCTGAGGGAGGAGGCTAGGGCTTGTACACCCTGGCCTGTGGAATGAGGGGCTGGGGTCACAACTCCTGCGTTCATAATAGAGACCTAATTTTCAAGCCCAGCCTTTTGGCATGATAGAAGCCAAGGACCACTGTTAGCATAGTCACTGGAGTCGAAAAACAGCCTCCTGGTTCCTGAGCCTTTAAGTGAGGTGGGGGCTCCCGGCCGGCTGTCCGCAGCACAGGCATCTAAATCGGAAGCAACATCTACACACAGGTTCTGAGTCCTTGCCCCCACTTTCTCCCTTTTTATTTGCAGCCCCTCTCTCCCTCGTCCTGGGAGGAAGCCAGAGGCTAGGAGTTGGGGTAGGGGGCGGCCCCTCCCCCAGCCCTGGCAGGAGGAGGGGTCCCCAGGGAGGCCAGGAGGGGGGGCTGTGGGTCTCCGGCAGGGACGGACGGGGACTGAATGTTAATCGCATCCCGACTGAGTGTGTGTGCGAGCAGTGAGCGTGCGAGTCCCTCCCGCTCCGGCTCCTCCAAGCCACGGCCGGGCGCAGCCGCCACCCTCCGCCCGCAGCCTCCTGGCCACCAGCGCCCGGCTGGGGGTGTCAGCCTGGGTGGGTCCGCCCGGCCCCCAGGGGTCTCCCGCGCGGCTGCCATCTGCCCGGTGAGGATGCGTGTCCGGGCGTCCGGGGCGGGCTGTGGGGGGGTGTGTCCGTGTAAGGGCTGCGGCGGCAGAGGGAGGAGGGGTCTGTCTGTCTGTACTAACCCTGAGCCGCCCGCCTGCATGTTGCAGGGCCCCCAGGCCTCCCCTGAGCCCCCAAACCTGCATGGATTGTGTGTACCTGGGTTCTGTGCCTTCTGCCTGCGTCCAGCCGGGCGTCCGGGTGTCCCCGGCTGCCTGTGTCCTCCTGTCTGTCCAAACAGCCCCTGACAGCAGTGGCAGCTCACATCGGCCCCCATCAGCCCCGGGGTTGCGTGTGTGTGTGTGTGTGTGTGTGTGTGTGTGTGTCTTCCTGCTCAAGCTCCGGGGGTGTTGAGGGGGAATCCCAGAGAAGTGAGGTTGTGCGTGTGTGCGCGTGTGTCTGTGTGTGCTTCTGCCTGTGCTTGAGAGTGGGGGTGCCAAGGGGGGCTCTGGAGGTGGCCAAGCGAGGAAGGGGCGAGCAGTCCCCTCAGGCAGTCTCCTGCTTTTCACACAAACACGCACACCAGCCACTGCTTCAGAGGTGACCCAGACAGACAGACAGACACAGACGCTGGGGGGGGGGGCTGCCGAGGGCACAAAGGAGGGGTGCGAATGAGCCAGGGAGAGGCGGGATGGGGCACATGGACAGGGGGAGGAGCCGGGGCTGAAGGCAAAGGGGGGCACCCCTGGTGGGTGGAGGGGGGATCCCCACGGGGTCGAGGCCGCAAGAGGACACCCCGACAGCCTCCGCAATGTCCGGGGCCCAACTTCCAGCGCAACATGTGTAGCCTCGTCCTCGCCTAGCCCGGGTGGCCGCAACCTTGGGGGACAGACAGGGCAGGTCAGGATCGAGGAAGAGGGAGAGACGGCCGGGGACAGGCGAGAGGTCCCTGCCGCTGCTGCCACCGCGCCAGCACCACTGCCTCCTGCCACCGCCCCGGGGCCTGCCCCCCCCCCCCACCGGCTCCCC
Source organism: Octodon degus (assembly GCF_000260255.1). Lineage (NCBI taxonomy): Eukaryota > Metazoa > Chordata > Mammalia > Rodentia > Octodontidae > Octodon > Octodon degus. Next base: position 2,120,866 of record NW_004524844.1, on the reverse strand, counting down.
GAGCCCTCCGCAGAATCTTCGGGTCCCTGGACACCGGGTTCCAGTCCTGGCCTCCCTGATATCCCCCCCACAGAACAGGGTCATGAAAAGGTAAGTCCGGGGCAGGGGCTGTGGGGGTGGGGGGGTGTGGACCCCCAAATCTAGGGCAGGGAAAGTTGGCCATGGGATTCATGCATGAAGGGGCTTCAGGGCAGGCAAGGGTCTCCGTGTTCCTCAGAGACTCTCCTCCACCCCTTCTCCCTCTCCAAACCTCCTTTTTGGGTTTCTATACCACAAACCTCCTAAGACCCCCCCTTCCTCTGACACTGCTCCTCTCCCCAGCGGCACATACCTGACACCCCAACCTCCGCACCCCCTCCCTGAACCAGGCTTCTCGGGCTGGCGTCCCTCTCCCGCTCTCCTCTGGCCTGCCCCTCCCCTCCAAGCTATGAGTCTGCTATTAATACTCCTGCCAAGGACCTTGAGGGCATCTAGGCCCCCGGCATCCTCGCCCCAGGCTGCCACCCCCTCCTCAAGGTTCTGGAATGCCCTTCCAGCTTCTCGCAGGCACTGGGACTGGGTGGAGAGACCTGGGGTGGGGGGCGGACGCCGCCGTCTGCAGCATGACTGGGGGGAAGCTAAAGATCAAAGTGGTCGCTCCCCTCTTCTGTGATGGACGGGGTGGAGGAAGCAACAGAGATAGGGACACCCCAGGAATCTCTGGCACCCTCCTCCTTTTCAGTTTGGGGACAGTCCGTGCCATGTACAGGATCTCAGTGGGGCGACTGGGGAGGCCGGAGCTGGGGGCACATAGGAGTATAGCTCTAAGTAAGCATCCAGGCTGCTGGGGCTGGGAGGGAGCCAGAGCTCCTGGGTTCTGGGGAAGAATAGAGGAGGACTCTGGAGCCCTAGGGGAGGCAGGGGCCTTGGCCAGGCCTGGAGCCTATGGGAGAAGTTGGAGGGCCGGGGTCCAGCACTCTGGCCCCTGGGTGGCTGGATGGGGAGTTGGGGCTGAGACTCCAGAGGTGGAGCTGGGGGCCTGAAGTCTCACTCCTGGGGGCGTGGGCTCTGGGGATCCAGCCTCCAGAGAGAGCACCTGAAAGCTGGGGAGGCCACTCCTGAGTCCTGGAGGGATGGTGGGGCAGCAGTGTCCAAACCATTGGATGGACAGGAACGGCCTACAGCCTCCTAGGAAGGCAGGGGCTGGGGGCTGCCCTCCTGAGTTTCAGCAGGGAGCAAAACCCTGGGGTCCCCAAAATCAGAGGCCAGGCAAGGGGTAGGTCTGGGAGGGGAAAAAGGGTCAGAGGGGTGAACAACCCCCCGGGAAGGGAGAGGAGCGCCAGTGTTAACCCCGCGGGGGCTAGGCCACAGCTGTGGGTTATTTTGGGGTGGAAGGGGGGCTATTCTGAGCGCTGATTGAGCCAGCTGCTTGGGGAAGGGCAGTGGCAAGGAGGGGTGAGGAGGAACCAGGAGTTAGGAGGGAGGGCCTGCCAGGAGCCCCTGCTTCCTTTCCTCCAAAAAAGTAGCCTGGGATCTCTGAGCAAGGGGGGAGGGGAAGGCCTGCGGGCAGGGCTAGGGGTGTGGGCCTTTCCCCCACCCTGGCTGTGCATGGGGTGGAGGAGGCCCGTGCTACCATGGCAACTGGACAGAAGGCTGATTGACAGCCAAGAGAGAACGCTCGGCTGTCTGGACCCTCACCACCTCTTCTGGGAGCCTCCAGAGCAGGCCCCAGGGCCTCTTTGGAAGCCAGAAGTAGAGCCCCCTCTCTCTTCGCCCTCCTCCTTCAGACCTAGGACCCAGGAACCTGGGCTCCCAGCCCATTCACCCCAGGCGGCCAGTATTCAACAGGGGGCAGTGGAGGCAAAGCTGTGTTTCCTCTAATTTATTAAATTGCTCCGGGCTAGGTGCCAGGGACCCCCCCCCCGCACAGCTGTGCCCCCCAACCCTGAGTCCCAGCCTGGTCCACGACTCTCTCAGAATGGGGGACAGGGACAAGAGTTGAAGGGTGGGCTGGGGTGGTGATGGGGTAAGAGGCAAGGCCTGGGGGTGCATTTTCTTTCCTTAGGACACCCTGCTAATCTCTGTTCGTTCTCTCTCCCCACACACCTGACCCCTTTTCCCTCTCTCATTTTTTTCCCTCACTTTTTCTCGCTTTTATTTCCGTTCCCTCCTGCCACTCGCCTTCCTGGCTGGCCTTTCATGTCTGTGCCGGGCACCTCCCTGGCGGGGTCTCGGGCTCTGCCTGGCTCGCTATTTCTGTCTTCGTGTGCATTCGCTCTGCCTGGCCGCGCGGTCCCATCGCTGTGTGTGCTGTCTCTTGCGGCCCTGGGGTCTGTCTCCGGCCTCGGCTCGCTCTCCATCTTCCTCCCTGTCCAACTTTCTGTCTCTTATCTCTCCTGCCTTCTGCCCCTCTCTCTGCATCTCTCCGCCTGTCCTCTCGGGTCTGGCTCACTCGTTTCTGTCACTCCCCCCGCTCTGCCTTCTCTCTGCCTGTCACTCTGAGCCTGTCCACCCCGTCTGTTTTTCCTTCCATCTCCCTCCCTAACCATCCCTTCCTCCCGTCCTGCTCCTATTCTGTCCCATCTCTGTGGGTCTCACTGTTCCCTCCATTCCTGCCTGCTTTCCCTTTCCCCCCTTTACCTCTATATCGCCCCCATTACTCATTGCCACTCTCTGGCTGTGTGCCGGGGTCCCGCACTCCTCTTCTCCCTCTGTCCTCCCCCCCCCCTTTGGGCCTCCCTTCCACCTTCGCCTGTGTCCTCCCCTGTCTCCCTGACTCTCCCTTGGTGTCTCTCTCCGTCTCTGTCCTGTTGTGTCTCTGTGTCTCTCCCTCTCTTGCCATCTATCTCTGCCCCTCTATCCCTGTCTCTGTCCCTATCTGGATTTCTGCTCTGCTCTCTCTCAATCTCTGGTCTCTGTCCCTCCATCTCTCGCTGTCTCTATCCCTCCATC
>NW_004524844.1:2087389-2117645 GCF_000260255.1 Octodon degus | reverse complement strand
GCGGTGGCGGCGGCTGTGCGCAGCCCGGGCCTGGACGTGCGGCCGGTGGCGCTGGTGCTCAACGGCTCGGACCCACGCAGCCTCGTGCTGCAGCTCTGCGACCTGCTGTCGGGGCTGCGCGTGCACGGCGTCGTCTTCGAGGATGACTCGCGCGCGCCCGCCGTCGCGCCCATCCTCGACTTCCTGTCGGCCCAGACCTCGCTACCCATCGTGGCCGTGCACGGCGGCGCCGCGCTCGTGCTCACGCCCAAGGTGCGCGGGGGCGTGGCTCCGAGGGGCGTGGTTGTGGGCGGGCCCGTTCATGGGTCAGCTTCTGAGACCTAGGTAGGGCCTAGGTGAGAGGTGGGGCTGGCTTGAGTAGTGAGGCGGTCACCTAGCAGGGTTGGAGGGTGGCGGGCGAGGACCAGAGAATGGGGAGGACGTAGGCCCTATCACTGAGGCATGGAAGGGAGGTGTGGGATTCGGGATTGGCGCGGGGTCAGTTGGATGGGAATGGGGGTCAGAAACGGGGGAAGACGGCCCAGGAAGCCAGGCACTAGGTACTGGAGCAGGCCTGGCCAACTGAGCAGTCTAGAGGTCTGCTGAAGAAGGTAGGGCCATCCAGCGAACAGAGTCTGAGAAGGGGTGAATCAGACCTGGAAGAAGAGAGATTTCAGGGGAACCCAGCCAAAGAAGGGCCGGGGCCTCTATGTGATGAAAGGGCCATTCTGGGCGCCGAGGCTTGAGAAGGGGGTCTGCCGAGCCGTGGGCGCGGAAAGTAGGAAGATGAAGGCCCACGTCGAGGAAAGCTCAGTCAATGAGAGATCAGCACTATGCGCCTGTACTGCAGAGAGCAGCGAGCCTGGACCTGGCGTGGCCTGCAGAGGTTGCCTCCTAAAGGCACAGGGGAGGCCAGCTGTGGTGGACTTGTAGTAGCCAAGTGTCACAGAGCAAGCCTGGGTTTGGGGACTGCGGGGCATGGCCAAGACACCGGGCTTGAGAAACCATGTGGCCTATTAGGGGTGGAGCCAGTGGAAATGGAAGGTGTGATTCACTGGCGGAGGAACCCACCTGAATGGGCGGAACCCCAACGGGCCAATTTCTTGCTGTGAGAACAGTAGCTTTGTGACTGGGTTATCATTGCATGCTGGGACTCGTAGTTCTGTCCAAAGCCTTCTGGGAAGGACTTCTTGTCCAGCCTTCTCATTCTCCTTGGCATGATGTTGTCCAGAGATTTGTAGGCAGCACTGTAAACCTAGGAGGTGAACATGCTGTTTCCACCTGTGTAGAATAACCAGAACTGCTTTGTTCTGCCAATTGCAGCTGCTATAGTCTCTCCATTTCACTGTCTGCTGGACACTATGGTCCACTCAGCATACAATCCATTGCCTTCAGGAAACTGTAGTCCCCTTACTATTCCTAGATTTAAAAAGTGGTCCTCACAGCTTGATCTGCATGCCACTGACTGCAAGACATATTGTCCCCACATACACTTTTGCCTGCTGGAGAACAAGGTGCCCACTTCCCACTGCACTTTGGGAGACCCTGTGTCCTCTACATGTATAGCCCCAGCACATGCCTAATGTTACAGAATCCACTTGCTGTCTGCACTGCATCACAAGAAGACTGGCTGAGGGTTGATTTTGTGCCAGGGCCACTTTAGGTTCTGGGGAACAAACTGAGAAGTGGGGGAACAAGTCCCTGCTTTATGGAGCTTGAATTCTAATAAAGGAAAGAGATAAGCCATAGACATTAAACCTGTGGAGGAAACTGACAGGATGCTGTAATGACTGAGGCGGGGGCTTCAGCAGAAGGCAGGAGAGGGTTGGCTGGACCTCAGGAGCAGGAGGGGTAAACCAGGCACACAGAAGGCATCCTTGGGAGGGGTGACAGCTAAGGGTGAGAGGTCTCAAAGCCAGGAGGAGCAGGAGGAGGTGCAGCTGAAGCCAAGTGGGTGCTGAGAGTGGCAGTAGATCTAAGGTCTAAGCACAGTTCATGCAGGGGCTTCTGGGCCACTGAGAGGACTTGGCTTTGATTCTAAAGAAGAACCATTGGAAAGCTCTCAACTGAGAAGGGATGTGATCCAATTAATATTTTTAAATGATCACTGAAGCTGCTGTTTGGAGAACAGACTGGAAGATGAAAGAATGGAGGCAGAGATGGGTGGGAAAGCTGTAAGAGTCCGGGCAAGAGGGAAAGCATGGTTGTTGAGAGTTGTGATGGTGTTACGTGGTGGACAACTGGATTATGTTGGAATGTAGCACTGAAACTTGGAAGAGACCTGAGTATTTGGACACGAATGAAAGGAAAGGGATCTGAAAAAGCAGCAGAAGGAAGACAGGGAACAAGTCTAAGACAGGTAGGGGAGTTCAAGAATTGTATTTTGTTGTGCATGGTATCATATACCTATAATCTGTAATCCTAGCTACTTGGAAGACTGAGGCAGGAGGAACAAAAGTTTGAGGCTACCTTGAACAAGTTAGCAAGATCTTGTCTCAGAATCACAAATAAAAAGGCCTGAGGATTTAGTTCAACATTAGAGCCACTCTGAGCTTGATTCTCAACACTACCTCTCCCCCAAAATCTGTTCTTGACATGCTAATGTTGAGATAGTCTTGAAAATCCAAGTGGCGATGTTGACTAGCAGGGGTATAAGTTTGTCTGGAGCTCATGGTTGTGACCAGGAATAGGAGCCACCAGGATAAGCTGTTACATCCAGTGGGACTTTCTGTGATGGTGGAGATGTCCTACTGCATACCTGCTGTCTGCTCTGTCTAGGAAGACAGCCACAAACTACATGTGGTTGTCAAGCTCTTTGTGTGTGGTTAGCAGGGCTAGAGAACTAATTTTTCAGTTTTACTTAATTTTAATGAATTTAAGTTTGAATAGATACATTTGGCTATCATATTGGACAGTGTGTGGAGAGACAGTATTTAAGCCTGTGGGCCTGGATGACCTAACCAAAGGACAGAGAAGCTGAGGGGAAGGGGGGATGCTACATTTAGAACATCTCAGCATTCTGCCTGAGAAAGAGAGACCAGTAAAGGAGACAGAGAAGGAGGGAATGAGGAGATACCACAAAAATCAAAGGGAAAAGTCCACTCCTCCTGGAGCTAGGGTACCTGCTCTGCATCCTGGGAATGTAGTCTCACTTACCACAAAGAAACAGTCCCTCTCAGTGCATGCTGGGAGTTGTAGTTCCCTCAATGGCTTCTGGATTGTATTAATGACAGTGATGTTAGCTGCAGCTCAACCCAATACTGTAGGTTCTTTCTCATTCATATACAATCCAAACAGGTGGTTGTGATTGGAGCTGGCTCTCTTCAACATGGTGACTCAGAGAGTCAGGCTCCCTTCCTCGTGTAGCTTCTGGAATCCTGTAGAATTTTGAGTGCTCTTCTATGGCCTTTGTGTCTGTGGTTAGACCAGGAGGAGTGTTAGGTTCATGTGGGAGTCTTCTTATTGATAATTCTTTTTTTTTTTTTTTTTTTTTTTTTTGCACCTGGAGTTGAACTCATGACTTTGTATTTGCCAGCAAGGCGCTTGGGCCACTGAACTATATTCCTAGCCCTTTCTTTTTTTTTTTGCGGAACCGGGGATTGAACTCAGATCCTTGAGGTTGCCAGTCAAGCGCTTATTCTACTGAGCCATTTCCCCGGCCCTCTTTCTTTCTTTCTTGAGACAGGGTCTTACTATGTAGTTGAGGTTGGCCTTGAATTTGCAGAGATCTTTCTGACTCAACCTCCCGACTGGTGGGATTACAAGCCTGAACCACCACACCTGGCTTCATGTGGAAAAGTTCTAAGCAGTGGGCCCCAAAGAACTCAGTCATGTGACCAAACCTAAGCTCATCTAGCCTGTGCTGGGGAGGGAAGGAGATGGGTTTGGTGAACAGCTAGCCAGTCAGCCATGCTGAGAGCAGGGCCTGGCCTTTGCCACCGGAGCTGTGCTGCTCAGAAGAGTCCAAAGCTGGTGTATGAGGTCCTCCATCAGGAGGCTGAGGACCCCCTTGTACCCACAGGAGAAGGGCTCCACCTTCCTGCAGCTGGGCTCCTCCACCGAGCAGCAGCTCCAGGTCATCTTCGAGGTGCTGGAGGAGTACGACTGGACGTCCTTTGTGGCGGTGACCACGCGTGCCCCCGGCCACCGCGCCTTCCTGTCCTACATCGAGGTGCTGACCGATGGCAGCCTGGTGGGCTGGGAGCACCGCGGGGCGCTGACACTGGACCCGGGCGCGGGCGAGGCCGTGCTGGGCGCGCAGCTCCGCAGCGTCAGCGCACAGATCCGCCTGCTCTTCTGCGCGCGCGAGGAGGCCGAGCCCGTGTTCCGGGCCGCCGAGGAGGCCGGCCTCACCGGGCCCGGCTACGTGTGGTTCATGGTGGGACCCCAGCTGGCCGGAGGCGGGGGCTCGGGGGCGCCAGGGGAGCCCCTGCTTCTGCCGGGAGGAGCCCCACTGCCCGCGGGGCTGTTTGCAGTTCGCTCTGCGGGCTGGCGTGACGACTTGGCCCGGCGTGTGGCAGCTGGGGTGGCTGTGGTGGCCAGAGGCGCCCAGGCCCTGCTGCGGGACTACGGCTTCCTGCCCGAGCTGGGTCACGACTGCCGCGCCCAGAACCGCACCCACCGCGGGGAGAGTCTGCACCGGTGAGCGCGCCTGGGGTAGGGACGTGGGGCGGCGGGAGCCCGCGCGCACCCTAAGCCCCATGCCCTGTCTGAATCTCGGGATACTTTCTGTAAAATGAGTGTATGAAGTGTGATGGGAAGAATATGTTGAATGTTTAATTTTTTTAAAAACTTTAGCCATGGGGTTGGTGAGATGACTCAGTGGTCTAAGGCACCTACTCAGAGCAAGCTCAACAAAGCACAGGGACCTCGGTTCAATCCCCCAGCACCACATGCCAGCCAGCCCCGCCCCCTGGTGGGCTGAGCTGGCCACACACACACACACACACACACACACACACACACACACATAAATAAAATTTTAAAAATAAATAAATAAAATAAAAAACTTTCGCCAGGCAGGATCGCCATGAGTTTGAGGCCAACTTGGGCTACATAGTGAGTTCAAGGCCAACTTGAACTGTGTAGTGAGATCTTTTTTTTTTCAGAACCAGGGATTGAACTCAGGCCCCTGCGCTTGCCAGGGAAGCACTTATTCTACTGAGCCATCTCCCTGGCCCCAAGATCTTATCTTGGAGAAAAAAATTAATACCATAAAAGGCAGGTTGTCATTAGTCCCCTTCAAAATGCTCTCCCTCGATTTGAATACACCAGTCCTGTCATTCTTGCTTCTTTCTGAAGCGATTCTGGAAATCCTCTTTCATGAATGTTGTTTACTACATGGTTGTAGCTGCCTGCGTGTCCTGAACTGATTCAAGATGTTTGCCTCTGGTCATTTATACTTGGAGGAACATTCTGAAGCCACAAAGTGTCAAGTGAGGACACTGTCATGGTCCTACAAACCTGCCATTCCCTTTGCATTTCCTAGTAGTGTCAAGAATGTTATGATAAGGGACCAGGGAGATGGCTCAGTGGAATAAGCGCTTCCCTGGCAGGTGCAAGGGCTGAGTTCAATCCCCAGTTCTGCCAAAAAAAAAAAAAAAAAAAAAAAAAAAAAATGTTAGGATAAATGTGTTTAAAGTGGAGAAAGGGGAAAGATTTTAAGGAGGATTAATGGCAAATGCTTTTACTGTGAAAAAAATTTTGGATTTCTTTTTTCTTTTCCTTTTTTTTTTTTTTTTTGAGGTACCAGGGATTGAATTGAACTCAGGATCCTGAGCTTGCCAGGCAGGCACTTATTCCACTGAGCTGTCTCCCCGGTCCAAAAATTTTGAATTTCAACATTCACCATATTTCTCAACCATCCCTTTTAACAAGGTGGTTCTTTTCTGGGACTAAATCAGGTAGTTTGGAAAGCACCTGATGCACTGTGAGGGTATTAGTACATTTTATGACTTAAGATGCATAATATTTCATGTTTTATTTTATTTTTGCCATAGGGTCCCACTGTGCCGTTCAGGCTGGCTGGCCTCAAACTCACAGTAATCCTCCTGCTCAGCCTTGCAAGTGCGTGCCACTATGCCTTGCAATATTTTTTTAAAGTCTTTGTTATTTTATGGTAGATTGTTTATCATGGGGAGGTACTGATATTTGAAATCAGGACAGGAACTGCGGTCCCTGAGCTGCGGTCCCTGTGCTGTGCTAAGCTTGTTCTAAGTAGGTGCTTTAGACCACTGAGCCATCTCACCAGCCCCAAGAGACAGGGTCTTGCTATGTAGTTCAGGCTAACCTCAAGCCCACTCTGTAGCCAAGGTGAGCTAAAGGGGCCCAGGCTGGCCTCAGCTTCCTGAGTACTGGGTTTATGGGCATATAACACAATCTGTATGTCGCCTGGAAACATTTTTATTTTATTTATTTATTTATTTATTTATTTATTTTTGTCTTTTTGAGACAGGGTCTTGCCATGCAGCTCAGGCTGGCCTTGAGGTCACTTTGTAGCCCAGGCTGGTCTTGAACTTGTAATGATCCTCTTGCCTCAGTCTCCTGAGTACTAGGATTGCAGGTGTGCACCCCCATGCCCAGCCTGGCTACATTTTATAATTAATAGCATTTTCGATTGGCTGCTAGTTAGATTGTACACTGAGCGTTAGTAACAGAAGGACCGGTTGATCCAGAGACTCCCAGAAGTAGCACTGAGATCCTCTGTCACATGACAACTCAGGAATGAGTGGTCTAGATCTCCAGGGTTCCAGAACCACCTACTTGTTGTTCTGGCATCTCCCCCTCTGTCAAACTGGGGTCTGGGCATGCTGAATAGGCCTAGATCATGAGAAGGGAGGACGAGGAAGTGGGGAGCAAGCAATTTCCTTTTTTTTTTTTTGCTTTTATTTATTTATTTTATTTTATTTTTTGGCAGAACTGGGGATTGAAATCAGGCCCTTGTGCTTGCCAGGGAAACACTTATTCCACTGAGCCATCTCCCCGGCCCCTTTTTTGCCTTTTTGAAACAGATCTTGCTATATAGTGCAGGCTGGCCTTGAACTCACTATACGGTCCAGACTGGACTTGATCTCGCAGCAATCCTCCTGCCTCAGCCTCCCAAGTGCTGAGATTACTGGTGTGTACCACCAGACCAGGCCAAACAATTTCCTTTTAAGGAAAGTGGAAAGGATGGGTCTCAAATCCTTTTGGCAAGAATGCAGTTACTCAGGGCTGCAGTAGGGGTTGTTTACAGCGACCTCCATTGTGATGGGCTGGTGCTACTACTGTACTGGTTGTTAGAGAAGTTAGAAGCCACCGCTTACAAGGCCTTGGATTAGCTGCAGGCAGGCTGGGAAATGTCGACCTTTGCTTGATGCCAAGGTGCTCGGTTTACAGAGTATGATTTTTTAGGGTAGGAAAACAGCATCTCAAGCATAAGAAGCTGTGAGTGTGGGAAAATTGATAAATCTAGTGATAGAAAGGTGGGAGGAGAGGCCATTAATGCTGAAATGAGTTGAGTTTGGGAGGAGGTGATGGGTGGACAAGAAGACCTAGGGGAGGAAAACTGAGAACTGTTAAGAGATCGGGCTCCCACAAAACCCGCCAGAAACTAGGGCTCATGCTGGGTGCTGGGAACAGAGAGATGAATCAGACCACGGGCTTCTTTAAAACACGCAGGGTCCCAGAGAGGTGTCAGCGGAGATGGGCATAATGACTGCGCAGTGTGCCGCTTGCAGTAATGGAGGCAGTGCTGGCCTTGCAGGAGCAGGGGGAGGGTTCTGTGGAAGCCCGAATGTTCTGGTTGCAAGGAACCGAGTCTCATCTCAGGCTCCTCAGGGAAAAGGGCCTTATTGGAAAGATAAACATGCTCAGAAACACAGAGATCAGGAATGGAAGCTAAGCCTAGGGCCAGCCACTTTCATCTCCCTCTGATCTGTCTTTTTTACTTTTCTCTTTCTCTCTTCTCTCAGGCTTGCCTCCCCTGGGGCTGTTCAATTCTTTATCTAGAATCTCTGTTCCCTAAAACTTCACCCTTTCCTGGCTACCACACATCCTTCCAATCTCAGAATAAAATGTCATCCCAAGAGAGGACACTGAGGCAAGGCATGGTGGCACATGCCTGCAATCCCAGCACTTGGGAAGCTGAGGCGGGAGGATTGCTGTGAGTTTGAGGCCAGCCTGAAGTACATAGTGAGACCTTGTCCGAGACACAGAGAGAGGGAGATGGGGGGGGGGAGAGAAAGAGAGAGAGAGAGAGAGAGAGAGAGAGAGAGAGCTGATTGGTCCCAGTCTGCCTTCTAAAAGCAGGACACATAAGTCAGGGCTCAGCAGCTTAGGTGGTCAGAGAGGTCTCCAAGAGGGGGGAAATCCTCACTTGGGACCTGAGCATGACCCTCCCCCAGTGAATGCATGCGTTCACCCATTCACGAAAATGCCTCTTATTTACTGGGAATGTGCTGTGTGCGGAGCACCAGTGGGGGCCCAAAGGATCTGCTCTCACAGAGCTCACGGTCTAATGGGGAGAGAAGCAGCAAACAAATAAGAAAGAAAATGTCAGAAGGTGTTAAAGTCTAAGATGAAAACAACATGAATGAATGGGACAAGAAGGGCCTCGGGGCTGGGCTAGTGGGGTGGCCAACAAAGGCCACCGTGAGTAAGTGAAAGTCAGAGGTTAAAAAATGGATATGAAGGGCATGGTGGTGGCGCACACCCATGACCTTTGTCACACGCTCGGGCTAGCCTATGATACATAGTAAGACTCTGTCTCAAAAAACAAACAAAATAATGGAGAAAAGAACCAAGCACTGGGCCAGCCAAATAGCTCGGCAGATTAAAGCACCTGCAAGCAGGCGCAGGGGCTGGGGGTTCCCTCCCCGGCCTGCTGTGCCAGCCCCACCCCTGGGGCACACTGAGATAGCAACTGAGACTGGGTGTGGTGGTGCATGCCTGTAATCCCAGCTCTTGGGAGGCTGTAAACAGGCGGATCACTATGAGTCTGATCTAGTAGTGAGACCCTGAATGCGCTGTAGACCTTTCCCTAAAATACAAAAAAAAAAAAAAAGAGAGAGAACCAAGCACTGAAAGATCCAAGTGAAGGCAGAGGTACCAGCAGGAGTAAAGGTTCTGGGGTTGGAACGCTCTGTTTGGGAGCCTGAAACAGAGAGGTCAGGGAGTTCACCAGAAATGGCTAGCATTCCCCACAGGCGGCGAACCACATGGGCAAAGACCCAGTGTGACAGCTGGGTACAGTTCAGGCCACCATAGCTCAGAACAGGCAAGAGCAGCAGCATTAGGGGTGGCAGTGATGAAGCCATGGAGGCGTACATGGCCATGCCCCTGCCGCCAGCACCAGGCTGGGGAGCTTGGAGTCTGTGCCAAGGCCCTGGAGAGCCTTGGGCCCCCATGAGCAGGGGAGGGATGGAGCACCAGGGACTGTGGGATTCAGACAGCCGCAGACAGGAGGCAGGGGTGAGGCCTGGGGACTGTGTGGAAAACGGGAGGGCTGGGGCGATGAAAGGTCAGCCCCGTGACTGGGTGGGCAATGTGACACCAAAGGCAGAGCCTCCCCCAGGTGGCCTCTGCAGCAGAAGGGACCTTGAGTAAATGCCTAGAGATTAAAAAAAGTTGGCATGTTCAGAGGACACTGCATTCAGTGTTGATTCCATCAAAAAGGGTCTCCTGAGCCTAGTATGGTAACGCATGCCTATAATCCCAGCACTCAGGAGGCTGAGACGGGAGGGTTGTAAGTACAGGGCCAGCCAGGGCTACACAGACCCTGTCTCAAACAAGCAAAGTCAGGCATGGTGGTCCTCAGAGTATAATACCACACTATGGAAGACTGAGGCAGGAGGATCCTTGTGAGTTCATTCAAGACCACCCTGGGCTACAAAGTGAGCTCAAGGCCAGCCTGAACTTCATAGTGAGACCCTGTGCTTGAAAGGCAGGTAGAGCCAGAGCATGCAGGGGCTCCTGGTCCTCAGAACCAAGCTAAGGGCATGGAGCAGCCAAGGGAGGGTGTGTTTCTGAGATTTTGGGGATAAAGGAGCAAAGATTCTATTTGATAGCAAGGACCTGGCAAAGCAAAGAGGGTGTGCCTGAGCCACGCCTCCTCATGGCCCCTGCCTGTCTCCCGGGCAGGTACTTCATGAACATCACCTGGGATAGTCGGGACTACTCCTTCAATGAGGATGGCTTCCTGGTGAACCCCTCATTGGTGGTCATTTCCCTTACCAGAGACAGGACCTGGGAAGTGGTGAGTCATGAAGCCCAGACCCCAGGAACGGGAAAGGGCTGGGCTCCCGGTCCTGGCAGAAGGCTCCAGGTCCTGCACTGTGGTGGTGTGGGGCTGGAACCCCGGGCCTGAGGGAGGAGGCTGGGCCTGGACCCCCAGGTCTGAGGGAGGTGGGGGTACAGGCCTGCATCCCTGAGTCTGAGGGAGGAGGCCGAGCCTGGATCCCTGGGTCCTGAGGAGGCACCAAACTGAAGGCCCAGGCTCCTGCACTGGAGGAGAGGAGCCGCTGCTTCCTGGAGGGAGACAAGGCGCTTACTCCTAGGTCTGAAGGAGAGGCGCAGGGAGGCCGGACTTTCTGGGCAGTGGAAAGGAGGTTTGCCCAGCCCAGGTTCCCTTTCCATTACCCAGAAAGTCCCTCCGGAAGGCTGACTGTCCTTCCCTTTTTCCCAGGTGGGCAGCTGGGAGCAGCAGACTCTCCGCCTCAAGTACCCACTGTGGTCCCGCTATGGCCGCTTCCTGCAGCCCGTGGATGACACGCAGCATCTCACGGTGGCCACGCTGGAGGAGAGACCCTTTGTCATCGTGGAGCCCGCTGACCCCATCAGCGGCACCTGCATCCGAGACTCGGTCCCCTGCCGTACCCAGCTGAACCGAACCCACAGGTGACAGCCCAGGGCCCAGGAGTTGCAGCTTCAAAAACGCTCCTCCTGTGAAACAAAATCTCGGCCCCAGCCCACAAGGCCCTCTGTCTTGGTGATCTAGGGCTGCCTCAGTTTCCCCAGGAGGTGTTTACTATAGTTTTAGCCTCTGTTGTCCCTTCCTCCATACCCTCACATCATGGGGGAGCCTAAGGGGAGGGTCCCCAAGCTCCCCAAGCTCCCCAAGCCTGGTCGCTCCCCGCAGCCCTCCACCGGACGCCCCCCGCCCAGAAAAGCGGTGCTGTAAAGGCTTCTGCATCGACATTCTGAAGAGATTGGCGCACACCATCGGCTTCAGCTACGACCTCTACCTGGTCACAAATGGCAAACACGGGAAGAAAATCGATGGTGTCTGGAACGGCATGATTGGGGAGGTGAGGGGGGAGCGGGCGAGCCCCCCCCCCGTCTGGGGGCGGAGCTGAGTGTGGAGGGGCGTGGCCAATAGGACTGCGTCATTGAGAAGGCGGGGCCAAGAGTAAGATAAGCCTGGTTGCGGCAGGGTTAATCGTTTTAGGGAGCACCAGAAAGATAGTGGGCCTGTGGGGGCTGGGCTGTGGCAGGGCCTGTGCGCTGGGCGGGGCAAGGAGGTAGCCCACCCCAGGAGATGGCTCTTGAGCCTGGCTCCTTGTCTCACCTCCCCCCAGGTGTTCTACCAGCGCGCAGATATGGCCATCGGCTCCCTCACCATCAACGAGGAGCGGTCTGAGATCGTGGATTTCTCTGTTCCCTTCGTGGAGACGGGCATCAGTGTCATGGTGGCCCGCAGCAATGGCACCGTGTCCCCATCAGCCTTCCTGGGTGAGCTGGGGCCGAGGGACAGAGAGCCAGACTTCAGCAAAGATGGATCAACAGTCTCTTGCCGTGTGGGGTCAGAAACCCGGGTTCTGAAACGGCATGCGGGTTCGTGCCTGTAATCCCAGCACACCCAGAGGCTGAGGCAGGAGGGGCTCTGCAAGCTCAAGGCCAGCCTGGATTACATACTGAGACCCTGTGTGACCCGGGTAAAGTGACATCATTTCTTCTTTTTCTTTTTTTTGTTTTGTTTTGTTTTGTGGAACCGGGGATTGAACTCAGGCCCTTGCGCTTGCCAGGGAAGCGCTTATTCCACTGAGCCATCTCCCCGGCCCCAGTGACATCATTTCTGAGCCTACATTTCCCCTTCTCTAAAATGGGAGAAATAATTCCCCCTACCACAAGGAATGTTATCATGAATTTAAATAAGGCTAAACTCAGGAGCCTTCTCTTGGCGTACCTTGTCCCAACCCTGCTTTTCTTAAACAGTGACAGCCTGTTTCCTTAAAGTGAGGCTTCCAAATTGTGTATGCTTCAGGCCTCACAAAACCCATCCTCCCCTGTGTCAGAGTGTGAGAGGAAGAGGCACTATTAGCTCGGCTCCAGCATATGATAAACACTGAAGTCGCCGTGCGTGGCACTGAGCGCTGCTACATGCCAGGCTCTGGGGCTGCTGGCAAGGACCCAGTGCTGAGCGAAGCAGACAGATCCCTGCCCTCTAGGAGCCCCGAGGCCCCTGGGAAGATAGAAAGGGAACCTAAACAGGTACACAGGCCATTCCGCTGGTGATAGATGTCATGAGAAAGGACTCCAGGGGAAGAGATGGAGAGGGAGGGAGGGGCGAGTGGGGCAGAAGGCTGAGAGCCAAGGGGCAGATCTTACTGGGCCTCGGGTGCTCCCAGAAGAAGTTTGGGTTTCGCTCTTACTGCAGTGGCAAGGGTGATAACTCTGACAGACAGCATGGGGATGTAAGGTCCCATGTCAGCTACTGTGGGAGCAGGGGGCCGGGGATGACTGAGGCTTCTCCAGGGTCTGAGCCAGAGAAATGATGTCACGTGCAGTAGGAAGGTGGGAACAGGAAGTACACAGATCCAGGCTGTGGGTGGCAGGCTGGTCCTGTGGGGCTGGTGGCGCTGCAGTGAGTTGGGTAGAAATCCTATCTCCTGAGCTAGGGAAGTGGGGAGAGGCATGCACAGGGCCCAGGGCAGTGGTCCACTCAGCGCCCGCTTGCTCTTTGAAGACAGAGCAAAGCTCCTGGAATTGGAGCTGGAAGAAGAGGTGCTCTCTTTGGTACTTTTGTTTTCCTTTGAGTACTGAGAATTGAACTCAGGACCCTGCACTAGCCAGGCAGGCGCTGTGCCGCTGAGCTATACAATCCCCACACGGCCCTGGTGCATTTTACTTTCTGTGCCTCAGCCTGTGTCTCTGGCGGCCTTTTCTTTGCACTGCACCCAGCACGGGACACTGAGAAGCACCATGCAAGGCCCCTTCCTCCAGACAGCGCATAGCAGGGCGATGACAGGGCAGGTGATAGGGCAGGAGCTCTGCCAAGGCACCCAGCAGAGGCTACAGTGACAGTCAGGACAGTGATCTTGCTGTGGCAGGGATGGTCCTGGCAGCGTGTGCTTACTTGTTCCCGGGAGGTGGAATCCCTGTGCTCTTGGAGGCAACGCACAGTTATGGAATATGAGGAGAGGATGTGAATGCGGGACAACTGTCTACAGCCCCTGGCAGGTGGCATCTCCAGCAGGGAAGTAGAGATGAGGCTGGGAGGGTGTGGCTCAGCTTGATAGCAGTTAGAGTGGCCCAGTGACCCTGATGTGGCCAGGAAGTTAGGGCAGGACAAGGCTGAGGGGTGGGGACTTTGTCCTGGGGGTACAGGTCACCTCTGAGTCATGGGGGTTGGGCTGGAGCTGAGACACTGGGAGCCAGATGTCCCCGCAAAGGAAGGCACGATGAGAATGGAGAGTCCAGCCCCAACCCAAAGGGGGGTGAGGTGGCAAAGGGCTGAGAGTGGCTGGGACTGGATGGGTGTGGAACTCCTCAGACAGGAGTCCCACAGCTGGCCTGAGGAATGGCCTGGAGGGTCAGGATGGAATCTGACCCCAGATAACATTTAGGAAACAGAAGAGATTAGGTGTGAAAACCACAGAAATGGGGCCAGATGTGATGATGTGGACTGTAATACCAGTCATCTGGAGGCTGAGGCAGTAGGATCCGAAGTCCAGCCTGGACTACAGGGAAAGATTGTCTCACAAACAAAGCAACAAATCAAAACACCATGGAAAGGGATGGGACTCTGAGACTGCCTCCCAGGCTTCCTTGTGGGCCACAGGGCTGTCCCCAAGACTGGGAACCAGGACAGGGTCATATCTGGCTGAGCTGCTTTCGCATGTCTTTGTGTTCCCTAGTCCTTTGCCTGGCTGAGCCATGACACTACCTCCCTTGTCTCTAGAGCCCTACAGCCCCGCCGTGTGGGTGATGATGTTTGTCATGTGCCTCACTGTCGTTGCCGTCACCGTTTTCATCTTCGAGTACCTCAGTCCCGTGGGCTACAACCGCAGCCTGGCCACGGGCAAGCGTGAGTTTCCTTCCCGGTCCACCCCACCGTGTAGCACCCTAACTGCACATGGAACTACATTTCCCTGCAGTCCTTGGGGCAGAGCCACAGCCTCAAGGGCCACTGGGAATTGTAGTTCCTTTTGCTCCCTCGAAGAGCAAAAGGGAGTTGGGGTCCATGTCCCGTCCTGAACCCCCGGCAGGCCCTGGCGGCTCAACATTCACCATTGGGAAATCCATCTGGCTGCTCTGGGCCCTGGTGTTCAATAACTCGGTGCCCGTGGAGAACCCCAGGGGAACCACCAGCAAAATCATGGTGCTGGTGTGGGCTTTCTTCGCCGTCATCTTCCTCGCCAGCTACACAGCCAACCTGGCCGCCTTCATGATCCAGGAGGAGTACGTGGACACCGTGTCTGGGCTTAGTGACCGCAAGGTGTGTGGAGGGGTAAGGTGGTGGCTGTGGCTGGAGCACTGAGTTAGGCATGGGTGATTCCTCAAGGTCTTTCTTAAAGAGGAATTCCACAGTGGTAGGCTGAAATGT
Organism: Octodon degus; assembly: GCF_000260255.1. Classification (NCBI taxonomy): domain Eukaryota; kingdom Metazoa; phylum Chordata; class Mammalia; order Rodentia; family Octodontidae; genus Octodon; species Octodon degus. The sequence goes on along the minus strand of NW_004524844.1, from coordinate 2,102,863 downwards.
TCTGGAAGAAAGCTGTGTTTCACGGTGAATTTTTAAAATTGGCTCTCCAACAGTATGAGGAGGTGGGCATTTATTTACTGGTATTGAGATCTAGACGCAGGACCTTTTTTAAAATTTTTAAATTCTGGGCCTGGGGAGATGGCTCAGTAGAGTAAGCGCTTTCCTGGCAAGCACAAGGGCCTGAGTTCAATCCTTTGTTCAGAAAAAAATAAATAAATAAATTTGGGGACAGGGTTTCACTAAGTTACTAAGTTGACCAGGCTGGGTTCAAACACACCATCTTCCTGCCTCAGTCTCCCAGACTGCTGGGTCTACAGGCATGTATAACCATGCTGGGCTCAAAGGATTAGTTTTTGAGACTTCTAATTCATCAAAAATTAGTTTTTTGTTTGTTTGTTTGTTTGGTTGGTTGGTTGGTTGGTTGGTTGGCTTTTTAAAAATGTATTTGCTACAGGGTCTTCAGGGTCTCACTATGTAGATCAGACTCATAGTGATTCTCCTGGTTTCAGCCTCCCAAGCGCTGGGATTACAGGCCTGCACCACCACGCCCAGTCTCAATCACCATCTCAGCACGCCCCGGGGGCGGGGCACACCAGGGATTGAACCCAAGTCCCTGCCTCTGCCTGAGCAGGTGCTCTAATCCACTGAGCTATCTGGTCAGCCCCAAAGACTAGTGTTTTAGTAAAATATAAGTGCAATGAATTAGAAAAGTAAAATAAAATTTAAAACCAAGACATACAAAAGCCAACCCCATATTTTTATTTACTGGATTCAGTGGATGTAAAACTGTCCTGTCCCATGGATCCAGATGCTAAATCTCTTGATTTCTGCACTTTTCTCATCGTGCTCACAATGTGTTCAAGGACCAGCAGAGACAGGACTGGTTGGCCAGAGGCAGGATCTGTTAGAGATGTGAAAAACCAACTCAGTGGGTTGCACTAAGCATTTTCCTAACAGAATGAAACTGAGAAGTATAGAAATAGATGGTGTGGACTATACCTTACATACAATGGAGGAGCACAATTGTACAAGACTTTTCGTAAACACACCTGACCCTAGGCCAGCACACACCATTCTGGCTACACCTATTGCTAAAATAGTCAACTACTGCGGAATAGATTGGTAAGCACCAGCTGCCTCCACCTCTGTTGCAATTCAGCAAGCTAAGGGTTAACGCCTGGCACACTGGAGCCCCAGGAGCTCCTGGCTTCTCCTGCCTAAGGCTAGGCCTCTGATGACCTGCCACAGGCCTTGCATGCTGGGCAGTAGAAGTAGACGCACCTTTAATTCCAGTCCCTAGGAGGTTGAGGCAGGATGATCATTGTTTGAGACCAGCCTGGGCTACATAGTGAGTTCAAGGCCAGCCTGAACAACATGGGTTTAGAATGGGGCATCAGATGGCTTGGGAGATAGCTCGGTAGAATAAACACTTGCCTGGCAAGCACAAGGTCCTGAGTTCAATCCCTGGTACCACACACACACATACACACACACACACACACACACACAAAAGAATGGGGTATCAGGGTCAGGGATGTCTCTTGGGGAGACACCTTAATAACTCTGCCTTCTGCCCCAGTTCCAGCGGCCCCAGGAACAGTACCCACCCCTGAAGTTTGGGACAGTGCCCAACGGGTCCACAGAGAAGAACATCCGCAGCAACTACCCCGACATGCACAGCTACATGGTGCGCTACAACCAGCCCCGCGTGGAGGAGGCGCTCACTCAGCTCAAGGCAGGGTCAGCGCAGACTCGGGCCGGGCACAGGAGGGAAGGGGAGGGGATGCTGGGGTCGCAGTGGTCAGCCCCAATGAATCAGCCGAGGGTGGCGGGCATAGAGATCTCAGGCATGTAGGGTCCTATGATGCTCCCAGGGTCCAGGAGATAGAGATTTGGGACTGCACTGCCAGGGCTCAAATACCAGCTCTGCCCCTTTTGTGACTTTGTCACTTTGTAGAAATGACTCCACTTCCCTGAACCTCTGCCTCCTCCTCTGTACTGTGGACATAATGCCCACTCTCCTGATCAGCAGGTCGGTATAAGAATGAAATGAGGGCTGGGGAGATAGCTCAGTAGAGTAAGCACTTGCCTGGTAAGTGCAAGATTCTGAGTTCAATCCCCAGTACCGCCCCCCCCCCAAAAAAAAGGGAATGAAATTAGTGGGCCAGAGAGATAGCTAAGCGGTCTAAAGTGCCTGCTTAGGCAAGCTTAGGCAAAGTGCACAGGGACCTTGGTTCAATCCCCAGCACCACATGCCACCTGGGTAGGCTGAGCCAGCCACACACAGAGAGAGAGAGAGAGAGAGAGAGAGAGAGAGAGAGAGAGAGAGAGAGAGAAATTAGATAAATGACAAAAGAAAATACTGGGAGTACATAGGTATTTGCTGCTATCAGCACTGGACCTCAACTCATTAGCATCCATCCTTGGGTTATATGTTTTCTTACATTGGTTTCCTCAATCTTATTGAATTCAGTCCCTACGGTACAGAGAGAGGGTAGAGGGTATGCAGAGGGTCTGGCGTGGGCTTGGCTTAATGAGCCACAGCAAGAAGGCTGGCGTAAAGGCCCTTGTGCCTTCCCAGCCTCCCCACAAGGCCCGCCCCCTGGCCCCGCCCACATAGCCAATCCTTCCTGGGTCCCTATCTCTGCATCCAACCTGGTCTTAACTGTCAACTGTAAGCAAAGGAACCTGGTGAATCTTGTCATTATGGGAGATGGGTGGGAGAGCACAAGGGTACAGGCGAGTCTCAGAGCCAACTGCAGAAAGCAAAGGTAGGCTTTATGGAAATGGGTTAACATCCGTGCAGTTAGCTTAGAAGAGCATCAGCTCTGGCCCAGCTACGTATCCTGCACTGGCTGGTGATAAATGAGACACCAAATATGGACGTTTCTCAGAGTGGTTAGAAGAGCAGAAGCAGACAGAGGTTCACCTTGTGCAGGAAGCCCAGAGCCGGCACGATAGCCCAGGGCCACCCCAGCGATCTGAGCTCTACCAAGCTCGCAGCCACAATCTTCATGCCCATTTTGGCGGCATCATGGTCACAAGAGGTCTGCTGCCCCTCTGTGGAACACATTCTAGTGGCACCCAAGGAAGGAGGCTGAAAGGATTCAGGGGTTTTGTTTCGTTTTGGTGGAACCGGGGATTGAACTCAGACCCTTGCATTTGACAAGGAAGTGCTTATTCTACTGAGCCATCTCCCTGGCCCCTGATTCAGGGTTTTCTGCTGAGAAGGGTTTGCCTCTTTATTGGGAAAAATAAGGCATTTGCAGGGATTTCTGGCTGTTTCTGGGCGCCGTTCAGTGACCACTCCTAGCTGCAGTGGGAGCTGCCAGGTGAGCCTCTTGTTTCCGCTTCCCCCCAAACCTTCTTGAGCTTGCCTTTTCCCTCACCCTCTCCCCGAAAGCACTATTTACACAGTGTGGTCACAGGCTTTTGTGAAATGAGGCTCGAGACAATGCGCTGCCAATCTTGGCAGGGGCTGGGGCAAAAGGACAGCGGAGCCTGGCGTGGGGGCACACCCCTGTCACTGCCATACTCGGGCAGCTGAGGCAGGAGGATCCCAAATTCAAGCTCAGTCTGAGTCAGCCAGCAATTTAGAATCTGTTTCAAAACAAAAATTCAGCATGCTCTGCCAGCCCCACCCCCTGGGCCCTCTGAGACAGTGATTGAAACTGGGCGTGGTGGCGCACCTGTAATCCTAGCACTTGGGAGAAGAAAAATAGCAGGATCACTATGAGTCCGATCTGTGTAGTGGGACCCTACAGACCCTGTATGTACTAAATATTTTTTTTTTTAAAAAAGGTAAAAATTAAAAAAGAGTTGGTGATGTAGTTCAGTGCAAAGGTGCTGGCTCAATCCCCAGCACTGACAGCGGAAGCCTGCAGGCTCATAACACCATATATGTTTAAATTTATAAGTTAAACTGCCAAACCATTCAATATACTGGGGCCCACCCTGCCTGCTTGGCAAATATATTGTATCTTCCTCCTTTGCTTTCTTTCTTGTATGTGGGAGGGCTGGGAATTGAAACAAGGGCCTTCCCACTGAGCTACATCCCCTGCCCTTCCTTATTTTGAGACAGAGTCTTGCTAAATCTAAATTGCCCTAGCTAAGCTCAGACTTGAGATTCACTCTGCTTCGGCCCCTCGGAACGCTGGGATTGCCGGTATGACCACCATGCCCTGCTCAGACATAGCTTCTTAGCAACCTGGAAGGCCACCAAGCTCCAGTTAAGAAGCCCTAGTACTCCTTCCTCTCAGGCTCCCACCAGAGCGGGCCTCCTTGTCCTTCTCCCAGGAGCCCACCCTTGCCTTTTCTGGCTTCTCGAGGCCGCCACACTCGTGGGTTGGCTCCTGGCCCGAAGCCATTCCGACTTCTCCCTCCACCAACACATCTCCTGTGACGGACTCTCTCACCCTCCTCTTCTGTGACTGCTTTGGGCCCACCCGGGTCACTGAAGAATGGCTCCTTGTGACCCTTCCCTTAGTCCATCTGCCAAGTGACTGCCACAGAAAGTGACACAGTCAGAGGCCTCAGCTATCTAGGACATGATGCCCAGGGGTTCCCAGACATAATCCCACAGGGAGAAGTTGATTCCCAGGGACTCTCTCTCTCTCTCTCTCTCTCTCTCTCTCTCTCTCTCTCTCTCTCGGAAGTCCTGAAAAAAAGTAGTCCTCAAGCAGATGGTACTGGGACATACCTGTAATCCTCGCACTGGGGAGGCTGAGGCAGGAAGACAGCACAAATTCCAGGCCAGCCTCAGCTATACACAAGACCCTGTCTCAGGAAACTAAAATGGGGGGGAGCAGAACGGCACCCCCTTGGCCACTGTCTAAGGTGGCGGTTATAGCACAGAACTGGGCTTTTTTTCTTTGTTTGTTTTGTTTTGTTTTACATTATGCATTCAGCCAGCCCTTCTTTGGTTGACAAGTATTTATTGGGTGCCTCGGATGCAGTAGGCTCCGTGCCAGACGCGGAGGTCCGGCTGTACTTGCAGCCTCCCCTGGAGTGGCGAGGAAGCAGAAATGTGCAGATGCTGGGGTCCTGCCTATCAAGTGTCCTGGCTCTGAAGCCTCTGGCCGCAGGGCTGTTCTGGCTGGGCAGCCTCCTTTCTCCCAGAAAACCGGTTTTTCTCCCTCTCCCCTTACAATTCTGGGTGTTATGGTGGCTTCCAAGGCCCAAGAGTTTGAACAGTATCCTGGGGACACTGAAGAGCAGTGATTTAGGGCCAGGGAGATAGCTCAGTAGAATAAGCGCTTGCCTGGCAAGCACAGGGTCCTGAGTTCAATCCCTGGTACCGCAAAAAAAAAAAAAAAAAAAAAGTAAAGAGACAGAGGATGTAGCTCAGTTGGAAGCCAGATAAGATGTTTTAGGGGCTCCTGAGACAGCTCAGAGGACTAAAACACCTGCTTAGGCAAGTGTAGGGACCATGCCAGCCACGCCCCCAGGATGCGCTGAGCAGGCCACAGAGCCCAGGCGTGGTGGTGCACACCTGTAATCCCAGCGCTGCAGAGGCTGAAAGCAGGAGGAGCACCACAAGTCCAGCTGTGTAGTGAGACCCTGCAACAAGCAAATATATTTGAAAAAAAAGGAGGGTCTGATGTGTATTTTATGTTCACTGTGCAATTCAATTTGGATTTTCTGTCTGCAGCCACATCCAGTCAAACTATATACACGTAGGACACTTTTTTTTCCTTTCTTTTCTGTTTTGGTCTTTTCGAGACAGGGTTTTGCCATGCAGTTTAGGCTGGCCTTGAACTCACTTTGAATCCCAGGCTGGTCTGGAACTCACTGCAATCCTCCTGCCTCACCCTCCTGAGTGCTGGGATTATAAACCTGCGCCCCCATGCCTGGCTAGAACTCTTTTTATATCTTTTGTTATTTTGCTTCCCCTCCTGGGACTCTCTTTTGCTCTCTGCCTCTCCCTCCCTTTCCACTCCCCCACATGTAAATGTTCTTCAGGGGTTCCTTGCACCTTGGGGCCTGGAAGACAATGACTCCAGCCCCCTCCTGAGAATTCCATAAATGCCTGAGTTTCTCAGGTTCACCCTGGCTTCAAATTCCTCTTTACTGATTTAATTCACTTTCTGAACCCCCCCTTTCTCTGATTTAATTCACTTTCTGACCCCCCCCCCTCGTATTTAGTACAGGGTCTGTTGGGTCTCACTACACAGATCAGATTCATAGTGATCCTCCTGTTTTCAGCCTCCCAAATACTGGGATTACAGGCAAGTGCCACCATGCCCAGTCTCAGTCGCTGTCTCAGTACGCTCAGGGTCAGGGCCTGCAAGGCACGCCAGGGATCATACCCTGATCCCTGCATCTGCCTAAGCAGGTGCTTTAACCAGCTGAGCTATCTGGCTGGCCCTGGACCACCTCACTGGCCTGAGTGTGTCTTCCCTGGCAGAGTTCATAATATTAGTCAGAATTGGAACCCACAAAATCCCCACTCTGAGCAGAGCATGGTGGTACATACTTTTAATCCCAGCAGTGAGGAGGCTGAGGCAGGAGCATTGCCTTGAGTTTGAGGCCAGACTAGGCTATACCCTGTTTCAAAAAACAATAAATAAAAACTAGAAGTGAAGTTAATTTTCATCTGTATCTCACTTAACCCAACACATCTACAGTATTCCTTCGACATGTTGTGGTAGTCGGTATGCAGCCGTGACCCTTCTCTTCCGATTCTCCCATGAGCAGTCTGCGGCCTACGATGCCCAGAGCAAAGCTGTGCCCCAAGCATCCTGCACACCCAGCACCCCAGACTTTTCCACTCCCTCTCCTTACCCCAACATCCTCTCTAGCCCCCCCCTTCTCTGCCCACCCCGCAGTCTTCCTCAAGCCTGGAGGGCTGACTTTCCACATCTACCATTTCTGAGGGTGTGTGTGTGTGTGTGTTTGTGTGTGTGTGTGTGCAGGGTCTCACTAAGCAGCTCGGACTTGTAGTGATCCTCCTGTTTTTAGCCTCCCAAGTGCTGGGATTACAGGTGTGCACCACCACGGCCAGTCTCAATGCGCCCAGGGGGTGAAGCCCATGCAGCATGGGGTACCTGGTCCCTGTGCTTGCCTAAGCAGGCATTTAGTCATTTAGTCTGCTGAGCTGTCTCACCAGCCCTTCATCCTGAGCTTTGTTTTTTGTTTTTGTATTTTTAGGGAAGGGTCTAAGGGTGTTCAGGGTGTCACTAATAGACTGACTCTTGTAGTGATCCTCCTGTTTACAGCCTCCCAAGAGCTGGGATTATAGGTGTGTGTTCTCGCCCAGTCGCAATTGCCTCAGCACTAGCCCGGGGGGCTGCAAGGCAGGTGGGGGATGGAATCCCCAGCCCATGGGCCTACTTGCAGATGCTTTAATCTGCTAAACTATTTGGCCAGCCCTCATCCTGAGCTTTGGATAGCAAGGGTATGAGCAGCCAGGCCGAGCCACCTCATCCTAATGCATCCAAATCCATACCTTCCCTGACTTCAGGGACCAAGGAGCCCTGTACTTTCCCCATACAGAAAGCAGCCACTTCCCCAGCCTGTAAGCGAAGACTACCCTGAGGGCTCATCCTTTGTCTTTGTATCAATGTTTCTGTCTTTTAAATCAAACTGTGTCACTAGGTCACTAACTTTCCCCGGGTGGTGTGGAACTTCCAAGCTTCTTGCCTCAGCCTCCCAGAGTGCTGGGATTACTGTGCAGGCACCAGCATTTAGATCCCGCCAGTGCTTATGTTTTTTAATTGAGATAGATCTACCGGAAAAGTGGTGAAGGAGGAGCAGCATCTGTTTCCTTGGCTGTTTATACACATGTATGGGACTTCATGGAGAAATGGCCTGCTCCCCGGGAACTCCCCTCTGCCTTCCGGGGGCCGTAGGACATCCATGTGAGCAATTGTTCCCTAGTTGGGACATCAGCTACACAGCACCAGGCAGGCCATCTCTCTCCGTGTCTTGTGTATTCTGCTGTGGTGTTATGACCGCGGTGATAGCTCCTCGCTGCCTGCCACTGCGCTGCGTGCAGTTACAGCCGGGATCCGCCCTCCTGGAGCCGGCGCCCACGCAGTGGTCTCCAGCCGGCTCATCCTCACTGCGTCTCGGGACCGTCATCGCGGCTTCTCCTGGTGCGCCCCGGGCCGGGTGCAGCCTAGGGATGGTGGAGCGGGTTCTGCCAGGCCTCTGCCAGTGCGTTCGTGCCAATTCACACTGGTGCCGGCAGCGCCAGAGAGCTCTGCTTGTTCTGCGTCCTTGCCAAGCCTGGGTCTCCTTCCCGTTGTCCTTGCAATTTACATAGCGTTTATTATGTATCAAGTTCTGTTCTACGCTGAAGTTTGTGATTTGGGTAATTTGTTTGCTTGGGCCAGTGTGACTTGTTTTGTTGGGGGTTTTTTGGTCTTGGAGCCCTTGAGGCTGGAAGTCTTTGTGAGAAAGGGGGGAGGATCTCCTTGACCTGGAGGGGGTGGTGGTCTCTTTCCTGTGTCTCTTCAGGTCTTCAACCCTCTATCTGTATCCAGGTGTGTGTCTGTGTGTGTCTGTGTAGTTCAGGCTGGTCTTGAGCTCATTTTGTAGCCCAGCCTGGACTTGAACTCAAAATGATCCTTCTGCCTCAGCCCCCCCAGTGCTGGGATTACAGGCATGCGCCACCAGGCCCAGCAATTTGTTTTTGCGCTACTGGTGCTTGAACCCAAGGCCTTCAAGTTGAGCAACATCACCAGAGTTTGGTTTTTTGCTGTTGTTTTGAGACAGGCTCTCCCTAAATCACTAAACTGCCCTGTTAGGGCTCGAATTTATAATCCTCCTGCCTCAGCCTCTTACAGTGCTGGGATTACATGGGGTACCCACCAATCTGATTGTGTACTCGCTTGCTTGCTTGCTTTCATTTGCATTTACTTTATGCTTCATTTATTCCCATGCCATAAGTCTTTGTTCCTCCCGTTTCTTTGGGGACATCTTTTCCCTCTGTGCAGCTTCCTTCTCTGGTTTGGGAACAATTTGCTCCCCTTCAGTGAGGATCGTCTCGTGGTGGGGGAGCTCGTGCACACGTCACTGTGGCCCTGAGCTCTGTAAGTGCCGCGGGGCAGCTTGGGTGCTCTGTTCACCTGGCTGTGGCCAGTGGCCAGAGAACCTACCTGTGAACCCTTCAGCTCGGCAGGGCTGCATTTTAAAGCACGTGCAGTGACGCTTCAGCATGCTTTCTGGGCCACCAGCCCAGGGACCGGCCCCACTGCCTGGCCTGTGCACACCTGCTGTCCAGCAGCGTAACCCCAGAATAGCACACGGCACTTCTTTAAGGTGCCATCATTCGGATACGTGGTGGCCTTTCAGATATGCACACCCTGGATGGCCTGGGCAGTTTCCCGCGTGTTCTTAAGGTGAACATGAAGATTTGAGTCTGTGGGGCTTTCTGGGCTAAGAGAGTAACAAACCATTTTCACAGGTCACTTCAGGCCTCTTATAGGAAGAGGAAGAGCTCTCCTTTTTTGCTAAGGTTGTTTTTTTTTGTTTTTTTTTTTTTGTTATTTTTTAGAGACAGGGTCTCACTATGCAGTTCAGGCTGACCTTGAGCTCACTTTGTAGCCCAGGCTGGTCTCAAACTCTCAACAATTCTCATGCCTCAGCCTCTTAAGTGCTGGGATTAAGGCATACATCCCCCACCTCTCATTCCCCACGCCCATCCCCCCACAAAGCTACCTTCTTATGACACCAGTCACACTGTGGTTTTGGGGCCCACTCCATGCCCCCCCATTAACTTGCTCACCTCTGTAGAAGCTCTATAAACAAGGCCTCCTTCTGAGGATTGGCAGTTGGGATGTGAATTTCGCAGGGGGACCCAGCTCAGCCTTCTTCATTCCCACCTCAGTTGGCTATTCCCAGAGACCGAAGCACAGCAAGGCATCCACAACTGTGAGGCTGCAGGGCTGGAAGCTGGACCCCAGCTGGTCGGTCCGGTGGGTCCTGGGGCTCAGGCGCTCAACCTCCCCCGGGGCCTGGCTGCCTCAGGTACACGTTGACAACCCAGAGCAGGGGCCGGGGAGATAGTGCAGTAGAATAAGCGCTTGCTTGGCAAGCACAAGGGCCTGTGTTCAATCCCCGGTTCTGCAGAGAGAGAGAGAGAGAGAGAGAGAGAGAGAGAGAGAGAGAGAGAGAGAACCCAGAACCATTCCCAGAAGCCTGGAAGACTCACAAAGGACACCCAGCCTGTCTCATTGTCACCTCTTGCTTTGATTTCCTGCTTCTGCTGCGTTCCTTTTTCCCCAATAACCCTTTTTACAATTTTTTTTCCCTAGTCTTTGGCTATTTTTGTCAGCTATCTACCCAGAGAAATACAAGATTTTTTAAACCATGAAAAGCAGCAGTACCCCCTCAGCCTGCTCTCCCTGCACCCACCCCAGAGGAATCTGCTTCCCCCTCTCTTGGGACCATTTGGCCACCTCCCTCCCCAACCTTGAATACCATGTTTCCTCAGCTCTCTCCATTTGCATCCTCTAGTACTGGGGGTCGAACTTTGCACTAAGTGACATTCCCAGCCCCCTCCTTTTTTATCTTGAGACACACATTCGCTAAATTCCCCAAGCTGGACATGAACTTGAGATCTTCCTACCTCAGCCTCCCAGAGTGCTGGCTTACAAGGCATGTGCCACCTGACCCAGCTACAGCTTTTCGATTCTAGGCATCTTCCATTTACTTCTCCCCATGGAAAGCACATACTCCTGCTCTTGTATTTAAATCAGTCTAGCTTCCCACATTGATTCTGACTAAATGAATATTCAGTATTTACATGTTATGGCCGTAAATGCTCCCACAGCTACACCACCATTACTTTTCTCTTCCACACAATTCTTTGTTTTTCCTGTAGTTAATACAGTAATTGTCTTTTTTTTCTCCTTCAGTCATTTAGAGTTTTCTGTTTAATTAATTCAAACCCAAATTCTGTTAACTGTGTAAATCTCTACTTACGTTCAGAAGCATCAGATAGTCTGCCAGTTCCATCTCACTGAAGAGGCTTCAGTCTTGGTCTTCAGGCCTGATGTAGGCCGGTACATCGTTGCCATCTTGGGGGTCACCATTTGCCTCCCTCCTGACTTGGATTCTGTGGTATCTCAAATTCTTTTCCTTTCGTTTTCTTTTCTTTTTTTTTTTTTTTCACCCCCTCTATATGTTTTTTCTTGGTGTTTGGTGGTTTTTGTTGTTGTTGTTGTTTTTCTGTGTTTAGTTTTGAAACTGGGTCTCACTGTGTGCTTCAGCCTGGCCTTGAACTTGCTCATGTAGCCCAGGCTGGCCTTAACCTATGGGGAATCCTGCTTCTGCCTCCCAAGTGCTAGGATTACAGGCATGAGCTCCTTCTCCTGTCTTGTTTTTTGTTTTTTGCGGAACCGGGGATTGAACTCAGGCCCTTGAGCTTGCCAGGGAAGCGCTTATTCCACTGAGCCATCTCCCCGGCCCCCTGTTTTGTTTTTTTGACACAGGTCTTGCTATGTAGTGCATACTGGCCTTAAACTCCATTAGATAGCCCAGGCTGGCTTCAAATACACTGCGATCCTCCAGTCTCAGCGCTGGGATTAGGGGTGGGTGCCACTATGCCAGGCTTTTCCCTTTTTTAAGATAGAGTCTTGCTATATAGTTCAGGCTGGCCTTAAACTAACTACATTTTTTTTTCAGGCCGGCCTTGAACTACCTATTTTTCTTTTCCATTAGGGTACAAATTCCTCATCTTTTCGGGTTTTGCCCCCCTGTTTTTGTTTGAACTTTCAGGCAAGATACTGAAACCTCCACAGAGGGCATCTCCCACCTGGCAGCATGGCACACAGATGCCCAAGAAAAACAGAATTCTGCAGTTGAGTTCTGGGATGACCCAATGCTGTCTATGGAACAAAGGACCACAAGTCCAAAAGCTGGTGGCTTTTGTTGGTATCAATCAGGGAGGTGGGTGGGGGTCACGGCAGGCCGCTAGCCTGGAGAAAGCTTGCAGGCAGGGCTGTAAGAGGAAGCAGAACACTTCTGCGCCAGGTAGAAGCCTCTAATTAGCGCAGCAATGGATAGCTTGATGTACACAAGGCTGGCACCTTTACTGCCCGCAAGGTTTAATTCTTTTTGAATTCCATGGCCTCAGTTGAGATTTCATCTTACGTGTCAGCCCTGGAGCCTCACAAGCTCTTGTTCAAGCCTCTATTCCAGCGGGGGCCGATTCTGACCTGCTTTGCTATGTGAGGCTCGGCTGGACTCAATCACATTCTTTTGGCCAATTAGGGAAACATCTGCTTCAGTATAGCCAGCTCTGCATTTCTCAGTGAATAAGGTTGAAGTAAAGGTCAGGTAAAGTGCTTCATTCTCCGGGAGAGCACAGCTTGGTGGTCTCCCACAAAAAAGTACATCCTACAAATCTTTTTTTTTTGGTTAGACAGGATCTTGCTCTGTAATTCGGGCTGACCATGACTCACTTTGTATCCAGGCTGGCCTTGAACTCACAGTGATCCTCCTGCCTCAGCCTCCCACGTGCTGGGATTACAGACATGTACCACCTTTATCTGTCTTCGTCCCTGATGGACACTCTGGCTGGGTATAGAATTGCAGCACAGACTCTCTAGAGTGTGGACTCCCTCACACCACTATATTCTAATGTCCAGTGTCACCAAGGAAGCATTCTGACTCCTAAGCTTTGTATGTGGCCTGTTTTTCTTCCTCTTTTCCTCAATGTACTGATACTTATTAGCAATATGGATTGACTTGTTTTTCTTGCTGGGCCTTTCAGTCATATCTGTGTCATGCCATTTGTTTTAGAAAACTTCTCTGATTTTCTTGACTCTTCCCTGGATAGTTTCTCCCGCTCCTTCATTTCTTTTATTTCGGGAACTCATGTGCAACTGATGTTGAATTTTCTATTTCTTTTACTGTTTTACTTCCTGATTTTCATTTTTCTTCCCACCTTAAGCTGTGCATCTCTACTTAAGTGTGTGTGTGTGTGTGTGTGTGTGTGTGTGTGTGTGTCTAGCACTGAGCACAGAACCAGGAGTTTCTCATGGGCTCTCAGTACCTCCACCACTGAGCCACACACCTGGCCAAGTATATTTGTCATTTCTAAGAACGTTTCTTTTGTTTCTCAATTATGGTATTTTTATAGATTTCTTTTTTTGTTGTTGTTGTCTTTTTTTATCTTTAAAACTTTATTCAGTATTGTCTTGACCATGATTAAAAAATGACATCGTCTCGTGGCCTCCCGGAGGGTAAATGTGCTGCAGCTCATGTGCAGCTCCTTACAGTCCTCGCTTGGTCCTCCTCCAGTGTCTCCTCTTGGAGTTGTGCCTGATTTCATTACCTGTCATCGTACAAACCCACTGAGGAATGGGGCGATTCTGCTTTTGCTTCTTGGCCAGGAATCGTTTGATTCTAAAAGTCTTGTGAGAAGACACGGTGCGGTAGGAGGTGAGAACACGCACTCGATGGCAGACTGAAGCAGAAGAACTGTTGTCTTTTTGAGACAGGGTGTCACTATGAAGTTAAGGCTGGCATTGGGTTCTCTTTATATCCCCAGCTGGTCTCTCTTTTTTTTTTTTTTTTTTTTTTTTTCGGAACCGGGGATTGAACTCAGGCCCTTGTGCTTGCCAGGGAAGCACTTATTCCACTGAGCCATCTCCCCGGCCCCCAACTGGTCTCAAACTCACAATGATCCTCCTGCCTCAGCCTCACAAGTTGCTGGGATTACAGGCATGCTCTACTATGCTCAGTTTATTTTTATAAATGTCACAGTATACTATTTTATAGAATCTTCATGGTTCAAATTGTAGTATCTTGTCTTTTTTCTCTGATAACATTAATGAATTTTTTTTAATAATGCATTTTTTAAACATTTATTTAGTGGGGAGGGAAGCTCAGCTCACCAGGGGGCGCAGCTGGCTGGCATGTGGTGCTGGGGGTCCCTTTGCTTTGCCAAGCTTGTTCCAAGTAGGTGCTTTAGACCACTGAGCCATCTCTCCAGCCCCATTAATGAATATTTTTAGAAAATATTTTCACTTTACATATTGTATTTCTACTCAGTCTCCCTTCCACTGCAGCTTTATTGCCTTTGAGTCCACATTTCTGTCTTGCTGGAGGCTTTATCAGATGTCCAGTGACCCGGGGCTGTCTGCTCCTGTTGAGGGTGAGGCTGAAAACTCCCAAGTGGTTACCTCCTTGAAGGGCACGAGGGATTTGTTGATTATGAACTTAGTGTAGGGAATTCAGGGACCGGATTTTTACTGGGGAATTCCCAATGTCAGTATTTTTTGGTCTGTACTTGGAATATACACGAGAAATGATCAAAATATACAGTGAATGTTTAACTTAAAAAATCATTAGGGGCTGGGGAGATAGCTCAGTGGAATAAGCACTTGCCTGGCAAGTGCAAGGACCTGAGTTCAATCCCCAGTTCCGCAAAAAAAAAAAAAAAAAAAAAAAATCATTAAAGACCCCTTGCCATTACTGGCTCTCGGACTATGCCTGCATTCACACTTGCTCATCCCATCTTCCTGGCGCCCCCCTACTTTTTTTCGTGGAACCAGGGATTGAACTCAGGCCTTTATGCTTGCCAGGGAAGCACTTATTCCACTGAGCCGTCTCCTTGGCACCCACTGCTGCAGCTGTGTTGCTCCTGCTTAAGGGTGCCATCCGCGGAGGGCAGCGGCCCCAGTTATGCACGAGGGTGTTCTCTGGCGCTGCAGCTTGACCCCCAGCGCCACACACACCCGCTTGCCTGAGTGTCTCCCGGAGGTAGGATCAAAACATGGTGAGTGCTGCTCCTCAGCACCACCCATTGTAGGGGCAGGCTGCTGAAATCCTGCTGTCCTCGCCACCTGGATTACCAGATATGGCCCCATGCAACTCGTGGCTGTTCCCCAAAGTCAAAATGACTGGGAAAGGTAAATGGTTTTAATCAATTCAGGACATCAAGGCAGCCATGACAGTGCAATCTAAGTCATGAAAGAAGACTTCAGCTGGGTATGGTGGTGCACACCAGTAATCCCAGTACTTGACAGGCTGGTACAGGAGGAATACCTTGAGCGCCTTGAGTTCCAGGCCAGGCCGAGCTACATAGTGAGTTCAAGGCCAACTTGTACGACAAGTGACACCCTGCCTCAAAAAACAATAAAAAGAAGGGCGGCGGTTGGGGGGGGTGGCCAGCCAAATAGCTCAGTGGATTTAAGAACCTGCAAGCAGGCACAGGGGCCAGGGGTTTGATCCCCTGGCTTGCCATGCTGGCCCTGCCCCCGGGGGCACGCTGAGACAGGCAATTGAGACTGAGCGTATTGAGACTGGAGATGGTGGCATGTGCCTTTAATCGCAGCTCTTGAGAGGCTTTAAACAGGCCGATCACTACGAGTCTGATCTAGTAGCGAGCCTCTGAACATCCTGTAGACCCTTTCCTAAAATACAAAAAAAAAAAAAAGGCAAGTGAGATAGCTCAGCAGACTAAGCACCTGTTTAGGCAAGTGCAGGGATTGGGGTTTGATCCCAGGTAGCACATGCCAG
>NW_004524844.1:2083336-2086348 GCF_000260255.1 Octodon degus | reverse complement strand
CCACTGCACTCTGCCTAAGCAGGTGCTTTAGTCTGCTGAGCTATCTGGCCAGCCCTTAAATCTCTTTATGCATTTATTCATTTGATACAGGGTCTCGCTAGGCAGTTCAGACTTGTAGTGATCCTGCTGTCTCAGCCTTCCCAGCACTGGGATTATAGGCACATGCCACTATGCCTGGTTTTGGGGTTGGCATGGCATAGGGTCCCAGGGATCAAACTCGAGTCTTTGAACTTGCCAGGCAGGCGCTTAGACTGCTGAGCTATCTCCCCAGCCTCCTTATTTTGTTTTTTAATGCAGGGTCTTGCTATATAGTTCTGACTAGCCTTGAACTATGGAGCCCAGGCTGGCCTTAAACTCAGTGATGATTCTCCTGCCTCAGCCTCCCCAGCACTGGGATTAGGGACATGCACCACCATGCCCAGCCTTCCCCCTTCTTTTTTTTGAGACAGGTTGTCACTGTGTTGCCTCAGCAGACCTCTAACTTTGGTACTCAAGTGATTGCCTGCCTCAGCCTCCCGGTAGCTGGAACCATAGGTGCAAGCCACTGCGTGGAGCTCGATCTGCTCCTCATTAGGCACCACGTGTGTACCTGTCACTGACACTGCACACATAGGCAGTGAACCAGGCAAGGTAGTTCTCTGCCCTCGAGGACTCAGATCCAGTGGAGGGAGGTGAACAATACAAAAGATAACATTTTACAGTGTGTTACAGGCTGTAAATGCTTACATATGGCAACAAGGCAAGGTGAAGGTGGTGGTATTAAATAAGGGGGTTGAGAAGGTGCCTGAGCAGCCAGCGCAAAGGCCCCGCAGCAGGTGCAGGCAGAATCCTGGAGAGGGATGGGTATTGGTAAGAGGAGCAAGGGGAAGGGCTGCTTTAAAGTTGGAGGTGACTCAACTCACCCTTGAGTGGTGGAAGGGAGGGACAGCACCAGCTCCAGTATTAAGACCCCGCGGATGCCAGAGTGGGCAGGAATTACAGTCCCCCCTATCCTACATCGAGAGGCTGCAGGAAATAGCTGGATTCTCATAGCGACTTACGAACTAAAAGGTGGGGGGGAAGAACTAGGAGGAGGGAGTTGGAGTAGGGGATGGGGTATTGGCCGGTGTTACAGCCCAGAACAAAGGGAGTCCTTTAAGGGCCCACTGGGGAGGGGATGGAGGCCTGGGGTTCCACGACTGCCCTGTGGGATCTGCCTTCCTGAGTGCTGTCAGCAGTTCCACCGCTGCATGCCTGTAGCGTTCTGTAAAAGGCTCCTCAGTGCTATTGTCCTCCACCGCACCCCCAGGACCCTTGAAGAACCTCCTTCCACCCACTCCTAGCTCCCAGCCCCCTTGGTCCTCCCCTCAGCCTTACTCTGGGAAATCCAAATTCTTCCCACTTAAACTCACCTTTTGCCCCCAAGGGCACTTTCCTAAACAAAGAGAAACAGGGAGAGAAATTACAGTTTGCCTAAGAGGCAGAAGTGCCGCAGGCAGTGGCGGTGTTTTTCTCGCCTGTATATCCAGCTCCAGGTGTCAGCTGGGATCTCCCAGCTAATTTAACCTGGCTCTAAGCCTCCCAACAGTGAGTTCCTCCCCGACTGCCTTACTCAGGCCCCGCTCTTCCTCCTTCCCCTCACCCCTTCGCATCCTTCTCCAGCCACTGGGTTTGGGGAATCTGTACCCCACTCTGCTGCACCCTCAGGGTGCATGGATAATGCAGACCCTTTCCCGCCTTTGCACTCACACAGGTGTTTACCTGTGAGCTCAGGAGTGTGGAGCCAGCTTTTGAAGAGGTTTGGGATGCAGGAGGATTTACACCAACAGACGGGTATAGCTCAGTGAAGGGGCACTTGCCTAGTATTTGAGAAGCCCTAGATTTAATCCCCACTGCTGGGGCGGTCAGGGGGACCCCAAAACCAAACACAGACCTAATCGGGCTAGCAATGCAAAAGTCAAGGTTAAAGCCAGGAACAGTGGTGCAGGCCTGCAATCCCGGCACTCGTGCAGGCTGGGCTCTCTCCAGATTGAGGCCAGCCAGGGCTATACAGTGATTTCAAGGCCACCCAGATCTCCAGCACCTCCTTTACATGAGGCACCACTTAACCTTTGCAAAACCAGTAATGGAGGTGGTGCATTTACATTTTACAGACTACTCCGAAGCAAGAGGTGCTGGCTAAGTTTGGAGCAATAGCGGCTGGCAGGCCAAAGGGCTCACTAGCCCCTTGGTGGGTCATCTGCAAGGGCTGACTCTGCCCTTCATCTTGTCCTCAGGAAGCTGGATGCCTTCATCTACGACGCCGCTGTGCTCAACTACATGGCCCGCAAGGATGAGGGCTGCAAGCTGGTCACCATCGGCTCCGGCAAGGTCTTCGCCACCACAGGCTACGGCATCGCTCTGCACAAGGGCTCCCGCTGGAAGCGGCCCATCGACCTGGCGCTACTGCAGTTCCTGGGGGACGGTGGGGCTGCCTGCAGGGACTTCTACCCGGGAGGGGAGGCACAGGACCCGTGGGTCCTGGGGATGGAGGGGTTGAAGACCGAACACCAAGCCCAGGAAAGGAAGGGGCTGGGGGCAGGACTCCCATACCAGAAGGGATGTCTTGGGCTGATGCTCACAGTACTGACTCCCAACATCCCTTCCCCAGATGAGATCGAGATGTTGGAGCGGCTGTGGCTCTCCGGGATCTGCCACAACGACAAGATCGAGGTGATGAGCAGCAAGCTGGATATCGATAACATGGCCGGGGTTTTCTACATGCTGCTGGTGGCCATGGGCCTCTCCCTGCTGGTCTTCGCCTGGGAGCACCTCGTGTACTGGCGCCTGCGGCACTGTCTGGGGCCCACACACCGCATGGACTTCCTGCTGGCCTTCTCCAGGGTAGGTGGAAGAGGGTGGCCACGGGCCCGGGAGGTGCAGGCAGAGAGGAGAGGCACAGAGCAGTGGTACGGGAGGCTGGGGAGGCGGCCTGGGAGGAGGTCCCGCACTGACCCGCGCGCCCCAACCCGCAGGGCATGTACAGCTGCTGCA
>NW_004524844.1:2070871-2082155 GCF_000260255.1 Octodon degus | reverse complement strand
TACCGGGCCCTCGCGCCACGCGCGTCGGTGTCCGCACGCCGCGCACTGGGGGCCGCCACTGCCCGCCGCGCCCCACCGGAGACACCGGGGCGGGGAGCTCGGCACGCGCAGGGGCTCTGCGCACTTCTCCAGCCTCGAGTCGGAGGTATGACGCGGCCCGGGGGGTCCGCCGCCCCCTCGGTCAGCGCAGGCCACGGCCCGAGGAGGTGCACGCAGTGGACAGGACCCGCGTGGGCTGGGGAGGAACCACGTGCAACTGGTCGGACCCCGCCTGGAGCAGCGTCCTGCGCCCCCTCGCGTTGGGGGGATCACGAGCCAGAGGGGATCTAGTCGCCCAGATCTCACCCAGCCACAGAGCGAGAGGGCGGGTGGGG
The DNA here is from genome assembly GCF_000260255.1 of Octodon degus. Lineage (NCBI taxonomy): Eukaryota > Metazoa > Chordata > Mammalia > Rodentia > Octodontidae > Octodon > Octodon degus. The sequence continues at coordinate 2,081,781 of NW_004524844.1, read as the reverse complement.
GTCTTGGAGCCCACCCGACTTTTTTTAAAACCCGACAAGGGCTTTTTAACGTCACCAGAGGGGGCGGCAGGTGGAGGGTCGCGCCCCGCCCCGCCCCCACGCTCGGGGCCGTGGCCCCCACATCACTGTGCAGCTCCCCGGCCCTAGCCACGCCTCCGGGGAAGCCCGTTTTTAACCTTCCATCCATCGGACTCAAAACTGTGAGACACGTTCGCCAAACTGTGACCCCAGACCTCTGCCCCGCCACACAGAAACCCCTGACCCCAGACTGTGACTTCCAACACCTGAAATGAACATCCGACCCCTGACTGTGACCCGAATCCCAGACTGTGCCCGTCCAGACCGTTATCCTTGATATCAAACCGTGACAGCCCCCTCCTTTTCCACCCTCGTTGGCTTTTCCCTACTCTGACCTAGGACCTGTCCCCAACTGAAGCCCCACCTTCCCCTCTCCCAAGTTGATCCCAACCTCCTTCAACCTAAACTTCTCACCTTCCCTTACCAGCCCAGATGCTACCAGTCACATCCTCTCCCGATCCAGCCCTAATTTGTCACCCTTCACTGATGACCCAGCAGATCCCCCAAAGCTTCCTCTTCCCAGACCTCCAGCCGGGCCTGGGGTTGGGTTGCAGGGAGGAGGGTCTGGGAGCCCACACTTCACCACTGACCTTCCTCACCCCTCCTCTTCCCCTCCACATTGCAGTGTTTGGAATAAACCATGTTTTTATGCCTCCTCAGCCCTAGCCTGAGCTCTGTGTCTGTCTCTTGTCCCACTCACCTTCTCTAGAGGAAACAGAAACTGAGACAAGTACCACGGGGAAAAGAAGGTAGAACAGAGACTAAAAGGAGATGGGAGAAAGATCTGGGAAGAAGGGGTCTAGAGACCAGGGTAAAGAGACCTCAAAAAATGGGGGAAAGATCCCTAGATCTTTACAAAAGGTTTCAGGATCAAATCTCGGGACCCATTTCCTGTGGCTACAGCCCATAAGGCTTGATTTATATAATCTGTTCATGCAAGTGAGGACAATGTCTAACACATCCAGCCAACTCTCAGATTTGAATGTCATTAATCTTATCAATGAGAATCTATTTCCAACATTTCATTACTCCAATTAGCCAACCCGGTGGTGCCAACCGGCAATAAAGAGAGCTGCCCTGCTTATAAGCGCTGCCTCCAGAGGGTGGACTTTCTGATTAAGTGCTCGCTGACCAGAGCTGCAGTGTGAACGCCTGGTTAGGCACTTGACTGCCCCTAGAGGATAAATTCAACGACTAACACATAATACGCACGCTGTCTACACGAAAGCATTTTGAAACGAATTATAGCCATCATACAGGAAGAGAAAAGATACCGTCTTTATTGGTCCTAAGGGAGCAGAAACCCGGTCACCCTGCCAGTAAGTGCTCAAGTTTGCATACATGAATAATTAATTAAGTGGAAAGATAGCCCTGGGAATCAAGAAGATGGAGTCGGGTTCCAAACGCTAATGGGGGGGAACAGGCTGTCTTGTAAAACTACAACTCCCAGGAGCCCTTGCCTCTGCCACGCGGAAGGTCGCCCCAAGGTCATGCGGCTATCTCCATAGCCGTAGGCTTCTCTCCAGGGCCAGGACGCAGTTCTTCTCCCGCATCGCCCTCTCTAACTGATGGACTGAAGGTTTCCAAGGTAACCGCGCAGTAAGGCGGGTCTTAGGAGATGGGAAATGGATCCCGGAAGTGACGCTCTTACCCTGCGCCGGCGGGAAGAGGGTTTGAAGATGGCGGCCCGCAGGGGACAGCGACGCACATGTATTACTGAAGAGTCTATGGAGACCGAATCTCGCGACCCAGATTCCAAGGGCCCGGCCCAGGTCTATCTTCCCGGCCGGGGTCCTCCGCTGCGCGAAGGGGAGGAGCTGGTCATGGATGAGGAGGCTTATGTGCTGTACCACCGTGCGCAGACTGGTAGGCTTAAAAGCCCGGACTCCTAGATGCTAAGGGAGGAGACTGGTCCCGAGATTTTAACTTGAAAAGGTGCCCAGGAAGAGAAGGCTGGGGTCTAAGAGAGGTGATGTTACACTGCGGACAACTGGTTTCTGAGGAATGTGGAGACAGAGATGGCTCCATCGCATCCTCACTCGCCAGCCCCTTCCATCCCCAGGCGCCCCCTGTCTTAGCTTCGATATAATCCGAGATCAACTGGGGGACAACAGGACAGAGCTTCCTCTTACACTATATCTGTGTGCGGGGACCCAAGCGGACAGCGCCCAGAGCAACAGGTGAGAGACCCAAGGCATTCCCAGATCCAGGGGTCCGAACCTCTTGTTTCCACCCCGTTCCTCAGGACCCAGGAATTAGGACTTCCACCTTCTGCCTCACCCCACCCAAGCATAGGTTTCCAGCCTACCTCCTCGGTAAGCGGCCTGGCCCCAACTGCCGAACTTAGTACCTAATACTTACCCCCAGACTGATGGTGCTTCGGATGCACAATTTACACGGCACCAAGTCCCCTCCCTCAGAGGGCAGCGAGGAAGAGGAAGAGGAAGATGAAGAGGATGAAGAAGAGCGGAAGCCACAGCTGGAGCTGGCCATGGTGCCCCACTACGGTGGCATCAACCGGGTGCGGGTAAGTTCTTTATAGTCCTAGCGGTGTGAGGGTAAAATAAGAGAATGTTTAGTGTCAGGAACAGCCCTTGGTTTTAATGTGAGCTGTGAGTTTTCTGCTAAATTGTCACTCAGGAACTATTGGGCCATACGAGCTTTGTTTTGGGTTTTTTGCTTTAGAGGCAAAGCATTTTCTGATTGGGTAGACAATCATATAAGATGGCAGGATGTACAAAGGCTACTTAGAACAAGGTTTGGTACACAGCTGGTCCTGTGTTTGCATTAGATTGTTATTATCACATCCTGGTACTAAATCCTTGAGGATTTAGGCTAAGTGAATTAAATGATGCAGTTCCGGCTCCATGGAGCGAACATAAGCTAGTGGACAGGGAAGAAGAAGCAAAGCAAAGGGCCAGCCAGGTAGCTCAGCGGACTAAAGCGCCTGCTTAGTCGGAGCGCAGCGTGCCTGCCGGCTCCACCCCCAGGGCATGCTGACAGCCCATTGAGACTGGGCCTGGTGGCAGGCGCCTGTAATCCCAATGGTTGGGAAGCTGGAAACAGAATCATTACAAATCCAATCTACATAGTGAGCCCCTGTAGACCCTGTACTAAAAACATTAAAAAGAAAGAAAAAAAAATTCCTTTAACCTAGGAAAAGGAACTCCGTAAATGTAGTATGTCAGAAGGTATTAAGTGTTGTGGGAAAGACGAAAATGAGACAGAGTAAATTTTTTTTTTTTTTTATTTAGTATAGGGTGTACAAGATTTCACTACGGAGATCAGAATCGTAGGGAGTCTCCTGTTTTCGGCCTCCCAAGTGCTGGGATTACAGGCATGCACCACTATGCCCAGTCTCAATCACCATCTCAGCCGTCTCGGCGCCCCGCTGGCGGGGCTGGCATCACATGCACCCCGGCTACTGCACTCTGCCTAAGCTGGCGCTTTAATCTGCTAAGCTATGAGGCTGGCCCTACGTTTTTTTTTTTTGTTTTTTTGTTTTTTTTTTTCTGAGACAGAGTCTCATCATGTAGTTCAGGCTGGTCTTGAACTCTTGGTGATCCTCCTGCCTCAGCTTCCTGAGTGCTGGGATTGCCAGTGCCCTTTGAACAGAGACCCATGGGAATTGAAGGAGTGAGCCAAGAATTATCTGTGGGAAGAAATTTGGAAGCAGGGAAAATACAGGTGCAAAGGGCATGCGTGTTGGAGGAGTTTTAGAGGGAGGAAAACCAGTGTGCCTGGAGCAAAATGGGCAGGGAGAAAGTGACAGGGTAGCTGCGGAGGAGATGATGTCTAGGGCCACAAAGATACTTAAACTTCTCAGAGAGAAACTGAGAACCACTAGAAAGTTTAGGGCACAAGGGAGGTGGGATCTGGCCTTTGGTCTAAAGGGACTCCTCTTCCCAGGTTTGGTTGCACATACCCATAATCCCAGCATTCAGGAGGCTGAGGCAGGAGGATCATGAGTTTGAGGCCAGCAAATGACCCAGTTACCCTTCAGCAGTGGGTGGGAAGAGCAGGAGTCAGCACGCTCCAGGGAGGTCTCCACTGAGGAGGCACTGAACAGGGAGCCTGGCAGAGACTCCATGTGCAGCTCCTGCTGGGGGGCTGGGGGGCTTGCAGTCTTCGTGTACAGGGGTTTGGAAGCTTTGTCGTCCCACCGTTCTGCCTGCTTCATTCCAGTGTGGGGCATTGGCTTAACGTTACGTAAATATAAATTCACCTGATGGGAAAGATGGGGCATAACTTGGTATCAATGGGCCTGGTTGGTTGTGATTTTACCCCACAAAGGTTTCTGGGGGGTAGTAGTCCTAGGCAAAACTCCCTCTCCCTCTGTTTCACAAACCCCTCTCCTTCAGGTGTCCTGGCTGAGTGAGGAGGAGCCTGTCGTGGCCGTGTGGTCAGAGAAAGGCCAGGTGGAAGTGTTCGCGCTGCGGAGGCTCCTGCAGGTGGTGGACGACCCCCAGGCCCTGGCGGTCTTCCTCCGGGATGAGCAGACACGAGTAAAGCCTGTCTTCACTTTTGCTGGCCATATGGGGGAGGGCTTTGCCCTTGACTGGTCCCCCCGGGTGCCAGGTGAGTCCCTGGGGTGTGCCCTGAGTTCAGGGAGTGAAAAAAATGGGACAACAATGGTGAGCCTTGAGCTGTGGCCAAGTCGGGCAAGGTCATTTCACTCCCTTCCTAGGTCGCTTGCTGACAGGTGACTGTCAGAAGAACATCCATCTCTGGACACCTACAGATGGTGGCTCCTGGCATGTAGACCAGCGGCCATTCGTGGGCCACACGCGCTCCGTGGAGGACCTGCAGTGGTCCCCAACTGAGGACACGGTGAGGGAAGACAGGGGCCTGGAATCCTGGGTCTCCAGGGAGGAGGCACTGAACAGGGGGCCTGGCAGAGGCTTGGTGTGCAGTTCAGGTGTGAGTCTGGGGGACACTGCAGAGGGTGACTCCCTACCAGCTCTTGGTCCTCAGTGTATGGTGGGGACACCTGAGCACGCAGACCTGCTCTGCCTTGCCCAGGTATTCGCCTCCTGCTCAGCTGATGCCTCCATTCGCATATGGGACATCCGCGCAGCCCCCGGGAAGGCCTGCATGCTCACCACGGCTACCGCTCACCAGGGGGATGTCAACGTCATCAGCTGGAGCCGCCGAGAGCCCTTCCTGCTCAGTGGTGGGGATGATGGGGTCCTCAAGGTGTGGGACCTGCGACAGTTCAAGGTATTTTTGCAGCAGCCCCTGGATCTGCAAGCCACTTGCTTCTGTGCGCTTAGCCAGGACTGGGAAGGCCCCCGGGATTTGAAGCCAGCCACCCTCCTGAGGCGCAGCAAGAGAACGGTGTGAGAGCAGTGTGGGGTCTTTCTCTCCCCCGTGAGTGGTGGACAAGCAGTAGAGGCTCAGTAGCAGGGACTACAACTCCTGTTGCCTGTGACCGTACAGCCCATGGGCTCGGGCTTCACAGAGTTGTAGTGTGTGTGGTAGTGGATTGGGGAGCATCAGGTAAGAATTGGAGACTAGCTTACTCATTATAAGGGAAGAAACTGGGGCACAGAACAGGCGGGAGCAGCCAGGGACACATGCTTGTAACCCCAGCACTGGGAGGCTGGAAGGGGGAAGATGACAGGTTTCAACCCAGTCTGGGCAGCACAGTGACCTAGTGAGAGCCTGCCTCAAAAAGATTTTAAGCCGGGATATAGTTCAGCAGCGTAAGTGCCTACTTGGCAAGCATAAAATCTCGAATTCGATCCCTAGTACAGAAAAAAAAAAGGAAAGATTTTAAAAGGACTGGGAGATAGCTTAGTATGAGAGCTCAGTACTAGGAGCAGAAAAGAAAAAACGGCCAGGCAAGCATGGAAAGAACCCCCAACCTTTATTGAGGGTAACCCAGGCCACTGGCAGGCGTGGGCGCCTATACCTGAAGCCCAGCACCCAGCAGCTATCCTCTGGGCTTGAGGGTGTGGGGTTTTGAGGGGAAAGCCCTGGTTGAACCTGAGGCAAGTCCCCTTGTGGGTCTCTTGGAGCCCCTGACACCCACCCTCTCCCACAGTCCGGCTCCCCTGTGGCCACCTTCAAGCAGCACGTGGCCCCTGTGACCTCCGTTGAGTGGCATCCGCACGACAGTGGGGTCTTCGCAGCCTCCGGCGCAGATAACCAGATCACACAGTGGGACCTGGCTGTGGAGCGGGACCCCGAGGCGGGCGAGGTGGAGGCTGACCCGGGGCTGGCGGAGCTGCCGCAGCAGCTGCTGTTTGTGCACCAGGGCGAGACAGACCTGAAGGAGCTGCACTGGCACCCACAGTGCCCGGGCCTCCTGGTCAGCACCGCCCTGTCGGGCTTCACCGTCTTCCGTACCATCAGCGTCTGAAGAGGCCTTGCACCGTGAAAATGACATTGGAGCTGGTCCCCTGAGAGGGGTTCATTTGGGCCTGTTGACCAGACCCCCAGAAGAGGGGGCTCCCATGGATTCTGTGGGCTCTTGTTCTCCCAAAGGACTTGGTTTGACCCATGGCCTTGTGTAGCCATTCGCACCAAAGACCGCCTCACCTGGCAGAGGGCTCCGCTAGCCTCGTGTTGCCTGAGTGTTCGATTCTTGTCACTTTGCTTCCTGCTCTCTTCACCTCTGTCCTGGCTCCACGCTCGGCTGCTGCCTTCCCCGGGGACTGGGGCTTGCCCTGGCCGGAGCGTGCTTCTCAGGTGGGTTCCTCCTGCCACCTGAGCTGAGCCGAGATTTCCCAGTGCTTTCCTGGAGCAGAAGCCAGGGCTCCTGAATGGCAATAAAGGACCAGACCAAGGCCTGAGTGTGTACGGCTTTGCTCCCAGCCCAGCCCCATGTGGACGCTGAAGGGCAAGACCAGAGTTGGCGCCCCCAGGTCACTTGTGCGCCAAGCCGCGGCAGGCTGGCCCTCAGCCCATAGCGTGTCTCTTCTCTGCCTCACCTCATTTGTATTCTGGAGTGCACTCAGGTCAGTGAAAGGTGGCTCATCCTATGCCCCCCAACCTACTAAGGTAACCAGGGAGCCCCCACCTCTCCGTCCCATTCACCATCTCGCCACCTCTCTCCCCGGAAATGATGCTACTTTGTCCCCATCTCCCAGTGGCTCCCGGCTCCCTGCCCCCCACCTGGCTATGCCAGGCTCCTCCAGCCTCCTAGGCCTGGGCCCTGCGCCCTGCCTGGCTGGCCTCCCTGGCTCCCCCTCTGCGGAGGAGCTGCCCCGCCCCCACCCTCCGAGCACACAGCCTCTGATCTGCTGTGGTTCAGAGCTCTGCAGGCTCGAGGCCCCAGGGGCCAAGGACCAACTGCAGCACCCAGACGCCCCCCTACAGCCCAGAAGAGGAACCCCCAGCACAGGGCATGGGGGTGGGCCGCCCCCCAAGGTACGTGTCCCCCAAGAGGGCCAGCCAAAGAGCCAGCCAACCATCCTCCTGCCAGGCCATCCTCAATACCAGCTCCAGCTGGAGTCTGGTCTCCCAGACCTGGGGCTCCCCACTCAGACCCACCCTGGTTTCTACCCTTCCTCGTGGCTGTGGTCTGTCGGGTAGCCTCTCCCCATCTACCTCTCAATTCTGCTGTCTCTTAAGACCTGTGCTCACCGCTCTTTTCCTGACTGCACGTAGTCTGCCTGCCCGACTCTTCTGTCCCCCGCCCCCACCACGGACCCCTGTTCCCTTGCTGCACTCGGCCCTTTCCTGGCGTCCTTCTCCCTGCTCCTCATCCTGCCCAGGTCCAGGTACCCTTTGTCTGCAGCCCTCCCCACACACCTCTCCATCATACCCCAGCCTGCTGGCCCACCCCACCGGTTAGTGGCAGTGGGGGACACCCTTGGTGTTGCAGGAGAATGGAGTGTGCACTGAGCAGGGAGGGGGGCCTGAGGGCAGGGCTTCTTGGCCCCAGATTAGACGGTGACTTTGACACAAGTGGAAGCACCTTAAGCCTCACGGCACCTTTATATGGAAACGTTAAGCTGCTCTTGCAGGTCAGCTGGAGGGGGGACCTTGGCTCGGGATCCTTTCCTTCCCCTCCCGCTGTGGTGGGGGACAGGGTGGGAGTGTCAGGAGCTCCACCATGCCGGGCACAGACTGGGCCCCCTGGAGGTGAAGATTTCCCGAGGGTCGGGGGCAGTGGCATCCAGGATCGAGGTAACAGAGTCCTCGGTGGGGAAAGCTCCGGACCCCCACCAGCTTCCCGCCCCGCGCTGTGTGGGCCCAGCCATCCCTCTCCCTGCTGGACATGGGGTCATTGTGAGCACTCAGGTGAGCTGGGGGCCTAGTGGCCCAGGGGGCAGGGCTTGGCCTGGAATAGGTGTTGGGGTAGTGGCTGTGGGTACAGATCCTGGGGGCCTGAGGGCAGCAAAGGGTTTTCATGGAGAAGGTAAGAGATGGAGGGCAAGGGGATGGGGTGGGGTGGGAGTCAGTGCCAGCTCCTGCCCACCCCCAGCCTCTTGCTGGGGAAGGGCTGCAAGCATAGAGGTTGCTCCCTGGACTCTGACTGCACACCCACCCCTCTGGGACCTCCTGCTACCCTCGCCAGAGAGCAACCTCTAACTTCCAGGGGTATGAGGGAAAGTCCCAGAAATGGCCGGGGAGATGGCTCAGTGGAATAAGTGCTTCCCTGACAAGCACAAGGGCCTGAGTTCAATCCCCGGTTCCACCAAAATAAAATAAAGTCCCAGAAAGGGCTCTCCAGGGTGCTAGACAGCTGGGCTCCATCACTGCACCCCAAGCCTCTGCCCCGCATGTGACGGGCAGGCCTGGTGAATGTCCAGGCAGCGGTGCTCTGGGAGGTGCTGGTCCAGCAGGCACACGGTACAGCAGAAAAAAGCTTGGGAAACTGGGTAGAAGCGGTTGCAAATTAACCCTTGGCAACACTTAGCCCGGCCCAGTCCCGGAGGTGGCCCTGCAGGTGTTGGGTGACCTGGGGCTGGGGGCTGCTGATGACAAGCTCTGCAGAGCTCTGCCCAGCCTGTGGCCCCTGTCCCTCTGCCCTGTGGGGCTGCCAGGATTCCCCCCACTTCCCAGGACTCAAGAAGGACTGGCACCTGGCGTCCCACACAGCTTGGGTGTGGCCAAGCTGGCCTTGCACTTAGTGCCCCTGAAGCAAAGCGGACGCCTCCTTTTCAAGTGGGGATGGGGGTACCGCATTCCACAGATGGGCACACTGAGGTTCTAGGGCAGAGAGCCTGGGATCCCTGGGCACACCATCAGGCTTCGGCCCTGGGCTTTAGGATGCAGCACACCTCCTGATGGTAGCAGCCTCCCTATTTTACAGCTGGGGAACCTGAGGTTCAGAAAGAGGTGCCCAGGGGCTGGTGAGATGGCTCAGTGGTCTAAAGCACCTACTTAGAACAAGCTTAGCAAAGCCCAGGGACCGCGGTTCAATCCCCCAGCACCACATGCCAGCCAGCCCGCCCCCTGGTGGACTGAGCTGGCCACACACACACACACACACACACACACACACACACATAAGTAAATAAAATTAAAAAAAAGAAAAAGAAAGAAAGAAAGAAAGAAAGAAAGAAAGAAAGAAAGAAAGAAAGAAAGAGGTGCCCAGGTTAGGGTGAAGCTGAGCCCATTTATTTGGTGGCAGCTGAGTAGAATGGCGCTCGCCTACCATCCTGTCCGCCCATCCAAGTGCATAGCAGCCCTTATCGCATTTACAGTTGTGCAAACTTGTGCAGATGTCACCCTGATTAGCAGCTTTTCCTCACCCCCAAAAGAAACCCCACAGCCTTTGGCTATCATTCCACCTCCCCACTTCCCCAGGCTGAGGCTCCTGTAGGTCTGCGTTCATTTCCCTTCCAAGCCCTGGGGTCAAAGCAGAGCCGAATGCATGGGAGGCAAGTGCTGGGCACTCCGGCCTGCCTGCTTTCTGAGTTCAGGGATTTATTTGTTCTATGTACTTATTTTTATTTACTTATTTATTTGGCAGAACCAGGGATTGAACTTAGGCCTTTGTGCTTGCCAGACAAGGGCTTATTCTACTGAGCCATCTTCCCGGCCCCTGTTCTACGTATTTCAGATTCGGGGTCCAAGGGCATGGGCTCCTGGCCCCTCAGATCCTGACTTCTTGCATGGGTGCTCATGGCCCTCATGAAATGGCATCAAGTCTACCAATAACCTATGGTTAGCCTCTCCTATACTTAGAAAATCCCCAAGACTGTCAGCTGTGGTGCTGCATGACTGTAATTCCAGCACTCTGGGAAGCAGAGGCAGAAGGATTAGAAATTCAAGCCCAGTCCGGGCAATGTAGCAAGATTCTGTCTCAAAATTTAAAAAGGGCTGGGGCTGGTGAGATGGCTCAGTGGTCTAAAGCACCTACTTAGAACAAGCTTGAGCAAAGCAAAGCACAGGGACCGCGGTTCAATCCCCAGCACCACATGCCAGCCAGCCCCGCCCCCTGGTGGGCTGAGCTGGCCACGCACGCGCACACACACACACACACGCACACACATAAATAAATAAATAATTTATTTAAAAACATTAAAAAAAAATTTAAAAAGGGCTGAAGATATAGCTCAGTGAGAGGCCCTATGTTCAACCCACAGTACCGCTGTCAGGCATGGTGATGCGCACCTGTAATCCGAGCTCTTGGGAGGGTGAGGCAGGAGGCCAACCTGGGCTGCATACTGCATGGTGAGTTCAAGGCCGGCCTGAGTTATTTAGATCCTGTCTCAAAAAAAAGTGCCAAGACTACAAGAAAAAAAGATTGGAGGTTACTGCTAATACTTTATGCAGTGCACGTGTTATGTAAACAGTCATGAATAGTATTATTTAAGGAAGCATGTCATGAAAAACTGTCCATGTTCAGGACAGAGGAATATATATATATATAT
>NW_004524844.1:2052249-2070771 GCF_000260255.1 Octodon degus | reverse complement strand
AATAAATAAATAATTTATTTAAAAAAATTAAAAAAAAAATTAAAAAGGGCTGAAGATATAGCTCAGTGAGAGGCCCTATGTTCAACCCACAGTACCGCTGTCAGGCATGGTGATGCACACCTGTAATCCAAGCTCTTGGGAGGGTGAGGCAGAAGGCCAACCTGGGCTGCATACTGCATGGTGAGTTCAAGGCCGGCCTGAGTTATTTAGATCCTGTCTCAAAAAAAAGTTGCCAAGACTACAAGAAAAAAAAATTGGAGGTTACTGCTAATACTTTATGCAGTGTACGTGTTATGTAAACAGTCATGAATAGTATTATTTAAGGAAGCATGTCATGAAAAACTGTCCATGTTCAGGACAGAGGAATATATATATATATATATATTCAATTCCAGTTTGAATTTGTGGAACCTGTGAGCGTAGAGGGCTGACCACAAGCTGAATAACATGATACACATATATACATGGCCTTTGTTGTTTTATTTTTGAGACAGGCTCTTGCTATGTCCTCAAAATGCCCTTGAACTCACTGTAGCCCAGGCTGCCAGAACTCGCAGCGATCTTCCTGCCTCAGCCCCCCAAGTGTTAGGATTACAGGTATGCACCACCATGCCCAGCGTAAATGGCCTTTTGTGACAGGCTTCTCACTTAGGATGTTTTCACGGTTTCCGTATTGTTGCATCAACTAGCCCTTCATTTGTTCTTTTTCTTTTTTTTTGGCGGAACCGGTGATTGAACTCAGATCCTTGTGTTTGCCAGTCAAGTGCTTATCCTACTGAGCCATCTCCCTGGCCCCTTCATTTGTTCTTACTGCCAAGTAGCATTTCTTGGAAGATTGCATCCTATTACGTGTATCTTTTCATCACCACTTGTTTTTTTTGTTTGTTTTTTCTTCAGTGCTGGAGAATTAAACCCAGGGTGTTTCCACTGAGCTACATCCTCAGACCTTTTGAATTTTTTTTTTTTTTAATTTTGAGACAGAATTTCACTAAGTTACTAAATTGCCCAGGGTGGACTCTGACCCGTGGTCCCCCTGCCTCAGCCACCCAGAGTGCTTGGACTATGTGCGTGCACCACCACCCCGGGCTGGCTTCTAGCATTTTACCGTTATGCTGCTGTGGACGTGTGTACAAGCTTTTGTGCGGGCCTTCGTCTTCATTTCTCTTGGATAGCTAGACAGCTCGCTGGATAGCTAGGAGGGGATTTTCTGGGCTATTTGGGAACTCCGTAGCCCCTACAGGACCTGCCAGCTGCTCTGCACAGCAGCCGCTCCCCTCCCATCCCCACTAGCCATGTAGGTCAGACTGATTTCTCCACACTCTCCAACACCTGTGGTGGCCTTTTAGCCGCCTCAGATGGGAGTGTGGGGGTGTGGGGGTGGGAAAGCTCTGTTTATTGATGGGTGATGAAGTTGACACCAGGGTCTCAGGAATGCTAAGAACACACTTTACCACTGAATTATAACCCCAGCCTCATTGTAGTTGCTGTGTGTTTGTTGGTTCAGGACCTAATTCTGCAGTTCAGGCTGGCCTTGAATTCACAATATAGCCCAAGCTGGTCTCCCACTCACAGCCATCCGCCTGACTCAGCCTCCCTCGGGTTCTGGGATTACAGGCATGAGCCACCATTCCTGGCCTTTGGCCTACTTTCCCGTTGAGTAATTTGTTACAAAGTAATTTTCTCATCCCCAAAACAAACCCTGTCCAGGCAGGGCTCAGACTTGCAGTTCTCCTGCCTCTGCTTCCCAGACCACATCTGGGCGTGCACCACCACACCTGGCTTGTTACATGAATTCGGCACTGAGCAGAACGTGCTGCAATTATTCTCTTGGTTGCCCCAGCCCGGTTAGGGCGTCAGCACGGAACTGCTACCGCTTTGCACGGTGCCATTAAGGCCAAGGATGCCTTACTCTTTATACTTGGATGGTGTGGCTCATACCCATTTGCCAAGGGCGCCCCTGACGAGCTCTTTCTCCTCCCGCAGGATCGGGGCGCCCGCCCCCCACTAGGCGGAGTGGAGGGGGGTCCCCCCGCCCAATGGGCCTGGCGAGGGCCCTGCGCCGCCTGAGCGGCGCCCTGGAGCCAGGGGACAGCCGGCCGGGAGACGAGGAGGAGGCCGGGCCCGGGCTGTGCCGCAACGGGTGGGCACCAGCGCAGGGCCCAAGCGCAAGGCGGCGCGGGCGCTTCGTGAAGAAGGACGGGCACTGCAACGTGCGCTTCGTCAACCTGGGTGGCCAGGGCGCACGCTACCTCAGCGACCTGTTCACCACGTGTGTGGACGTGCGCTGGCGCTGGATGTGCCTGCTCTTCTCCTGCTCCTTCCTGGCCTCGTGGCTGCTCTTCGGCCTGGCCTTCTGGCTCATCGCCTCACTGCACGGCGACCTGGCTGCGCCGCCGCCGCCCGCGCCCTGCTTCTCCCACGTGGCCAGCTTCCTGGCCGCTTTCCTTTTCGCTCTCGAGACGCAGACGTCCATCGGCTACGGCGTGCGCAGCGTCACCGAGGAGTGTCCGGCCGCCGTGGCCGCCGTAGTGTTGCAGTGCATCGCGGGCTGTGTGCTGGACGCCTTTGTCGTGGGGGCCGTCATGGCCAAGATGGCCAAGCCCAAGAAGCGCAACGAGACGCTGGTCTTCAGCGAGAACGCCGTGGTGGCGCTGCGCGACCGCCGCCTCTGCCTCATGTGGCGCGTGGGCAACCTGCGGCGCAGCCACCTGGTGGAGGCCCACGTGCGGGCCCAGCTGCTACAGGTGCGGCAGGAGGGGAGGGACCCTGGGGGGTACTCGGCTCGCTGGACAGGTGGCCTCCAGATGGACCTGTGACTGCCCCTCCTGGGGCCGGCGCTTGAGGCCTAAGGAGCTTCCTGGGTCTTATGGGTAGCTGGACCTGAGAGGCTCCAGCTCCCAGAAGCCTCGGGGCAGGCAGGTGCCCAGATGAGGTGGTGGCATTTTGTGGGTGATGGGTACCATGTGGTCTTTTCACAGCTCAGGTGTACAATTCCCAGCAGGCAGTGGGGTGCTTGGAGTGGCTCTGGGCTCTGGGGTAGAACCCAGGTGGGCTGCAGCAGAGCTACATGACTCAGTCCTCAGGAGCTCCAGGGGTCCTGCCACATGTAGGGTACACATCAGGCCCCAGCCCCAGGCCCAGGCGCTCATCCGCTGGGAAGCAACTTTTTTGTTTGTTTTTGTTTTTGCGGTACCGGGGATCAAACTCAGGACTTTGTGCTTGCCAGGCAGGTGCTTGTGCCACTGAGCTGTCTCTCCAGGCAAGGGGAAGCACTTTTGAAGGGTAGCTTCCCAGTGACAAGACAGCTCTCATTTCACTAGACTTGGGGTAGCAGCTTCCTTGGAAGCCTCAAGGGTAGTACCTGGTGTTCCTCAATTTGGGGTCGAATTACTCAGACATCCCCATCCCAACAAACAGGACAGCAGCTGCCCTAATTCAGGTGGAAGAACTCTAGTGTAGGAGTGCATGCCTGTAATTCCAGCACTTTGGGAGGCTGAGGCAGAAGAACTGCAAGTTCAAGTCTCCCCTGGGGAACTTAATGAGAGCTTGTCTCAAAAATAAAAAAGTTGGGGCTGGTGAGATGGCTCAGTGGTCTAAAGCACCTACTTAGAACAAGCTTAGCAAAGCACAGGGACCGCGGTTCAATCCCCCAGCACCACATGCCAGCCAGCCCCGCCCCCTGGTGGGCTGAGCTGGCTACACACACCACACACACACACACACACACACACACACACAAATAAATAAATAAATTTTAACAAATAAAAAATAAAAGAGTTGGGGGCCGGGGAGATGGCTCAATAGAATAAGCACTTAGCGCAAGGGCCTGCGTTCAATCCCCGGTTCCGCCAAAAAATAAAATAAAATAAAAGAGCTAGGGATGTAGCTCAATGTGAAAATATCCAGTACTGCAAAACAAAACACAGGGCTGGAGCGATAGCTCAGTAGAATAAGTGCTTGCCTGGCAAGCGCAGGGTCCCAAGTTCAATCCCTGGTACTGGGGTGGAAAAAAAAAAACTCAGGCTGAGGCTACACTTGAGGCAGGAGGAGGGAACTAGAGCTCTCAGCATCCAGGCTTGGAATTGGCCCCCAGCCTCTCCTGGGTCAGCTGCCTGGCAGAGTGTGACAGCAGGATTCATAAGGGACACTGTCTCTTCCAAAGTGTGAGGGACAGCAACACGGCCTGGGAGGTAGTACAGACCCTGCCACCGGCGCTCTGTGAGGCAGAGGGCAGGCGGTTGGGTTGGCTGAGGATGGCTCAGGGCCGGCCTGAGGCACCAAGGAGCCCAGCAGGTGGGCCTTGGATCGACCTAACTCCCTTGTTAGTACTGCCACACCCAGCCCTCTGTCATACTGAAAACCATTTTTTTCTTTCTCTCTCCTCCAATTCCCCGGCCGGATATGATCCTTATCTTCTGTCTCTGACTTCCTCTCTGTCTTAACTTCTGTGACTCTATGCCAATATCATTCTGCCCTTTCGTCTGTCTCTCCACGCACCTCCCTGTGGTTCTGTCCCCAAATCCTCTCTGCCTTTGTCCTATCTGTGGGTCTCTTGCCCTCCATCCATGTTCTCATCCATCTCTCTTCTCCTGCTTTCTTTTTTTCTCTGCATCCCTGCCCCTTCTCTCGCACTTTCTCTGCCCCTCTCATCTCTGTGCTTCTGTCTCTGTCCTTGGTTCCTGGCCTTTTGCTGCAGCCCCGTGTGACCCCAGAAGGCGAGTACATCCCACTGGACCACCAGGATGTGGACGTGGGCTTCGATGGGGGCACCGATCGCATCTTCCTCGTGTCCCCCATCACCATCGTACACGAGATCGACTCGGCCAGTCCTCTGTATGAGCTGGGACGTGCTGAACTGGCCCAGGCTGACTTTGAACTGGTGGTCATCCTTGAAGGCATGGTTGAGGCCACAGCCATGACCACACAGTGTCGCTCATCATACCTCCCTGGGGAGCTGCTTTGGGGCCACCGTTTTGAGCCGGTCCTCTTCCAACATGGCTCCCAGTATGAGGTGGACTATCGCCACTTCCATCGTACCTATGAGGTCCCAGGGACACCTGTCTGCAGCGCCAAGGAGCTGGATGAACGGGCAGAACGTGATGCCCACAGCCCCAAGTCCAGCTTCCCTGGCTCGCTGGCCGCATTTTGTTATGAGAATGAGCTTGCTCTTAGCTGCTGCCAGGAGGAAGATGAGGAAGAGGAGACCAAAGAGGAAATTGGAGTAGAGACAGAAGACGGAGCTGCCAGCCCCCGAGTTCTTACACCAACCCTGGCTCTGTCCCTTCTCCCATGACACAAACTGATGTCCCCATCCCTACTTGTGCCCCCTTCCCAGAGGTAGCAGAATGGAGAAATCAGCCCTCTGCTGGGACGGGGGCAGGTGTTTCCCAAGACCAACAAGTCTACTGGGTAAATCTGCCAGGCCTGGTGGGCCCACCATGGACATACTGGACCTTAATTTCTCAGCTTCTGTGCTTCTTCCTGACACCGCTTTATGAGCCCAATTCTGGAGTCTTAGCAGAGCTAAAGGATCCAGAATTGAATACCACCAGAGAAGCAAGGGCTGGTGGTTCTAGATTCCTCCACATGGTGGGGCCTGATTGTTGAGCAGGGTCAGAAATCAGTGATACAGAGAGCCGTGGTGGAGGAAGTCAGCAGTTCCTGGACAGCCACAGAGATAAGTCTGCAGGTCTAGGCTGACCTCAGATTCAGGGGACTTCTTGGATGAGACATTTGAGGGGCAAATAATTTGTTCAAGACCTGGAGAGAAGGTTGTAGAACATTCTCAGTATTCAAGACCACTTTGATTGGCCAAAAACAAAGAGTTGTGACTGCATGTCAAAAAAAAACCTCATTGTTCTAGAAAAGCCCAAAAGTTGAGATTCTGTGAGTCAAGGTGGACCACATAGGCAAATACTGGTGATTCCAGAACAAGTTGACCTAGGGAGCCGAACGACTCCGGAAACTGCGGAGTGATACTTCTAGAACGCACAAAGCAGGAAGGCCTGGGTTTAGAAAGACAAAAGAGACAGATTGGGAGTTCTTGAAATGAAAGAACTCCTACCATTGGCCGTAGAACATCTGGCCAAGAGGATAAACGCAGCCTCTGAACCATCCACAGTGTGGTTTTCGTTTCTGTTGGAAGTGCCATTCTAGAACATGCAAAAGAATCAGGATTCTGGGCTCTAAACTGATCACGGTGTCAAGGGCAGCGTGGTGATTCTAGAGGACTCTGAGCTGCTGGCTCTGGTTTGCCTGACGAAGTTGAGAATCTTGATGATCCTCTATGACTTGTGGTTCTGTAATGCCAAAGGGAATCACAGCTCCAGGGATCCAGAGTTGTCTTATTCCTGAAGCCTAGAAGTTCTGATCACCTCCAGATGGACTGCTTGACAATTCTAGGAAGGGAACACAGAACTTGATGTGTAGCATTTCTGGGCTGGCCTGACATGTGAGGGCTAAGGTGAGACCTTGTAGGTCACGGGGCTCATTAGGGTGCAAGGGAAGGGGGAGGCCCAAAACAGGGAGCCTAGAATGTTCTGGAGTACTACACCTAGTGATGTGTGTCTGTTTCTTTAAAGTATTATACATATGTGTATCATATATGCATATAATATATATATATATATATACAGATATCTATTTTTTCCTCTGATTACTACAGCAAGATTAGACATGGAACTGAAGATAATTGGGATGGAGTCCTTTTCAGATATACTGGAATCTTTGCTCTATACCCTAACTGTCCCAACTTTTTGTATGATTTTGGGCAACTCACTCCCCTGTTTGCCTCAGTTGCCCTGTCTGTGAAAATGGGCTTTGGGACTTGGAAGTTCTCCAAGGGCACTTGCAGCAAGATGAGTGCTGGCCTCATGGAGGGTGGGGTGGGGTGCAGGTCCTGGGCATTTCCTGATGATCCTGGATCACACTGCCTCCCAGGGGTAGCTGGGATGGGAGAGGATCGTGAGGAGACTGGCTCTGAATTAGAGTTTGTGAATTGCAGGCCAAGCAAGGAGTGGCATGGACTGCGACTAAGGACCATCCATTGTCACCACCTCTAGCTCCCAGCTCGAGAATGGCAGAGGAAGAGGTAGTTCTGAATACTAGGGGACTTCCCACTGTGTGGAAAAGGCATGTTTGAGGGGTGGGCCTGTCCTCAGATTAAAGACCTGGCCCCCTCAGAGGGTGTGTCTGAGTATGTTTCTGGGGCACAGGTCCTGGGGCCTGGCCTCCACCCATGCTGTCATCCTCCTAAGTGGCTGGCGGGCTGGGAGCCAGCCGCAGAGGGAGCCTATGCCAGGGGAGGATGTGTTCCCACCTTGTGTTCCCAGCTGAGGGCAGGCACTGTCATTGGCCTCCAGCCCACCCAAGAGCCGCATCAGCCCAGGTCCCCTCTTCTGGCTCCCTCATCTCTCTTTATCCTTCAGAATCCCTGTGTAATAACCGGATGGGATTAATTAGCTGCTGCTCTTCCAGCCCAGGCCAGCTGGGGCTGGGGACAATGGAAGCAGTGGTGGGGAGGGGGATTAGGTTGGGGGTGAAGGGGCAGGGGGTGGCTCTGTTTGGGAGGAGGTGGGCAGTGCTGGCACAGCCTGGGTCTCCACTGGGGAGGGGAGGGCAGGACCTGGGCCACTCATAAAGGTCAGTGAAGGGATTAGGAGGCTCCGTGTCTAATCCAGCAGCTTAACTGGGCCTTGGGCCTGAATCCGTCCCCACCTGCGCAGGCCAGGACGACAAATGAGGACGAAGCCGGGACACCACTTTAGCCCCCATCACGGTCCTGGCCCTTGACAGGATATCTGGGTTCTCCATCCTGGCCAGGCCCCCACCCCACTCCTACTGCAGGGAGCCACCAAAGGGCTGAGGACTGAGAAAGGCCTCAGACATGATGGGTTTTGAGAGGGGAAAGGAGTTTGAGAAGGGCCAAAGCGTGAGGGCAAGCGTGATGGAGTCTGGGAAGGCACAAAGAGAGGGAGGCGCCAGAGTTAGAAGGGTGGTGAAGGAAGGGATGTTGCTTTAGGGGAGAACTGGGGCAAGGGAGGAGTCTTAGGAGGATGCTTAATTAGGGGAGGAGTCTAAGAGGCAGAAGGTGCCAGAAGGCGGAAGCCGTGTTTTCACCATATTTGCCCTTCGCTTATTGTCCCATTCTCCTTGACAGATGCCAAATAGCACGGTACTGGGAAGAAAGAGGCTTTTATTTCACCACCCCTACACTCCGAAGAGGCTGAGGCGGTTGAGGAGAATATAGGCAGAGGTATTAAGGAAAGGATTTGGAGAGAGTAGAGGGCTAAGATATGTAAAGACCCAGAGAAGAAAGGCAACAAAAAAGCCTTTGCTGCTCCGGGTTGCGTGGCAACCGCTGGATCAAAAGCCAGCGTGGCCTACTCAGAGGTGTGGCTACTGAAAACAGCCCAGGGGTCAGGCCACGCCCCTAGCAACCATCGTACTAAGTCCCGCCCACTAGCAACGCATCAAGAAAGCGGACTTGGTCGGACTTCGTCAAGGGCTTGAGCTTTAGCGCAGGCGCAGTGTTCTCCGCAAGGAATAGTCCCACCTCCTCGTAACTGTTTTCTGAGGCTTCTCATTGGAGGAAAAGCCTGCCAAGGGCTTTCTTTTGTTTCGGAGGCGGAATCTGGGGCCCTGCTCGCACACCCATTGGCCCCGCCGGCCGTCTGCAGCCAGCCCCGGACATTGCTACATCTGATTCTCGGGCGCCTATTGGCTTTGGAGGCCGATCCTTTCGGCTCCGGGGCGGTCACGCCGAGAAGGCCCGCCGTGGATTGGACGGTGTCAAATCGAGGGGCGGTGCTTACAGGCCGGGCGGTTGAGCAGTGAAAGGAGAGTCTTTTCAGCGCTGAGGACTGGCGCTGAGGAGGCGGCGGTGGCTCCTGGGGCGTTTGAGCGGGCTCATCCGAGCCCGCGGGCCAACGCGGATCCAGGCCCGACCGGCGGGGCCGCCCCGGACTCCCCGCGGGCCTTCCTAGCCGCCATGGAGGACGGTGTCTATGGTAGGCCAGAGAGGGGCGGGGCCGGCGGCGCCCTGAGGGCGCGCTCCTTGCGGGTCGCCCCGCCGTGAACAGCCCCCTAGGCGCGCAGCGCCAAGCGCTTGGTCCCCGTC
Organism: Octodon degus; assembly: GCF_000260255.1. NCBI lineage: Eukaryota > Metazoa > Chordata > Mammalia > Rodentia > Octodontidae > Octodon > Octodon degus. The sequence continues at coordinate 2,061,653 of NW_004524844.1, read as the reverse complement.
GTCGCCTGTCTGGCGCTGGACGGGCTTCCGGCGGGCAGGAGAGCGGGGCGTTCCAGGCCATTGTTTGGGCCGAGCCTGTTTCCGGTGGCGGCGGGAGGGGGCGGAATGGAGCTGGAGGCGCGGCCTGCGCGGAATCAAACCCTCTGGAAGGGCCGGCAGATCTTAGCGCCTGCGGGGCGCGGAGGGGGTCCTGGGTCTTTGGGGAGCCGGGGAAAAACCTCGGGAGCTCTAGGGGCCCCCCTAAGGAAGGGGCGGCGGCTTCGATGCTCGTCTCCCGTTCCCCAACTCTTACAAGCTGAAAGCAGCCGCCCCTGCCATCATCACTTTTCATGGGCCCAGGAGTCCCGACCCCCAGGCTGGCTATACTCACCACCCAGGAGCCCAGGCCCCCAGCTCCCTCGCCAGTTATGGAGTCAGCAAATCAAGGCCGCAGCCCCTTTCCAAGTAATGGACCAGAAGTTCAGATTTCAGCTATTTTTACCTCTTTGACCCAAAAGCTCAGGTGCCCTCTTGTCTCAGACTCAGGAGTCCGAGTACCAAAAGTGCCCTCCACAGGGCTCCTGGCCCAGGCCCCTACTCTTCTCTGCCAAGCATGGGAGGCCCTGTGCTCATCTCCCGTAGCCTCATCTTCTCCAGGGTTGCAGGAATCTCATAACTCCCAAGAACTGATTTCTAAACCCTTTTCCTCAGAGCCCCCGGACCTAACCCCGGAGGAACGAATGGAGCTGGAGAATATCCGCCGGCGCAAACAAGAGCTGCTGGTGGAGATCCAGCGCCTCCGGGAGGAGCTCAGTGAAGCCATGAGTGAGGTGGAGGGTCTGGAGGCTAATGAGGGCAGGTGAGGCTGGGGCAGGGAACTTGGTGCTGGGGATGTGGCCAGGCCTGGGATGTTCAGGCATTAACCCTCAAGCCCCCAACTCCGCTCTGCTCTCCCTGCAGTAAGACTTTGCAGCGGAATCGGAAGATGGCAATGGGCAGGAAGAAATTCAACATGGACCCCAAGAAGGTACTTGAGACCAGAGGGCTGGGGTCAGGCAGGCAGACAGGAGATAAGTTCCAGAAGTGTGACAGGTACAGGTGTCCTCTAGGCAGACAGGTGGGTCCTGATCCCTGGCTGTCTGTTTGTTTTGAGAACACTGCCTGAGTGTTCTAGTCTCCTGACTCTTGCTTGTATTCTGCCCCTTGCCTAAAGAGTCCTCTGCCCCTATTGCAGATGTACTCCAGGTTCCAAGAGGAGCTCGAATACAGTAGGGGTTATGGCCAAAATGACACATATAGGGAGAGTAGTTGACTGTTGCACCTCTGGAAGGAATTTCCAGGGCTATGGACACACAGGAGCAGGAGCTACAAGATCCAGGAGACTCACCTGAGGAGGAGGACTTCAGTGAGGTTTGAAGGATGAGTAGCTGTTCACCAGGTGACAAAAAGACATGAGACCTTCAAGCTGACCTCACTCACTGTGATCCTCCTGCCTCAGCTTCCCAAGTGGTACGAATTACAGATCTTTGACACCAGGCCTGGTAGTGGAGGAAATAAATTCATTCACCTCCACACCCATTGGTTGAGGCCTCCCAAAGGCCTAAGTTGGCTTGGCAGTACTGGAGTCTAGAGAAGAATCTGACCTTCCCCTCAGAGGAACCCTGGGCATAGGTACCACAGTTCAGAGGGTTGCAGCTGTTGTGGTGAGCACAGTGCTGCACAGGAGAGCCAGAGAAGGATCCAGTCACGCCGGGGGCCTCATGTTCACAGCCTTTGGCAAGTGCCTTGCTAAGAAACTCTCTCTCTGTTCGTGCCTGTAGCAGTTATGATATGTTCAGTCATTCAGCAAACATTGAGCCCCTGTTGAGGCTGGGGTGGGTTTAGATGTCGAGGTTCATGGAGACGTGAGGGAGCAGGGACTCTCTGGCCCTCCGTGCTGAACCCTCCCCCTGCCGCCACCCCCCCAACCAGGGCATCCAGTTCTTGGTGGACAATGAGCTGCTGCAGAACACACCTGAGGAGATTGCCCGCTTCCTGTACAAGGGTGAGGGGCTGAACAAGACTGCCATCGGGGACTACCTGGGGGAGAGGTGAGATGCCTGCCCTGCTCCTTCCTGCACCCCACAGGAGGGGTGGAGGATGGGAATACCCTGCCCCAGTGGACGGACGAGAATACCGTGCGTGGCTAAGAGGTGGGGGACCACTGCTTATGTTTGGTGGTAGTGGGGAGCTCTGTGGCAGCCTGGGAACTATGTTTGGGTGCTGGAAAGCGTAGGGACTAGCAGCAGTGCAGGAAACGGACCATGAACATCTAGGAGTTGGGTACTTATGGCTGACATTGGGGACCTGGGGCTCTCTGTGGACATCTAGGGTCATAAGGGGGCATATGGGGACCACAACAGGACATCCAGAGCCTGGGGAATGTTTGAGACAGTAAGAGTAGGTGGCCTACGTGTCTTGCCACACTTCTCTCCCTGTTCAAAGATCAAGGCTCCCAACATCCGGCTTAAGGGCCAGGCCTGCCACAGGCTCCACAGGGGTACCTCTCCCCCATCCCCCGTGTGACTGCTTGCCCTCTCCTCCCAGGGAAGAGCTGAACTTGGCAGTGCTCCATGCTTTTGTGGATCTGCATGAGTTCACTGACCTCAACTTGGTGCAGGCCCTCAGGTGAGAGGGGATGGCTCAGAGGGCAGGAATGTATGCTTAGTTGGGGGTGGGGGGGTCATCCCCACTGAGAATCAGTACATACAAGCAAAAGTAGACACAAAACTAAGGAGGGGATGGCCTGGTGTAACAGGAGTCCACAGATTGGGCCTCCTTATCCAGGCATAACTGGATCGAGGTGCCCGCATGGAACTGGCAAGTCAGCCTTGCCTGTCTCCCACTTGTGCTGGTCGTGGAGTTGGTGGTGCTCCCTGGATGCCCTCCTGTGGCAACCACCAGACCTGTTAAGCAGCCTTAGGGGAAGGGAGGCTATTTCTGTAGAGATCCACCAGAAGCCCCGTGGCTCATGCTCAGATATCAGAGCAGTTTGTGAGTCCACACCTTGAGCAGCTGCTGAACACAGGAGGTTGGGCTTCCTAATGGCCAGTTTCTAGCAGAGAGACCAAGTGTGAGGAGGGGTTTCTGGCCCTGACGTCACTTCCAGTTCCTCCTCAAACCAGGCAATTTTTGTGGAGTTTTCGCCTTCCTGGAGAGGCCCAGAAAATTGACCGGATGATGGAGGCCTTTGCTCAGCGATACTGCCTGTGCAACCCCGGGGTTTTCCAGTCCACAGGTGGGGGCCCAATTCCTGGGTCCTGAGGTAGAGGAGGTGGGGCATGGACCTAAGGGAGGAGTCTAAGAGAGGAGGCCGGGTCTGGACTCTGGACCTGAGGCAGGAGGCAGAGCCTGGACCCTGGGTCTGAGGGAGGAGGCCTATGGCTTATATCGGGCTCTTACCCTCGTCCTGTCCTGTGCAGACACGTGCTATGTGCTGTCCTTCGCCGTGATCATGCTGAACACCAGCCTTCACAACCCCAATGTCAGGGACAAGCCTGGCCTGGAACGTTTTGTGGCCATGAACCGGGGCATCAACGAGGGCGGGGATCTGCCCGAGGAGCTGCTCAGGGTCAGGCCCGTGTTCCTGGTCTCTCTGTGCTTCTAGGTCCCCCAGTGCTGAACTGTCCTGCCCCCTCCCCAGTGGCCTGCCCTGCCCCGTAGCATGTGTGTTTTTCTGGATCTAGTCCTCAGTCTTTATTTTCCTTCTTCTCTGGTTCTACTGGGCTGTTCTCTGTCCAGCCTCTGAGAGCCTAGTCAACTCTTCACTCGTCCTCTTCCCTCTCGCCAGTCTTAACACCCCTAGCTGCCCTGGGAGGGCCTAAGGCCTGGGATCACTGACTTGTCCTTTGCCCCTCAGAACCTCTACGACAGCATCCGGAATGAGCCCTTCAAGATCCCCGAGGATGACGGGAACGACCTGACCCATACCTTCTTTAACCCGGACCGGGAGGGCTGGCTACTTAAGCTGGGTACGTCCCCTCCTGACCCTTCTGGTTGCCTCTTCAGGGAACGCTAGTAAATTGGGCTCAGGACTTACTTTGCACATACTTGCTGTGCGACCAGAGGCGAGGGATTTGGTCTCTGTGAACCTCAGTTTCCACATCCAAGAATAAGGTTCACTGCAAGCTCGAGCCGAGTGATGGCCCCAGTCCAGGGTCTGCTGTGGAGCTCTCTCAGTCAGGCCCTGAACCATGTACCAAGGACGCCACAGTTAGCTTAGTCCACCTCTGGGCAACAGTGTCACCTTGGTGTGGTCTCCCCTATAGTTAACAAAAACCCAGCTCAAGGACATGGTGCTCAGGGGCTAGGGCAGCTGACTCTGTAGGGCTGTGTTGTCCCCTTGTCCCCATCTGCCGGCCACATCGTCAGGCCAGTGGTGCAGCAGTTGTTCCCAGCATCTTGCCATCTACAAAATGTCAGTTGCAGGCAAAACAGCCAGCACAAGGGAGGATGGCTGCCCCAGGGTTCTGTGGAGGGCTCCCCGCCTGGCTAGATGGGCTGCTGGCCAGGGTAGTGGGTATCAATTGAGTCCCTGGCTGGCGAGGGGGGGCAGCTTCCCTTGTGGCACTGGCAGATTCCTGGACAGCCATCGTAGGTTACAGAAGGTGGCAGTCACCACAAGCCATGGAGTCCTCCACATTACCTGCCTGTGATGGTCACCTGGGTTCCATCCCGAGTGACTACTCGGTTCTCACACGGGACCTGCCTGGGGTGCTATGGCTTGTGGCACCCGTACTGCCCTACTTGTGAGCACCTGAGCGAGGCACCAGGGCTCTGTCACCAGGAGCCAGTGCCCCAGAGCTGTCCCTGTCAGCTGGAAGTCCCAGATTTCCCAGCTGTGGAAACCACAGCCGCAGGACAGGTCTCTGATCAAAGCACATGGTTCCCTCTGTGGCCCTTAGAAAAGGCAGACTTAGGGCCGGGGAGGTGGCTCAGTGGAATAAATGCTTCCCTGGCAAGTGCAAGGGCCTGAGTTCAGTCCCTGAGTCCACCACAAAAAAGGGCAGACTTCTTGGTATACTCAAAGACAACCTGTGAGGTCCTGATGGTGGCGGATAAATGTGCCTCCTTATCCTTTTGGGCCCACAGGGAAGCCAGAAGTGGGTCATCTTGTTGCAGGATGGGATGGGCCCAGATGAGTCCCAGAGTGGAGTCCAGAGAGGGCAAGCAGGTGCCCTCAGGTCACGTAGCCACTCTGTTGGAGCTGAGAATTGAGATGCACCCCTAGGGGAGGGACCTGCTCCCTGTGGTCACAGTAGCCTCTTGGCCAAGGATATGTACAGGGAGGGGGGGTACAGGCCAGAGGTGAGGCGAGAGGGTGCTCATGGCCTTCGAGGAGGGACAGGCTGTGGCCATTCCTGCCCCGTGTGGATGTAACTGTTTTTCTTCCTCTCTCTCCCTCCCACCCTCCCTCCCTTCCTCTTTGCGTGCCTGTGTCTCTGTCTGTCTGTCTGTCTGCCCGCCCTGCCTCTGCGCATTCTCCCTCGCCCACCCTGTCTCTGCTGCCACGGCTCTGGGGGCTCCCACCTTCCGCCTTCCCTCTCCTGCACCTGGTCCTGCTGCTTTCTCGCTGTCTGCCCCAGGAGGTAGGTGTACGCCGGCCTCGCCCTGCCCTGAGCTGCATACTGGCACGGGGCCACCCTGGCCTTGGCCCTTAGCAGGACTCCTTGTGGGCTTGAGTAACACATGGGTCTCAAAAGCACAAGCCCCAGGCTGGGGGTGGACTTGTTCCTGGGCCCAAATGTGCCTGTCCCTGCTTGTCTCTCTCCCCACACGCTGCCTTTGTCCTAGGCCTGAGAGCCCTCCTTTCCTGCTGCACTCTGCCTCCCTTCCCCTCCCAGAGGTCCTGTCCCCGAGTTGAGCCCAGGCCCCCTCCCACCCCTTCCCTTTCAGGGGGTCGGGTGAAGACATGGAAGCGGCGCTGGTTCATCCTCACTGACAACTGCCTCTACTACTTTGAATACACAACGGTAAGAGCGCTGGGTTGAGGGAGGAGGCGGGACCTGAATTCCTGGTCTGGGGGAGGAGGGGCTGGGGAAGATTCGTATGTCTAAATTCTATCCATCTTGGGGCTGGTGAGATGGCTCAGTGGTCTAAAACACCTACTTGGAACAGGCTAAGCAAAGCACAGGGACCGTGGTTCAATCCCCCAGCACCACATGCCAGCCAGCCCCGCCCCTGGTGGGCTGAGCTGGACACACACACACACACACACACACACACACACACACAAATAAATTTAAAAAAATAAAAAATAAAAAATAAAAAAATAAATTCTATCCATCTTGCTTCTTCAGGACAAGGAGCCCCGAGGAATCATCCCCCTGGAAAACCTGAGCATCCGAGAAGTTGATGACCCCAGAAAGCCAGTAAGACACTCTTTGTACCTCGTCCAGCCTGCAGGGTACCCCAGTCTGGCCCCAGGACTGGCCCTTAACCTGCTGTGTCTCTTCAGAACTGCTTTGAGCTTTACATCCCCAACAACAAGGGGCAGCTCATCAAAGCCTGCAAAACGGAAGCAGACGGCCGAGTGGTGGAGGGGAACCACATGGTGTACCGGATCTCGGCCCCCACACAGGAGGAGAAGGACGAGTGGATCAAGTCCATTCAGTGAGCCCAGGCCCCTCCTGTCCCTGGGTCTGAGGGAGGAGGCTGGGCCTGGCCCCCTGGGTCCAAGGGAGGAGGCTGGGCCTGGGCCTTGGGCCCTCTTCTGAGATCTGTCGTTTGCAGGGCTGCTGTGAGCGTGGACCCCTTCTATGAGATGCTGGCTGCCAGGAAGAAGAGGATTTCTGTCAAGAAGAAGCAGGAGCAGCCCTGACCCCTGCCCCCGTTATTTATTATGGAGCTGCCCCGCCCGGGTGGCCGGACCCCTGGGCCCTGGGGCTGTGGATCCTGTCCTCCATTTGGAAATGCACCACCTCCCTCCAGCTCCTCCTTATTTGTAATTAACATGCTGTTGGTAATCTTATTAATTATTTAACCACTCAAGCCTGCAGACCCCCTTGTTTCTTGGGGTTGGCAGAGCTACGGCGCACAGCTCTTAGCACTTGGCAAGGGTCAGGAGCTGGGCCCTGCACAGCCACTGGGCGGCTCGCAGGGCTCCAGAGCAGGGGCTGACCCAGATGGGTCGCACGTGCAGTTTAATAGGCAGGAGTTAGTGTGCAGTTTGGGTGATCCAGAGGATGGAGTTTGTTTGGTTTTTGTTTTTTTGGTTTTGGTTTTGGTTTTGCAGAACCAGGGATTGAACTCAGGCCCCCAGAGGATGGAGGCAGTAGTGGCCTGTGTCACCTTGCGGGTGCATGTCAGGAAACAGGCCAGAGAGCAGCAAAGGGAGGGGGTTGGGGTTGGGTCTTGCACTGGCTAGAGGCCATGGGGTTGTGCTCGGTGGTATCCCAGGAACACAGGCACAGAGGACGCCACCTCGTTCACAGGGCAGAGACAGTGCTGTGGGCCAGTGCCCTGGAGCAAGCCTTCACCATCACTTAGAGCTTCCTGTGGGGGCTGTGCCAAGGGGCTGCCTTTTTAGTGTTCTTGGGAATGTGACTCTGCAATGTGAGGCTCACCTCTGATTATGAGCTCTTTAGATGAGACAGCTCTGAACCAAGTGGGTGTGTCCTTTTGCTCTGAGTTTGGGCTCTATGGTGTCCCCAGAGAGGGGCTGGTGGGTTCCAAGGCACATGTGTTGTCTGCTTGGGAGACTGTGCCTTTGGAGCTACATAGGTCTGTAGGGAGACTATAGCTCCTGGCATTCCCTGGGCACCCCAAAAGCCTGTTGGGAGTCACAAGCCGGTGTTGGGTCTGGACACAGAGCCACCAATTTCGGAGTTCTGCCAAATGGGTGCGGGGTGTCGCATGTCTGAGCCTTGGCTCCCCAGTAGCGTGATGCCTGTTGCTGTTGTGCAAATGGCGTCCCACCCCGCAGGGCCTCAACCAGGACTCCCGGCAGGCAATAGGCTGCACAAGTGCTGGGACAAGGGTTGGGGCCAGTGAGAACTACTGGACCTGTGCCAAACACTTTGAAAGGAGCCTCCAGCTGGGTGGCAGTTCCACTGAGTGCAGTGCTCTAAAAGGAGTTTTTTTGGGGTGAAGAGAGAGCAGTTATGTGTTTGACAAAGCTGCAGATGCCCATGGAACATGCGAGCCAGACTGCAGTCACTTCAGTTGCCCTTTCTTCTGCCTTGACCCATCTCCCTAGGACTGAGGAGTCGAGTCCTGCTCCCTCCTTGCTCTTGGACCCCAACCCCAGCCCTTGTTTTAGAGGTTGAATTTTCTTCAGATTCCTATGTTGAGCCCCACCAGCCTCAGCTCAGAATGCAATTGTATTTGGAAACGGGGTTATTGCAAATACGATTAATTGCCAAGAAGTCATCAGTGTGGGTACTAATCCATTACCGACTGCTAGGGCCAGGGCTATAGCTCAGTGGTGCAGCGCCTACCTGGAAAGCACAAACAAGGTCCTGAGTTCCATTCCCAGTACAGATTGTTATCCTTGTAAATCAGACAAATGGACACACCAGAGTGCCATGTGGAGACACAGGCCGGCATGGGCGAAATCTTGGACCACTGAGGAGCACACTATCCCAGAGGCAGTGCCAGGAATCTGTGAGAAATGCCAGGCACAGACTTCCTGCAGAACCCAAAGAGGGAAACCATCTTGCAGGCGTTCATCCTGAACTTAAGACCTCCAGAGCTCAGACAATACATTTCTGTGCTTTTAAGACACCAGACTTCATCTTTCCTCCTCACACCCAGAAGTCCAGGGCTAGCCTCCCTCAGACCTGAGGTCCAAGACCCTGGGCCACCCCAGCTCGCTTCCTGCATTCCCTGACAGGAATACGCAAGGTGATACCAAGTGCTACCATGTGCACTAGAGTGGCTGTGCGTGAAGAAGCGAAAGTCTAGTTGCTGGAGATGTGACCGGTAACGCCCTCAGCACCTTAATTCCTAAACGTAACTCCCCTTCCTTCACTGCTATCCAACTATCTAATGTGCCAGTGAATCTGGTACCAGGTGACTGGGGACAGTCAGGCTCAAGAGAGCAAAAGATTTGTAGGTGCCAGTATAGGGAGAGGTACAGGGAGACACAAAGAGATAGAAACCTCAAGGCAGAAAGACAAGTTCTGGATGGATGGCAAACATGGGATGGAGCCCAAAGACAGGCAGAGTAGCTCAGGAGTACAGGGCAGAATACAAGGAACCTGCCCAGAGATGAGGTTAGGTTGAAGTTGGGAGATGATGTCAGGAATCACATTGAAAAGGGAGTAAAGTGAGGCAATGTGACCACAGGCAGGGATGTCCAGCTTGACCAAGGACAGGAAGTGACGGATCTAGGACACTGCCATGGTCCAATATGGCTATCAGCAGGTCTTTTTTTTTTTTTTTTT
>NW_004524844.1:2030033-2052149 GCF_000260255.1 Octodon degus | reverse complement strand
GGAACTGGGGATTGAACTCAGGATCTTGAGCTTGCCAGGCAAGCACTTAGCCTAAGACATCTCCCCGGCCCCTTGGCCCCTTCAGCAGGTCTTTTCTGATCCGTACCGCCCGATCTCAGTCCTGGGACAGCCTGTGGCCACCTGTGGAACGTACCTCCCACCACAGCTGCCCACCCCCACCACTCCTTATGGCCTGGTCAGTTGTGGCTGCTGCTGAAGTCGGGAGTCCTGTGTTTCTTTGAGATAGTGTCTCACTATGTAGCCCAGGCTGGCCCCTAACTCTTGGCAATTCTGCCTCATCCTCCTGAGTGCGGGGAGAAGCTGGGAGTCTTGAACTCCTGACCCAGAGCAGGGACCAGGATAGGCTCCCCCGCCGCGGCCGAGGAGCCTCTCCGACAGTGTTCTCCCTGCATCTGCCGCAAACACACACAGGATCCATGTTCCTCCAAAAAGTTGTTTTTGTCTTTTTTAAATAATGTGAAAATGCCACGCGAAGGTTGAACCAGAGGCCCCTCCAGGGGCTGGGCTGGGGAGGATAGGGGAGACGGAGATGGGGTCCAGGTCCCCAAAGCCTGCAGCTCCTGCGCGCGCGTGCGCGGGGCGCGAGTGGGTGCGGAGGGGCCTCTGCTGTGCCCAGGGCTCCAGGCCCCAAAGAGTTCAGTTCAGTTCTGAGAAAGGCGGCTCTCCTGGGAGGGGCGAGGGGTTTCCTGCCTCATTTGGCACCGAGAGGGTCTGGGGGGTCTGGGGAGCCATCCGGGGGGCTGGGGGGCGGGGGGCCGGGGCCTCCCGTTTGGCACGTGGTGGGGGAAGGGGAGGGCCCAGCCTCGGGAGCCTCCCCCGAGGCGGTGGCGTCTGCAGTGGTGGCAGTGGCTCTGTCATCCACGGAGGATTCTACTCTCAGCCCCTCTTCTGGGGGTGCGGGGGGGTCAGGTCTTTGGGGAATCAGTTCTCCACGGGGCCTAAGGATGGAGAGACACAGAATTATAGGGGAAGAGGCTAACAGCTTCCATTGGCTCCAAGTGAAAGTCCAGCTGTAGCCCTCAAGCCCCCGCGCACGCCCCACCACCAGCCTTCCATCCCTCTGCCCTTCTCTGACCCTTCCATTCCAGCCACGCTGGCCACCGTGCTGCTCCTGCAAGGCTCTGAGTGTGGCCTACCTCAAGGACTGGACCAGTACCAGTATGGCTCGGCTTTCGCTACCCAAAGCTCAGCTCCCTGCAGCACTGCACCCTTGGCAGGGACCGTCCCTGATCCTCCCCAGTCACCCCAGCCCCCAGCGCTTGCTCAGTTCCCTCTGAGTATTTGTCCCTCTGGGTGGCCCCAGTCACTGTGGAAGTGTTTCCCATCTGCTTGCTCCTCTAAGAGTGTAAGGAAGCTCAGTGAGGACTGTGGTCCTCAACCCCCGCGCCAGCCTCAATGGGAAGCAGGGCCCTGACTCCTTTTCAAAGGAGTGGAGAGACTTCGGGACACAGTGCCCTCACTCAGCTGGATACAGCTGCTGCCTGCCGTGGCCTGGGCAGACAGGTGGGTTCAGCGGCTTCCCAGTATCTGTCAGCCCGGTGCAGGGATTTGGGGTTTCGCACGACCAGGCCGTCTGTCTCAGCTCCTGCTGACTAAAACCAAGGTCATCCCCACAGGCTGGCCCAGCCAGCCTGGGCCCTGACTCATCACATATCCCCACATCCTGGACCCGCCCCACCCTGCTCTCATGGGGGCCCTGATGGGGTGTCAGGGGGCAGTGATATTTGGGGCAAGCCTGGGGATGTAGCTAAGTCAGCCCCAGCCCTGTCCCTGCACCCTGTCCCCAGCCTCTCCCTAGTTTCTGCTCTCTTCCCTCCTCAGCCCTGTGTGGCGCCAGGCCCCTCCATTGCACACAGTCCTCCATGGGTCCCTAGTGCCTAGGGCAAAGCCCAGTGCCTGCCCACCGCACCACATCCCTTCCTCGCAGCCACCCTGGTGTCCTGTTCCCGGAACCAGCTTGCCCTCTGGGCCTTTGTGCAAGGTGCTCTCTGCCAACACACCATTGCCTTCCCTGTCACCCAGTTAATGACAACCAGTCTTCAAGTCCCTGGCCAGCTGATACTGCTACAGGGAACACAGAGGCCTTTCCTCTCGTCATCCACTGTCTCAGCAACCCTGCATTTGTGGCTGTTCTCATATGATAATGCTGGGTGGTCAGTGGAGGCAGAGGCAGGCCCTGGGCCCTACATACAGGTCACTCAACGAACACCCACCCAGTGAAGCTCAGGGACAGCTAACGGCCAGAGCCACTGGGACATGACCAGTCAGTCCCCCCTCCCCCCATGCACACACCGGAGGACAAAGCTACTTCATGTCCTCTCAGAAGTTGAGTCCTATTATCATACCCAGTCTACAGGTGAGGAAACAAAAGCACCAAGAGGGAAAATGACTTGCCCCGGGTCACACACAAATGGGGGGGCAATACCTGGACTCAGGCAACATCTGGGGAAGCAGAAATGGAATCTTTCACAGCAAGGCTCAGTTGCACTTCTACCCACCCACCCAGCCTTTCTTCAGGGACCCTGTGTGCCAAGGTGTCCTCCGGGGAGACAGAAGAGGGCAGCAGAGAGCCCAGTCCAGCCGCCAGGCCTCCCAGTGGCAGTGGGTGGGCATTCAGCGCTAAGGAGGCCCCTTCGCAGTCAGACCTTCACCAAGGTGGCCTGGGGATTAGCACCACGCAATGCTAGATGCAAGGGGAGTGGCAGGGGAGACTAAGGGGCCTGCAGGGACCCAGGGCCACCAAAGCGGCCTGGACCCCAGCTCCTCAACCTGCTCTAGGCCTGTTTTCTCTTTGCCAAAATGGGATCATTGTGAGATTCAGACTGCCCAAGTGGGGCCAGTGCGCTGCCCGTACTCAGTGGCATGATGTCCCAGCTACCATGCAACTCACCAGTGGCCATGTCCTCTCTAATTGCCACCAGATCCCCACACCCTTATGAAAGAATCGGCCAGGCTTCAGCTCAGAAATGAGACAGAGATGGGCACGAGTGTATGATCCTTACTGGTGGGGAAACAGGGTGGGGAGGGGGTGTCTGATGGACCCCACTTGGACTAGGGTCAGTGGTAACTCGGGTGCGGCGGGGGTGGGAGGGTAGGCCTAGAAGCAAGAGGTAGGGAAATTCTAGGAGGGGTGTGGGGGAGGATGACACACAGGGACATGGATGGAAGTGGGCGCCCTACCTGCGGGTCGGGCGTCGGGGGCCCGGGTGGGAGGCCCCGGGGTCTCCAGCGCAGGCGAGACGGAGAAGCGGGAGAAGCACAGGGGGGGCCCTGGCGGGGGGAGGAGGGGGAAATCCTCCGCCCACTCGAAACTGCCTCCTGGGGGAGAGCAGAGCCCGACAGTCAGCTGCCTTCGGTCCCGCCCACCGGAGACCACGCCCCAAAGAACCACCGCCCAGATACCACGCCCACTCCAGGTCCCGCTCCTTCCCGCGGCGGAGGCCCCGCCCCTCACCAAAGCCGCTGTCGTTGCTGGGAAACCCATCTCCGGGGGTGGCGGGGTGGGGAGGGGTCGGGGGCGCTGGGGGCGTTGACGGGTCCGTGTCCCCCTCGGGGGGCCCCTGGACGCTCAGCTCGTTGGTTGGCGTCTCCTGCGGAGACAGATGAAGGGACTCGCGAGGGCACGAACCCTCACATCCCATGCACCACCTTCCCCACAGGCGCCTGTCCCGCGGGCACCCCTGGACCCTTGGCATCCGATGTACCACGGCGGTGAGAAGGCCGCAACCCGGCAGCTGCTCTCCGGGACCCGGTCGCCTTCGCCTGCCCTGGCTCGCTCCTCACCTGGCGGTCTCGGGATCTGAGCCACCTGCTGCTTGGCCCTCCAGATCCCTGCCAGCCTCCACACTCCCAACTTCAGAGGGAGCCCCTCCCCCAGTGGTTCTGGTCCCAACCCGAGGCCCAGTTCTTCACTGTAGCATCCCCCACCAGTTTCATCTAGACAGTTTCATCTAAACACCATCTTGTACATTGCCGAGACTGGGCTCGAATTTGGGATCCTCCGGCCTCATCCGCCCCCGTGCTGGGATTACAGGCGTACGCCACCAAGACAGGCTTCCAGCTACATTTAATTCAGCCCTAGTCATTAATTAGTTACACCCATTCCTGATCCCACCCAGAAGTTGTTTTGTTTGTGTTCGTTATTGAGAGGGGATCTTGCTGGCCTTGAATTCCTGGACACAAGCGACCTTTCACCTCAGCCTCTCGAATGATTAAAAATCTTAATACCATCTGCCACAATGCTTCAACCTTTCCTGGATAAGATCAATTCCAACAGCCCCTAAGGCCATTAGGGGTCCGATCAACAAACTCCGCCCCAAATCGCACTAGGCTCCGCCCTACGATCAGGTCATTCTTTTTCCCCAGGCTCTCCAAGCTCCACTACCTAATCACTATCTCTCTTCCTTTTCAGATCCGCTCACACGCTGCAGGCCTCTCTTCTCTCCACGGACCCCCACCACTGCACACGCCCCGCCACTACTCCAGGTCCCACTCTTGCTCCAAGCTCTGGACTCGACCCCTTCCCGGGTCTCGTCCTGTCTTCCTAAACTTCCCTCCAAGTCCACTCCTATTTGAAGTCCTGCCTTCAAGTCCCCCCTTATTCTAGGATAAGCTTTCCAGGCCCCACCCTTTAAGGCGCGGCCTCCACTCGGGCTCCACCCCCACACCGAGAAGCTTCCCTCTCCGGAGCGTGGAAATTCACAGCGCGCCCCGCCCACGCGGGGCGTGGCCATCCCAGGCACCGCCCACCTGGACACGCCCCCTGGAGGAGTTCCCTTTGGGGCTGGCGGAAGGCGTCGCCCTGGACACACCCTACCGCGTTTCCGCGCCCCGCGCCTTCCCGGCACCTACCTGGTCGAAGAGGTAGACGGTCACGTCCCCGTGAAAGGAGACCATCTTGCGCTTCCTCTCCAGCTCGCTGTCCTCGGGCTCGTCGGCCCCGCGCGGAGACTTGAGCAGCCCCCGCAGCGGGCGGGCCGCGTCCGCGTCGGCGCTGCTCACCACGACGGGCACCGGGGCTGCCCGCGTCCTCTCGGGGCCCCGCGGCCCCGCCGCCGCGCCCGCCGCCTCGTCCTCCTCCTCGTCCTCGTCCTCGTCCTCCCCGTCCTCCTCCGCCGGCCCCGGTGACCCCGCCCCGCCGGCCTCCCCGCCAGCCGCCCCGGCGTCCGCGCCCTCCCACGGGGGCCGTCGCGGGCCCGGGCCCGGGAACGGCGAGAGCGTGAGCGGCGGCAGCGCCAGCGACAGGCGCGAGAGTTTGGCTGCGGGGAAGAGAGCGTGAGCCGTCGGGGAAACTGAGGCAGGCCCTCCTCTGTCCCACTCCAGTGCTTTCTCCCACGGTGCTGCAGAACCCAGGACCCTGGGCCTAGAGCCCAGCTTTTCCCGCAGCCCAGCAGGCTGGCCACCCCATCTATCTGATTCTGCACTGCTTCTGTCCCCACCTCATTCTGGCGTGGCCTTCCTCCCGCCATCTCCTCGGAGCCTCTGCAATGCTGTTCCCTTTCCTCCCTCAAGTCCTGCAGGTTCTCAGGCTCTGGGCTTTCCCAGCCCTCTGAGATCTCCCAGTAGGGCAAGCACAGGACTCTGGCCTTGCCACGTCCCTGAGCATGCAGAAGTACTCAGGTCTGTCGGGTTAATGGGATGTCCCCTGCTATGTGTGACCCTGGCCACATACTTCCCCTAATGGGCCCTTGCTGCCCGAAGCGGTGGCTTCTCACCATCTCCAAACCCCTACCCCAGCTGTCCAGTCTCACTCAGCCTGCAGGGAGCAAAGGATTTCAGGTGGCTGAAGGTGGATAACTAGCTTCCAGCACAAACCTGCCCTCCCTCACTGTGTTCCCAGACAAACACGTCCAGGGAAAAGGATGCCCTGAACGTGCCAAACTACCGTCCATCTCCATACCCTCTCCCTACAACCCCACTGCCCCAGGTGCCTGCCTGCTGGCTCACACGTCCTCTCCTTTTTTTTTTTTTTTGAGACAGGATCTTGCTATGCAGCTCAGGCTGGCCTTAAGCTTGCTTTGTAATCCAGGCTGATCTCAAACTCACAGCAATCCTCCTGCCTCAGCCTCCTGAGTGCAGGGATGAAAGACAGGCACCACCATGCTTGGCTTCCTTCACTTCTCTCCAAAGTTTCCTTTCTGTTGAGACTTTCCCTGACCAAGCACTTCACATGATGGGGTCAAAGGCATGCTGCCTAGGGGACACCCACAGTGTCCAGAGAAAGGACAGGGTGACAGCCTTCAGATGCGAGGCTGGCTTCCTAGCGTAGGGAGAACTTAGGTAGGACGATGAATAGGAATTCTCCGGGGGACAGGGGGAACAGCCATTCCCAGCCTTTTCTCCCCCGCAGCCCCAACCTGACAGATCCTCCGAGGTATTTTGCCTGCTCATCAACTAACAAGATCTTGCTGCCCTGTGTCGTCAGACAGAGCTGGTCACAAACTCCCCAGTACATTCCAAGGCTTGTCACAGCCTGCGTCCTGGCCCTTGCTGCCTGAGCCTTGGGCCCCACTGGCCAGCGGAGACAGCATGGCAATGGAGGTTAACCAGTGCTGCTGACCGTCACATGGGTGTTTACGGAAATCAGGGATGGTTGATTCACGATGCCCCAATGTCAATGGGGTATTCCTATTCCCCATTCCTTTTCTTTTCCTTTTTTCTTTTCTTTTTTTCTTTTTTTTTTTTGTATTTTTTAGTAAGGGTCCAGAGGGTCTCACTTTGTAGATCGGGCTCCTAGTGATGTGCCTGTGTTCAGCCTTTCAAAGAGCTGGGATTACAGGTGTGTACCACCCAGTCTCAATTGCCATCTCAGTGTTCCCCAGAGGCCACACGGCACACCAGGGATCAAACCCTGGCCACTGCAGCTGCCTAAGCAGGCACTTTCATCTGCTGAGCTACTCCCCACTCCTTTTCTCCAATAAACTTTTCTACTCTTAAAGAAGGAAAAGGAATCAGGCTTCCTCCCACACAGGGCTGTTTGTCCTTCCTCCCCATTTATCTACTCTTAGATAAAGAGTATCCTACCACTCTGGGGCAAAGCCCCAACTCTGTTCTTGATCCCCCACCCCCACCCTCAACATCATGCTGCTGGCAGTGTGGCACACTGGGCAGACACCTTGGCTCACTGGAGAGTTTAAAACAGAGACCACAAGCCAGCAGCCTACCCCCACACCTGGGCTCCCTTGGAATTGGTTGGAACCAGAGCCCTGGTTTCAAAAAGCAGCAGACTTGGCAACTCTGGGTGAGTGTCATGGGCCATGGCAGCCCTCTGTAGACAAGGTCCTTTCTCCCCACTCTCCATCACTTCACCCTTTCCTGGTACTGTCTGGTGTTGGACTCTGGGACTCCTGGTCGAGATGGACTTGTGTCAGTAACAGCAGCTTCTGGCTGAGGGTCAGACCCTGGGCCCAGACTCAACCCTCACAGCCATCCTGAACTGTCACCTGTTCTTGGCAGACAAGGAAACTTGAATCACAGAGTAGCAAACATGTCTGCCCAATGCTGCAGAGTAGGGAAGAAAATGTGCCAGAATTTGGCAGCCTGACCTGGCATCTCCATTGCCACATCCACTCCAGAATGTCCCCACCTCCCCACACCTCCTCACCTTTGATCTGCTCGCTGTTCCCCTGTGGGGGTCCCAAGTCCAAGAACAGTCGTGGCATCTCGGGACCCTTCCTCTCTGGCTTGGAGGGGTCCCCGTCTCCGCTGGGTGCCGTGTCTCCGCCGGCCTTGCTGTCTGGGACCCCGGGCTCTCCCTCGGAGGCCACCTCCGGCCTGATTCTCGGGGGCACTGGCTCTGGCCTCCTCTGCTGGGCTTCCGGAGGTGGCAGCGGTGGCAGTGGCGGTAGTGGCTGTGGCCTCGTGCTGTCTACCCATCCGGCCTTTACGTCCACGCCGCTTCCGGGGCCGCCGCCGGGGGCCATCGCCACGCCCACTAGGGCTCGGCCCCCACTCCCGAGGTCCAGCCTCCCAGCCCCGGGGGCTTTCGGCGCCCCCCCAGTCTCGTGGGCTCTCCTCTCCGTCCCGGGGTCCAGCATCCCGCTCTTGGGGGCTGGGCCAAGGGGGCCAGGGACTGTCTCCAAGCCGTTCTGGGGCAAAGCTACCTCGCTGGGCGCAGGGGCTCTCTCCAGCAGGGTCTCGGGGGCTGGCCCCCCACTCTCGGGCATCTTCTCCCGGGGCCCTGGGGCTCTCCAAGGCCCAGTCTCTGTCGGCCTCTCCGTGTTCCTGGGGAATCTCAGGAGCCCATTCTCTGAGACCTCCTCGATCTCGGGGGGTATCGGCCCCCCATTCGCCAGCACCTTCTCCCCGGCCTCTGGGGACCTCAGCTCCCCATTCTGCAGGGCCTTCTCCTTCCTTGGTGGCGTCAGCTCCCCATTCACCAGCACTTTCACTTCTCTCTCTGGAGACCCCAGCCCCCCGTTCTCTGCAGGCTTCTCCTCGATGTCTGGGGCTCTCTGGGCCGCGTTCCCCAACACTGTCACCCCGTTCATGGGAAGACTTAGGCTTGGGGCTTTCTTCCCGCCGCCCAGGACTGGCAGGTCCCTGTTCAGGCCCAGGACTTTCTCTCTGTTCCCGGGGCCTCTCCCCGCCTTCCTGGGTCCTGTTTCCCGGGGTGTCGCCCCCTTGTCTCCGAGGAGGTTCCTTGTCACATCCTCCCGCAGGGATATCAGCAGCTGCTCGGTGCTCACTTGAACTACGAAGGTTGGCTTCTCCCGGGTCCCGGGCACTGGGAGGGGACCCGGGTCTGGGGGTGGCCGGGGCGCTCCTGGGTCGGGTGGTTCCGGGGGAGCCCGCGGCCGAGGGACCCCTTCCTCCTCGGCTGCCTCCCCACCTGGGAAGGCTCCCTCGGGGGAAAAAGGGGTCTCGGTCTCGTAACCGCTGTCTCCCGGCTTGGGGCCCGGAGACGACAGGCCTGAGCCTGGACTGGCCACGGCCGACGGAGGGTCGGGAGTTGCGGCCGGTTCTGAGGGCGCTCGGGGAGGAGGTGGTGGGGGCGGTGGGGCGGGAGGTGGCCCCCGCCCGGGGTACTGTGGTGCTGCGGCCCCCATGAGGGGGTCCAGAAACTCTGGAGGGGCCGAAGCAGGGGGAGCCAAGGGCAGGTCGGCGAGAGAGCCCCGCTCTGCCCGCAGGGATGAGTCGTCCTCTGGGGGGTGGGGACACCCAAGGGCAGGGTGGCCCCCCCAGCCGGCCACAGCATCTCCCCGCTCCAGGGGCAGGCAGGAGCAGGCCCCCTCGCGGCTGCACAGGGGACAGGGCAGGGGGCCCCGGCGGCTGGGGCCAACCCCGAGGCTGCTGCTGTCTTCTCCTGGGGAGCTGCCCTCCTCTTCCTCTTCTTCGGCCCACGGGGCGGTCCCCCGCTCCCCCAGCACCTCGGCGGGGTCCCCTGCCAAGGTCTCCCCAGCGCCCCGACCCTCGGGATCCCAGCCACTCAGCAGGAAGCTGCCGGATGCAGATGACTGGGCCGGGAAGGGTCGGGGCGCAGGGAAGAGGGGGGAAGCCCAAGTCTCGGATACCAGCTGGGGGACCTCGGAGGGGGCCTGGGGGGCTTGAGTGGCAGGCACACCTGGGTCCAGAGGGTCCCAGTCATTGGGGAAGAGGGGCTCGGGTGGGGAGCCGTGCTCCTCCAGGCGGATGTAGTACTCGCTGCTGACAGAGGGGCTGCGCGCGCTGATGACTGGCAGCACACTGGGGGTGGACAGCGCCTCGTAGAAAGGGTTGGAGGGGTTGGTGTGGGGGGCTGGGGGCGCTGATGCCGGCTGCCATGCAGGTGCCCCCCCACCCCGACCGGCCCCACGCCGGGCCTTCTCCCACAGGCACTCGAGGTTGAGGCCACGGCTGCTCTCAGTGACCGTGAGCACATCGTCGGGGTCTGCCCCCGGGAAGCCATCCAGAAGGGGAAACTGCGAGGAGAGGGTCCCGGGGCGTGGTGCACTGTGCGATGGGGGCCAGGGCCAGGGGAAGGGACCATCTCGGGGGGGTGGCGGAGGGGGTGGGGGCCTGGGAGGCCGCTCAGAGAGCAGGTAGGTGAGCTGCAGTTGGAGATCAGAGGCTGAGGGCCGCTGGGCAGGGGGCCGCCAGCAGGACTGCAGGATGTCATACCTGGGGGACAGGGCAAGGCAAGAGTGAGCAGGGCAGAGACCCAGAGAGAGAGAGAGAGAGAGACAGACAGACAGACAGACAGAGACATCTACAGGTGGGACAGAGGTCCAGAGGGGGGCGAGAAGGCTGGAGGAAGAGCGACAGGGAGGCACACAATGAGATGGTTGTGAGTTCCGGATCCTTTAGATCCCAGCTCTGCCACTGTCTGCCTCTGTTTCTCTGTCCAAGTAGTAGATGCTGGCAGAGAGGGTAAAGATGACCTTTCTCTACACTTAGGGTAGTATGGAGTGGTGAGACAGATTGTGGGTGGCACAAGGAGTCCTGGGGCTACCCTAGGGTGGTGTGGGGAGGTCAAGGACCCAGAGTCAGGGCCTGCTCCTCACCAGTAATCCGCATAGGGCAGCTTGAGCCGTGGCCGCGCCAGCTTGACATGCTGCTGGCGAACAACAAAAGCGAGGACCTCTTCGTCTGAAAGGTGACGGTAGGGTTGTGCCCCAAATTCAAACAGCTCCCACAGGGTTACCCCCAAAGACCTGCAGGGAATAGAGAAGCAGAGGCCTCAGTCCAGCCCTGGCCTGCTGAGGCGCCCTGCACCTTCCCAGCCTCAGTTTCCCCACAGGAGGCATCTGTGACCTTCCCTGCCCTCGGGCCTGGACCTCACCAAATGTTGCTCTCGCGGCTTTGGTCCACCACCATGAAGGTGCCATGCAACTCCCCGAGGAGCTCGGGCGCTGCCCAGCGCAGCGGGATCCACAGGCGCTCCGGGGTCAGGTAGTAATCCTCCTGCGGTCAGGAGAGTGGGTCAGGTGGGCCAGGGCCTCCCTACCTCACCCCACCCAGCAGAGGGCAGCCCCACCTTGTAGTTGCTGTGCGCCAGCCCGTAGTCTCCGATGCGCACCGTGAGGTCTGAAGTCAGCAGGCAGTTACGCAGGGCCAGGTCGCTAAGCAAGGTGGAAAGGTTGAGTGCAGGAAACCACGCCCCCTTTCCAAGACTCCGCCCCCATTGTAGTTGTCTCCTCCTTCCTTGAATGCTTTTCCTCTCCTGGCTCCTCCTCCTCTCCCTACCTGACTCTTCCTTTTCTAACTCCCCCCGCCCATTCTGGCTCCTCCTCCTCCAACTAGACTTCTTTCTGCTCCCTTTGCTTTCCTGGCTCCTTCCGCCCCCCACCACGCCGCCGCCGCGCCAGATACCTCCCCTTCCTCAGACTTCTCTCCCTCCACATGTAGCTCCTCCCTCCCATCACCTGACGACTCCTCCTCTACCTTCCTCTCTTCCCCTTCCAACCTGCTCACCTATGCACGTAGTTGTGTGAGTGCAGGTGCGCCAGCCCCCTGGCGATCTCCAGGCCCATTCTCTGCAGTGTCCTTAGGTCTCGCGGTGGTAGTTCTGGCGACAGGCCTTCAGGGGGCCTCTGGGCCCGGAGGTACCGCTTCAGGTCTCCCTGGGAGGGACGCAGGCCCGGGTCAGCACAGCAGCACCTCTCAAAAGCAAGAATGAGGGCTTCTCTGCTCAAAGCGTGTGATACCCGAACCCCCTGACTTGCTCGCTTAGGGGCCACGTGTGCAGCCAGCGCCGGAGAATGGGAAGCACAAACTACAGAGGCATCCCTGAGGAGAGGGATGCCAGGGTGCGGGGCGCTCACCAGCTGGCAGAACTCCATAATCAGCAGGAAGGGCAGCGTCTCCACACACAAGCCCAGGCACTGGAGGACGTTGGGGTGCTGCAGGCTCCTGAGGTGAGGTGGCTTGTGAGGGGAGAAGGCCCCACCCCACCATCCAGCAGAGCCAAACTGCAGTGGCAAACACTGTGGGCTCAGTGGGCCCCCTCAGATTGGCTCTGCACACCCCACACACATCCCTTCCCAGCATGGCCCAGACGGTTCCCCGCTGCCTCCTCACCCCCAGCCTTCATCCTGCCCTGCCCTTCTCTGGTCCCCACAGTCCTGACCTACAGTTGGTCCCACCTTTGCCATTCACCTGTGCACAGCTCTGTGGCTCCCCAGTGCCATAGGGAGGCCTGGCTCCTTGATGCCACTGCCCCCGGGGCTGGCACCACCATACTTTGCCCTGTGCTTGCCGGGCTTTCTGGAGGGCCCTTCTTCTCATCTGTCTTCCCTGCCCCAGCTTCAACACCTTCTTGCCAAGAAGCGTCACTGCCCATCCTCTGCCCAGCGTTGGGCCGATGACCCTCCTGCACCCTCACTCTGGGCCTGAATCCTGAGCCCAGCTCTCCCAGTATCTATGCACCCCTCCCTGTCTCTGTAGGAGGGAGGGATCAGAGAGGAGTTGGCACTGGGTGAGAGGGCCTGGCTGGCTCTGCCCTTCATATTTGCACGTGTTTGCCCTAGTTGTGCCCTCAGTCCACACTGTACTTCTGGGGTGTGCAGGCTGAGACCTCCGAGTTAGTCCTGCCCCCCTGATGTTCCTGCTCAAACAGGTTCCTGTCTCTGTCACATACTGCCATCTTTTTCTTATTTTTTTTTAATTTTTAAAATTATTTATTTATTTATTTATTTATTTATTTGGTACAGGCTCTCACGCAGCTCAAACTCTAATGATCCTCCTGTCTTAGCCTCCCCAGCTCTGGGATTACAGGCATGTCCCATCCCGCCTGGTTTTGGGGCTGGCACAGCATGCGGTACCAGGGATGAAACCTGGATCCTTGAGCGTGCCAGGCAGGCACTTAGCCCACTGAGTTATCTCCCCAGTCCTACAGATTTTCTTTTGAAAATTTAATCATTTACCTTACTTTTCTTTTAGTGCAGGGAATTGACCCAGGGCCCTCCGCACTGAGCTACCTTTCCAGACTTTTTTTTTTTTTTTTAGTTATTTGTTTATTTATTTTTGTGTGTGGCCAGCTCAGCCCACCAGGGGGCGGGGCTGGCTGGCATGTGGTGCTGGGGGATTGAACCGTGGTCCCTGTGCTTTGCTTGGCTTAGCTTGTTCTAAGTAGGTGCTTTAGACCACTGAGCCATCTCACCAGCCCATCCAGACTTTTTTAAATTTTATTTTATTTCTATTTATTTATTTTTTTGAGATAGGGATTTGCCAAGGCATTTAGTTGCTCAGGTTGGGCTCCAACTTGCAGTCCTCCTGCTTCAGCCTCCCAGAGTGCTGGGGTTACAGGTGTGGACACCACACCTAACAAGTTGTTTATATCTGTGTGCCTCCTCTGCTAGGTATGGCACCCTTCTCTGATATGAAGTTTTGGGGCAGTTTGTTCCCAGCTGTGTCCCTGTGGTGTAGATAAATAGTTACTCAATAAAACCTAGTGGAAGGTCTGGGTATATAGCTCAGTGGTACAGAGCATATCTGAAAAGTGCAAGGTCATGAGTTTGATTCCCAGGACCAAAAATAAAATAAAACAAAATAAAAATTAGTGGCAAAGGACTTTACCCTCCAGGCAGGGCTTGCAGTTTCATGGGTATGTGGAAAGTTCTTTTCCTGCCAAGGTCCAGCAGGAGGCAACAGCAGCTCTGCTGTTTCCCTCTGGCCTTCTCCATCTGAGAGAGGGTAACCGACTCCCACGCCTTCTCCCCCAGGTAGAGTTCATAAAGTACCCGCCATGTGCCAGGGCTGAGGAATGTTGGGGGCCTGAGGCCTAGACTAGAAAGGACCTGGATCACCGCACACATGCAGCCAACCTCGGCCACTTCCATTGCCAAATCCTCCCAGCATTGCCCAGGGAGGGGAAGTGACTTACACGGGGTCACACAGCTGCAGGTACTGCTCATGCTGGGATTTGATTTCAGGCCTGCGGCTCACTGAGGAAATGTCTGCTGGGGGCCACTGGCTCTCCCGCAAAGGTGACCACACAGACCCTCAGCTGCCAGTGTAGACCTGTGCTGCCGAACGGCTTTTTCTCTGAAGGTGGAAATGCTTTGGACCTGCACTGTCCAACACAAGGGCATTTATACGGGGGCTCCTGAAAGGTGGCAGGTGTGGCCAGAGTAGCAGTGAATTCGATTTGATTCTATAGCTGAAATCAAGTAAGTTAAGGAGATGCTGTCTCAAAATTGAAAAAAAAAAAAAAAGTGGGACCAGGCATGGTGGCACACACCTGTAATCCCAGCACTTAGGAGGCCGGATACAAAGTGAGTTCAAGGCCACCCTGAATTCTGAATTGCAGAGTGAATGCAATACCTTGTCTCAAAAAAAAGGGGGTGGAGGGAAACCAAAACAGCCAGGTGTGGTACCACACACCTTAGCCCTAGTACTCAGGAGGCTGAGGCAGGATGATTGCTGCAAGTCTGACACCAGCCTGGGATATAAATGAATTCTGTCTCTTTTTTGGAACCAGGGATTGAACTCAGGCCCTCGCAAGCGCTTATTCTACTGAGCCATCTCCCCAGCCCCAACCTGTCTTTTTTTTTTTAAAAAAAAAAAAGCAGAAACAAAGGCCAAGGCAAAAAAGAGACCGTGATGGGGGACAGTCAATGGGAGGCTGTTTGGGGCAGTAGGGATGGTGGCAGGAAGAGAACAGGGTCAGGCTGCAGGGCCTCAAAACTTGAATGCTAAAGTCCAGTATTTGTGTCACTTTTACAACAGTTCTGATCAGAGGTCTCTGCATACACACCCTTTCCATGACAGGAAACTCTTACCTCACAGTGCACCTAATACAGGTCATCCCCCATCTTGCTGCTGTCCCAGCCACAGGGACACACACGTGCCCTAGCTTGGCCTGGGTGAACCCCACCTCCACAGTGCTGCATACCCGGAGATTTGTCAGAAAAACCTCATGCTCTGGGAGGGAAACCCTTGGACCCAAGCCAAACAAGCTGGAAGAGGCAGGCTGAAGATTGAACTGCACTGCACCTCTTCTCTCAACAATCTGAGGTGCAAACCTGGACGCTCCCAGAACCCCTGAGGTGTGAGGCCTCCTACCTGTAAGGCTGCGCTTCGGAGATGAACTTGCGCTGCTCCAGCGGCCCGGCGCTGGCCCGCAGCTCCTTCACCACTACCTGGGCTGGGGTGTAGTCCGAGAAGATCTCTCCCAGGATCACCTGACAATGGCACCGGATGGAGTCAAACAGGGCCATGTCCCCAGTCTTGTTCCCAGGGACCCCAACTCCCCTCTCCTTCCCAGTCCCTCTCTCACACCCCGCCACCCTCGTCCATCCCCCACCAGACATGGGTGAAAGACTCACGGGCCCAGAGTCCGATGGACGCAGGGGCCGATGGAAGGATGGACAGACGAACGGACGCGTGGAGAGCCGGATGGCGAGGCGGAGTGGTCAATGGAGTGAGGAGGGAGGCGCTGACCGACAGATGCGGGGGAGATGGTGGGTGGGTGCTGGTGAGGTGGATGGGGGCACTGAGAAGGTAGGGTTGGGGTCGAAGCACAGATGAAAAGTGGTGAGAGCGGGGGTGGGGTGGGGTGGGGGATGGACACAGAACAGGAGCACAGGCCAGGCCTGGTTGGACCCCCCTACCTCCCAACCCATCCTCACTCACCTTTCCAAACCAGCCATTCCCGATCTCTTGCAGGTAGCTGAGGTGCTGACGGCTAAGGCCCAGGGGAGTGGTCATGTCTGGGGAGGGGGAAGGGGGACACCCCTGAGCCTCTCTTTACACCCCCCCAGCTGCCCCCCTGCCCCCCCCCAACTCAGTGGTTAACTCCGGTCAAAGC
This sequence comes from Octodon degus, assembly GCF_000260255.1. NCBI lineage: Eukaryota > Metazoa > Chordata > Mammalia > Rodentia > Octodontidae > Octodon > Octodon degus. The sequence continues at coordinate 2,036,401 of NW_004524844.1, read as the reverse complement.
AGACACCAATCTCTTTTCATTGGCTGCCTCCAACATTCCATGACAGTATCTCAGCCTCCTCATTGGCTGCTCACAACATTCCAGCATCCAATCAGTCTTTCCCTTTGGCATCCCAAGCTCCTATGACTCGATTTCAGCCTCTCATTGGCTGCCTCTGAGACTGAGATCTAGGCTGATCTCACCATCCATTGCCCCACATGAATCTCCAGGTCTGGTTTTGGATTAAGCAATGGCTTCCACCAAGATGATATCTGTCTGCCTCTATTCCATGAACCTTGGGCTCCCACCTTTGCCTTTCCAGGCTCGATTCCCTGGCCCCTGAAGAAGATTCTCAAAGCTATCTGCCCTGCAGATTCTCAAAGCCATCTGCCCTGACCCCTGGGACCATGGCACCCTAGTCTGGGTTGGGGCAGTACCTGAGTGTGAAGGCTGCGGGGCAGGCATTGGCAGAGAGACCTCAGCCAGCGGGAGGATGTAGACATCTGGCAGCGACTGTGAGGAGGAGGTCTCCTCTGCAGGGGGCGTGTACTCCCCGGAGCAGTCCTCCCCTTCAGGGTTCTCAAACTCCTGGGGCCGGGCAGGTGAGGAGCAGAACACAGGGCTGAGGGACACCCTGGCATCCTCCCCTTAAGTGTGTCGCCCCATGATGCTCATAAAATCCTCCAGCCCAGCCCAAGTGCCACCCCGGTTTCCACATCCCAAGGCTCCAGGCCTGGCCGCTGTAACTTCAGACCACAGTGAACTCGCTGATTTGCTGTCCCTCTTCCCTGGACACCTGACTTGTGGGAGGACTGTGGCACACATTAGCCCCTCAGGCACCTCACCTTGAAACCGACATCGCCCCTTTTGCAGCACAGACAGGTAAGGAGGAGGAAGATGAAGGCCAACAGGCCGGAGCAGGAAATGAGGACCACGGCATAAGGAGGAGCCAGAGGGGCCCGGCCCAAGGCGAATCCATCTGTGGGCACAGGACTAGGCTGGGGTCTGAGCTTCTGGCAACTGGCTTCTGCACTCCGCGCCCCTCCCATCCTAGGACTACAATTCCCATGATACTCTGAAGCCAGGGGCCCCTTAGCAGGAGAGCCAGATGGCCCAGGGCCTTGTGGGAGTTGTAGTTTAAGGCCTTCCCAGGTGGTCGGGCTGGGGGTGGGGTTCTTTCTCTTGCCCAAGCTGGGACCCCCGCCGCATCCCTTCACCTCAGGCATTAAAGAATTTGGATGAGATTTGAGGAAAGGAGCAATAGACTCGGGGCCTGCAGCATTTATAATGTGCTCCCACGGGCAGACTCATCACCGCGATCCCCCAACTGCAGACTGGGGGAAGACTCTTGCCCCGTGAGGCCCCCCTCGCTGCAGATCAGACGGTGCTGAGACTGTCTCTTCTCAAGATGCTTGGAGCCCAGGCCTGTCCCCTTACTCCAGCCCAAGACCCTGAGAAGGGTCACTCTGCAAGCCTTGAGTCTCCCCCAAAGCCAACCAGCTTCTGGTCGTGCGCCCCTTAGAAATAGCATTGCTCCCCTCTGCCCCCAATCTCCCAGAGGCCCGGCCTTCCCTGCCTCCCTGCACACACCAGCGCACACACATGCGTGCACACAAACACACATGTTGCCAGACAGGCCCCCTCCCAGCCCAGCCCCCAGCTGGGCTCCTCCAGGCCCCGCCGACACAGGCGCCGTCCCCGCGGCTTGCAGGCCCAGCTCGGCAGCGCTGAGATGCGCACAGGTGACGGATCGGGACAGGGCCGCAGTGGGGGTGGGGGCCCTGGACTGACGGATGGCCGGACAAACTCACCAGGATGGGCCGGAGACGCCAGGCAGCCCGAGGCTGAGACGGCCGCGAGGAGGATGAAGGCGCCCGGGGCAGGCATCTTGTCGAGGATGGAAGGGAGGTGGAAGTGGTGGCGGCTGGGGAAGGGGGGGGCGGGCCCTCAGCCCCCGGCCATGGGGACCCGCACTACCCTGGCCTCCCCCAGCCCAGGAGAGGGGCAGGAGACGCAGGACGGGGGAGGGAGGGGCTGCTTGCTGGCTCAGGTACCCCCCTCCCCCTCTTTGAAGGGACAGACTGATGAAGGGATGGAGAGGCGGACAGAGGAGAGGAGCTGGGGAGCCGGGGTGGCTGGGGTGGGGGGGGAGAGGGTAAGATGGGGGGCGAGAATGAGGGCCCCGCCCCCGAGGACAGCCGGGATTGGGGGAGCAGAGAGCCTGTCAGAGGAAGGGTGGGAGGAGGGAGGATGGAGGGAGGATGGAGTGTTGTCATGGCAACTGGCTCCCGGTAGCACGGGCTGCCAGGAGGGAGGGGAGAGAGGGGAGGGGAGACAGACAGGACCAGCAGACCCTTGTAATGGGAGGGGGTGGCCCAGAGTCCCCAGTGCCTGGCCCTGACACCACTGTAACGTGCCATGGCATGGACATGTGTGCTACATGCCAAGATGCAGATGTCAAGCACATGCAGCCCACACAGAGCTGACACATGTCGCAGGGACTCTCAAAGACAAGCACATCACAAAGGTGGACAGCCATAAGTAGCCGGGGACACACACACGTCACACACAAAGACGTAGGGACAGGCCACACTGAAAACACACACACAGACAGGGTGCACAGGGCCACACAGGGACATCAAAGCCTCACAAAGACCCACACAAACCACAGACAAAATCAGTCCCCAAAGCCACAGACCGGTGCCACAGACAAAGCCACCTGGACACCACACTGACACACTGAGGTAGAGTCACAGAAAGGCAAGTGGGTGACAACACCCAGAGATGCAAGTGTTACATACATGCACACAAGCATATGGGCACATCTCTTGCATGAGACACACAGGCATACCTCACGGAAGGGAACATGCAGAGGCACAGAGACACACATATAGACAGGCACATCATATATTCAAGCACACAGCAACAACATATGCATGTGTATGGTCACAGAGAAAACATGTATGACATACACACTTCACTCATCAGAATACAGATTCATCACATATGTAGATGCCCACACACACACAACTCATACACACAAAACTACACAACTCAACAAAAACATAAATATATGGCAGACACATTACACACAAATATACCCAACCACACACACTGCACATAAATACAGGCATGCACATGAAACACAGACCTAGAACAACATACACCTCATAGGCTTAGACACACGAATCGCAAATACACAATACACACTTCACACAAAGTAACAAGGCCAGCGGGGCATGTAGCTCAGCAGCACAACGCCTGCCTGGTAAGCACAAGGTCCTGAGTTCAATTCCCAGTACCAAAATAAAGTTCCAAGGCTAGGGAGACTCCTTCCCAGCTAGCCACACATCACATACATAAACACATATCGGCACACGTGACATGCCAAGAACACACACGGACAGGCAGCGCTTCTGCCAGGAGCTTCACAGACATTGCACAGCCACAACACTTGCCTCCACTTGCCTCGCAACAAAAGATACATGATCACCGTTTGTTTTATTTGTTTATTCTTCTGAGTGTCTATGCTGTGCCAGACGTTTTCAGCGCTTTATACTTTTACCTTTTAGTCCTTATCACAGCCCTGGGAGTCGGGTACTTTTATCAAGCCTCACGGTACAGCAAGGGAACTGGGGCACGGCCAGGGGAGTCACCCGCTCCACGGCACACAGCCCGGGAGGAGCAGAGCTGGGACTGGAACCCGGGCAGGGACAGCGACACATCACACACGAACACGCGTGCGCATGCCACGATGCCGTCTCGGGGTCCCCCGCACCTCGAGCTGCAGAACACCCGGAAGCGCGTGCTCCCGCCCTCAGCGCGGACGTTCCAATTGCCCGACGGCGCCCGCGACGCGTCCCTTGAGCGACATGCGGCACAGCGACCTAAACCCCGCCCCACGCGCGCCCCCAGCTCTGGCCTCCGCGCGGCCACGGCCGCCTCGCGGGGACTCTGGTCCGGGAAACTGCGGCGAGTTCGCTGTGAGAGGCAGAGGGGGTGCGCGGCTTGGCTGCGGGGCTCGGGCATGGGGCTCCGAGGCAGGATGGGGGCAAGGGGCGGAGCAGACAGCTGCCTGGCCGCTGAAGGGCACAGAGCCCGGCGGAGCAGAGCGCGTGGGAGGGTCGGTGCCGCGCTGAGGCTCACGGGAAGTGTAGTCCTGGCGCTTCCAGGAGGGCGCTCTGGCATCTGCGGGAGCCGGCAGAGGCTGGATGAGGGCCAAAGGAGACAGAGGCCTTCTGCCCGGTCTTTAGGAATAACAAGAGCAGCGAGACATGGTAGTGCATGCCAGTAATCGCAGCACTCAGGAACCTGAGGCAGGAGGATCACTGCAAAGTGGAGACAAGCCTGTGCTGCATAGAAAGACCCTGCCTCAAAAAATAAAAATAAAAATAAATGAAAAAGTTGAAAATTTAAAGGGGGGGGGCGCTGGGGAGATAGCTCAATAGAATAAGCGCTTGCCTGGCAAGCGCAAGGGCCTGAGTTCAATCCCCAGTTCAAAAAAAAAAAAAAAAATTAAAGCCGTTAAAATATTACTTCAGCAGGACATGGTGGCACATGCCCATAATTCTAGCACTTGGGAGGCTGATGCAGGAGGATTGCTGCAAATTCAAGGCCAGTCTGAGCGACAGAGTGAGTTGGAAGCCAGCCTGAACTACATAAGAGACCCTATCTAAAAAGTGAGTTCAAGGCTACCCTGAACTGCATAGTGCTATCCTGCTATCCTGTCTCAAGACAGAAAAAAAAAAAAAAAAAAAAAAATCTCACTACATTTATCTATAAGCTAGGATGGAAAAAAAAAAAAAAAAAAAAAAAAAGTCTTTAGAGCTGGCACAGTGGTGCTGGCCTGTCATCCCAACTACTTATGAGGCTGAGTCAGAAGGATCCGAAGTTCCAGGGCAGCCTGGGCAACTGAGTAACTTAGCAGTACTGTCTCACAAGTAATTCAGGCTTGGCTAGCATGACTGGGGCCCTGGCGTGAGTCTGCAGCATGGCAAAAACTGAAACCAAAAATGGCTTCAGGATCTGTTTGGGGGCAACTGTGGTGGTTCTGATGATGGTACTGCGCTGGACCAAGGGAGAAGGAAGTTTCTGGAATGCTCGTCAATTTGGCGTAAGACACTGGAGGGCCACCATCTGTGGAGGATTACTTAAGGCCCCCCTAACTCAAAAAATAAAGAGCAAAACTATCACAAAATAAGAAACACAGTTAATACTTTTCTTTTTTTAAAAAAAAAAAAAAATTTATTTATTTATTGTGTGTGTGTGGCCAGCTCAGCCCACCAGGGGGCGGGGCTGGCTGGCATGTGGTGCTGGGGGATTGAACCGTGGTCTCTGTGCTTTTTTGCTGAGCTTGTTCTAAGTAGGTGCTTTAGACCACTGAGCCATCTCACCAGCCCTACTTTTCTGCACAGAACTGCCTGCGGCTTCTTTGTCACTCAGAGCAGAAGCAAAGTGCTCACCAGGCCCATGAGAGCCCACGATGGTGCCTGCCCCTTCCTCCTGCGTGTGCTCCTACTGTACCCCAGCTCTGGCCATCACATACCCCGAAAGTGCTGGCCACCATCCCAGCAAGGTGCCCCAGAGCCTTTCATGCACCGTTCTCTGTGCTGGGTGACATTCTCAGTTCTCCCTCATCCTCCAATCCCTCCTGGCGGTTGTCCTCCTCCCCACTTGAGTCCGGTGAAGGTACAGAGGTCTCTCTGCCTCACCACCCTTCCCAGTGCCTGGTGCACGGTTGGTGCCCAATAAATGTTCCCTGAAGGAAAAAATCAAAAGTTGTTTCCTGCCAACAGATTTGCTGCTGGTTGAGGTCAAGGCCCCTTGCCTGTCGCTAGGCGGCAGCTGCTTGGTGCAGCCATCCATTGTCCATTCTGAGAAGGATCAGGGCCATCGTTACAGGAGTTTCCATGCAGTGTGGCTGGGAGCTGGGATGCAGTGAGGCTGGGGTGGAGGCACAGCCGGTGGAGGCTCCCAGGTGCTAAACAGCGGGTCATTCAGGAGCCTTCCCGCCACCCACATGCACCAGGGACAAACCCCACGTTCCCTGTGGCGCCTGGCTGCTTCTCACACCCCCACGCTGCCCTGCAGTCGGCTCTGCTGCTCACGTTTCCCAGGCTCTGACCTGCTCTGTCGCACCAGTATACGTGGCTGGGACCATTGTAGTAGCCCCTTCCCTGGGCTGCATCCCCACTCTTCTCTTGCTAGGGGAGCCATGTTTGTCCAGGTAACTCATGGATGTCCTGGGCCACTTAATGGGTGAAAATCCAAGGCTTTACACCCCACAAAGCCCTAAAAGGCCTACCTTTTTTTTTTTTTGCAGAACGGGGGATTGAACTCAGGCCTCTATGCTTGCCAGGGAAGCGCTTATTCCACTGAGCCATCTCCCC
>NW_004524844.1:2026080-2029416 GCF_000260255.1 Octodon degus | reverse complement strand
TGTCAGCTGCAGTTGTCCTTTGTGACTAGAGCCCCGAGCCTTATTCAACCTCCCCGGCGTTGACTCGGTTCGGGGTGATGGGCATTTGCCCTCCTACACGGGATTTCCAAGATTCCACCTGTCAGTGAGATCACACCAGAGTTTCTGCCTCTCCGTGCTTCACATAATGTCCTCTAGGTTTGGTGCACATTGTTGATTGAATTTCCTGTTTGTTTGCTTGCTTTATGGCTGAATGGTGGCCATTGTAGACATCACAGCGTTTGCTTTATCCATCCACGCGGTGATGGGCGCCGAGGGCGTCTGCATAGCTCGGCTGGTGGGAATACACTGGGGTGGACGGCAGCACCCTGAGCTCGGTTCCTTTAGGTGGAAGCTCAAGCGAGGGATTGCTGTGTCTGTCCCGCGGGCTTTTGTTCTTCTCTTTTAAGACAGGATCTCCTATGTAGTTCAGGCTGGCCTCCAACTCACTGTGTCACTCAGACTGGCCTTGAATTTGCAGCAATCCGCTTGCCTCAGCCTCCCAAATGCTGGGCTCACAGGTGTGCACCTCCATGCCCGGGGGGGGGGGGGAGCCTGAATGCCTGCCCAGCGCTAGGGGCAAGAGCTTGACGCATGCTGAGTGAAGACAAGTCCCAGGTGCAAGGCGAGGGGAGGCTGGGGCCCGCTGGTGCGGCTCAGCTCGGCTCTAGCCTGCTGGTGCGGTCTTGGATGATCCTCTCCCTTATTATCTCTCTTAGGGACCTGAGGGCATTCATTAAGTTGATTAATTAATTAAAGGCATCAGTTTCTCTTAATGACCTAATCACAGCTTAAAGGCCTTGCCTCCCAATGGTGCCCACGGCAATGAGGCTCAGCAGGAGCTTTTGGGGAGTCAAGCCCCATGCACCCCTTATGCTGGCCCGATGGACCCAACCACTGCCGAGCAAACCGAGCTCACATGCTTCCGTTGTGTCGGGTGAGCAACCCTGCATCCCGGAAGCTGTCATCTCAAATCTACCTAACTCTGACGGAAGGGCTCCTCAGCTGATGTCCAAGGACCCCCCCAAAAGGTTTGTGGGTAAAATTCATGGAGTTCATGAACTTGGATTAAAAAAAAATACCATATCCTTCCTTTTTTTAGCCTCTAGGTGTATCTAGCCTTTCCGCACTTGCTGTTGCTGCTTTCTTTTCTTTTCTTTTTGTACTAGGAATTGAACTGAGGACCTTGCCTTTGCCAGGCAGGTGCGAGGTTGCTAGGCTATATCCCCAGGCTTGATTTTGGTTTTCTGAGACAGGGTCTCACTATGTAGTCCATGCTGACCTCGAACTCCCTAGGTGGCCCAGGTTGGCCTCAAACTTGAGGCTATCCTGCCTCAGCCACCTGAGTACTGGGATTATAAATAAGCATGTACAGCTTTGCCTGGCCTGAGAAAGTAACTTCTGAGACAGGTCTTACTTCTGAAAAACAGTCATTTCTATAGATTGGTTTTGGATAAGCTGACATCTGACTGTACAGAGTTGGGACCCGCAGCCAACAGTGTATCTTTCCTAGGGTGAGGGCTGGCAAGTCCTGGCCCTTGTGTTAGTTCCTGCCTGGTTTTTTGTTTTGTTTTGTTTTGTTTTGTTTGTGGAACTGGGGATTGAACTCAGGCCCTTGTGCTTGCCTGGGAAGGGCTTATTCCACTGAGCCATCTTCCCAGCCCCTCCTGCCTGGTTTTAATAAAGTTTTTTTTTTCATTTTATTTTTTTGTTTTTTGTGATTTTTTTTGACTTAATAAAGTTTTATTGCAACAGAGTCATGCACATTCATTTATGTATTGTCTGTGATGCCTTTTTCACTCCCAAAGCATAATTGAGTAATGCGACAAGGATCATATGGCTGCCAAGCCTGAAAAAAAAACTTTAACCTTTAATTCTTTATATGTTATTTTATGTTTTGTCTTTTTGAGACAGGGTCTCGGTATGCAGTTCAGGCTGGCCTTGAGCTCACTTTGTAGCCCAGGCTGGTCTCAAACTCATAACAATCCTCCTGCCTCAGCCTCCCGAGTGCTGGAATTACAAGCTTGTGGTGCTACGATGCTTGGCCTTAACTTATTTTATTTATGTATTTATTCATTTTACCAGGAATTGAACTCCAAATTTGCATTTGTCAGGCAGGTGCTGGGCCACTGAGCTGTATCACCGACCCTTAACTTGATTTTAAAGAGGAAAAAAAGTAAAACAAAATTTCAAAACGAAAAATAGGACAGGCTGGAGAGACAGCTTAGAGGCATAAGCACCTACCTAGAAAGCACAAGGACCCGAGTTTGGTCCCCGGCCCCACGTGCCATGCAGTCTTAGCCCGGGATGCAGGTGCCCGCTGTGTGTCCGTAGAACCAGATGTGGTGGCACAGGTGTATAATCCCAGCACTTGGGAGGCTGAGCCAGGAGGATCTCTGTGAGTTCGAAACCAGGCTGGGGACTACAAAAGTGAGCACAAGGCCAGCCTGAGTTGCATAGTGAGACACTGTCTCAAAAAACAAACACAGCCCGGGTGATGGCTCGTAGAATAAGCGCTTCCCTGGCAAGCGCAAGGGCCTGAGTTCAATCCCTGGTTCTGCCAAAAAAAAAAAAACACCTTAACTATCTTGTATATGTGTATGCGTATTTGAAATGTCTTGCTTTTCCCTTCCTTTTTTCTCCCTTTTGCCATCCTAGTTTCTCTTTCCTTTTGAAGTTTCTTTCCATTTCCCAATATCTATTGTACATTTTGGATCTTATTTGCCCTTCAGCATCATCTTATACTAGGTGTCTGCGTGTGCCAATCTGATTTATTTTTTTCACTTATGAGTATGGTCTCAAGTTTCATCGTTTACCTATTAAAGTTTGTCCTTCTTTACCAAGTCTGAATATTTAGTCATCCCTTTACAGAAAAAAACAAAAACAAAACAATTTCTCGGTGCCAAGTTCAGGTGACCCTCAGGGGGCCTTGGGAGATAGTGGCCCAGAGCTGTACTGTCCAATATGACAGCCAAAAGTCACTGGAATATTTATCCATCCATTTAGCAGTACTGAAGAGTCAGTCTTCACAGTGAGCTGCCTCCCCAGTCCTGTGGTGTTATTGTTGTTCTAATGTGCTACAGGGTCTCACTAGGCAGCTCAGACTCCCAGTGACCCTCCTGTGTCAGCCTCCCCAGCGCTGGGATTACAGGCATACACCACCATTCTGGGTTTCGGTGACTGCACGGTGCACCCCAGCTTTCAGGGATGGCATGTAGTATCAGGGATTGAACCTGAGTCTCTGAACTTGCCAAGCAGGTGCTTAGACCGCCGAGCTATCTCCCCGGCCCTGTATTGCTTTTTAAATTATGAGACTGG
>NW_004524844.1:2021318-2024944 GCF_000260255.1 Octodon degus | reverse complement strand
GGGGCTGGCTGGCATGTGGTTCTGGGGGACTGAACCGTGGTCCCTGTGGTTTGCTAAGCTTGTTCCAAGTAGGTGCTTTAGACCACTGAGCCATCTCGCCAGCCCTTTTTTTTGGTCTTTGTGAGGCAGGGTCTCGCTAAGCAGTTCAGCTGGCCTTGAGCTGACTACATTACTGACTTGTGCCATCATACCCAGCAAAAACAACAGTTTCTAAATTGCACTGTTGTAGTTCCAGTGCTTGGCCAGCCCCGTGGGGTAAGGACTTCTGCACGGTCCGCTCTGAAGCACCCCCAGCATTTCTCTTTGGCCACCTAATGCAGTCACTCTGAAAGCGCCCTTGTTGTCCTCGCCTCGCAGGTTCAGCCCGTCTTGCTCAGCAGGCCCACATGCAGAGATCTGTCTCCCCTGCCCACTCCTGCAAGACACGCCCTCCCCAAACCTGGCCAGAAACAACCCTGGTTCATTCTTTGTCTTGACCCCAGTAGAGACTAGGCTCGGCTAGGTGCTTCTTCTGCTCATTTGCCTCTGCGGAGTGTGGTTGTCACTGGGCCTGGAGTGCCACCACGCCCAGTCTCAGTTGTCATCTCAGTGTCCCGGGGGAGGGGGGGTGGCAAGGTAGGCCCGGGGATCGAACCCCTGGCCCCTGCGCCTGCTTGCAGGCGCTTTAATCCGCTGAGCTATTTGGCCAGCTGTGCCATGGGCTTACTTGCATAACTGGTATCCTCAGGGGTGGCCAGAAGCTAACCTGGGTCCTGTCTCTCTGCGTGGTCTCCCCATGTGGCTGCTGGGATCCTGAGGGGGTGGCACAGAAGTCAAGCTCCTACGCACATGTGCTTGATAATGTCCCACAGGCTCCGCCCAGCATCCCCATGGAGGGAACACCACAGGCTGTGAACCCCTGGAGGGTGGTTTCCTGGGACCACCACGGGGACCACGGAGAAAGAAGAAGTTGAGCATCTCTGCTTGAGTCCCCAAGTGCTCTCTGAGCCTCTTCACCCGTTTCAAGCAGCCATCCCAGTCACACAGTTTACCAAGCTGGCTAAGGCCACATGCAGGGTAAAGAATGAAGGGTTGGATTTGGAGGCAGCTCTCCCAGCCCCCTCCCTTTCCTCCAGCAAGATTTAAAGGGGCTCAAGCCGGCACCGTGTTTTATGCCTATAACCCCAACACCATTGAAGGCTGAGGCAGGAGGACCGCAAGTTGGAACTCAGCCTCGGAAATTTAGTAAGACTGTTTCAAAATAAAAAATGAAAAGGAATGGGGATATAGCTAGTGTGCAGGCCCTGGGATCAGTCCCCAGTGCTGCAAAACAAATGATGTGTGTGGGGCTTTGCAGACTCTTTTCTCACCCCGCTGGCTCAAGGTCTTCTCTGTGTCTGCGGTCAGATGTGGAGGGCTGTGGTGTTCAGAAGGCTTGGCTGGGGCTGAAGGGTCCGCATGTGCACTGGCCCAGCTACACAGCAGGGTGCAGCCTCTCCACTAAGGTGCCTTGCTTTCCAGAGCAGGTGACCTGGGACACCAAGGATATGACTGTGACTCCTAAGTCACTCACTGTGGATTCTAGCATATTCTTTTGGTTCCTGCCTCAGAAGAGAAGGCACAGCACGAAGATGTGCTCATGGGGTGGCAGGAACCTTTTGGACCTGATGTTTTATAGGGTTAAAATAACTGACCATCAGTTGAGGACGGTGGTGCCTGTCTGCCTTCCTAGCATTTTAGGAGGCGGAGGCAGGAGGACTGCAGAAGTTCAAGCCCTGTCTGAGCAATTTAGTGAGCTACTGTCTCAATTTTTTTTTTTTTTAAAGTAAAGGGCAGGGGTGGGGCTCAATCCTCAGGTTCAATCCCCAATATCACAAAGAAGAAAAGGAAACAAAAAACAAAGATGTGAGTATCCACAGCCCCGTGCCTGGCTGATGCTCTGAACCACCTGTCAAAGCTGCGGCTGAGGTGTCCCCACCGACAATGTCACCGGTGACAGCTGCTGAGGGCTACACTGCCCTGTTCCTGGCAACCTGGCTGCCCTTTATCTGCCCATCTGCTTGTCCAGTGTCACCTTCTGGCTTTGTGCACGTGTATTTGCACATCTGTTGTTAATTTGCATGAGACACAGAGGCTCACTCTCACTGGGCGCAGAGAATAAAGACCAGGGTGTCACTGTACCTCTGGCAGAGAGGGGAAAGAGCGGTCCTCAGGCGAATAATTCCCTGTGGGGCTCACCAAGGCAGCTTCTTTTTTTTTTTTTTAGTGGAAGCGGGGATTGAACTCAGGCCCTTGCACTTGCCAGGGAAGCACTTACCCCACTGAGCCATCTCCCCAGCCCCCAACCAAGGCAGCTTCTAAGCCCACTTGGGCGCTCGGAACTCATACTTAAAATATAATTATGATATTTGAGCAGTCAAGATCGTGATGACCTTGAGTAGTGGGATGAGGAGCCGGTGGTAGGACTGTCCTTTCCTTCAAAAACCTTTGATCCTACATAACCCGTGTATCTACTTGGAACTAATCGATCACCTGCACACTTCGAAGATACATGATTGAGCTGGATATGGTGGCACACAGCTGTGACCCCAGAACTCAGACAGCTAAAGCTTTGAGGGCAGCCTAGACTACAGAGTAAGTTCAAGTCTAGCTTGAGCTTCATAGTGAGACTCTGTCTTAAAAACACACACACACACACACACACACAAACAAAGCAATTTGTGAGACAGCACCGTTGTGGAAAATGACGCGAACAATATTTGATGAGACAAAGACAATGGTTTTATGTTATTTTGGATGATGCTGGGGATTGAACTCTGGGTCTTTGTGCGTGTGTGTGTGTGTGTGTGTGTGTGTGCGTGTTGGTTTTTTGAGAAAAGGACTCATTATGTAGTTCAGGCTGGCCTTGAACTGACTTTGTAGCCCAGGCTGGTCCTGAACTCAAGGATCCTCCTGCCTCAGCCTCCCAAGTGTAGAGATGACAGGCGTGTACTGCTAGGCCCAGCTAAATATACATTTCTGTGGCATCTTCTCTGTGAATGTTGCGTGTGTCCTGAGTGATTTGTTTTACAACTTGCCTGTGTCAATTCACCTGCCTCGGGAAACTCTCTCCAACCCTGCAGTTCTAAACCACTGCACCCTGCGTCACGGGATGCCAGGTCTTGGCTGAATTATTAGCTAGTGGCCACAGGGAGTTTCCACTGCTTTTGCCCCATAAGCAATGCTGCAGTGAGCATCCTTGGATTTGTGCACCAGGATGACCCGAGGAGGCACCAGGACCTGGAAATTCCCTCTTCCTCCTCCTCCTCCTCTTCCCCATCTTCCTCCTCCTCCTCTTCCGTAATTATCAGTTTTGAATCTTGAGGTCACTTCTATCTGTGTGCAAGAGTGAGTGGGTGTCATTTCATTTGCAAAAGTAGGCTGGAGATGGGCTCAGTGCAAAGGCCCTGGGTTCAAACCTCAGTACCGGTATGGGGGAGGAACGTGTGATTTCTTTATTTCTCTCTCTCTCTCTCTCTCTCTCTCTCTCTCTCTCTCTCTCTCTCTCTCTCTCTCTTTTAGACAGGGCCCCAGCCCCATTCTTCAGTTCAGGTTGGCCTTAAGCTCACTTTGTAGCCCAGGCTGGACTTGAGCTCTCAACAATCCTC
>NW_004524844.1:2019085-2021218 GCF_000260255.1 Octodon degus | reverse complement strand
GCTCCTCGAATGCCTTCAGGGCACTTTTGGCTGGCTGGAGGGTTGTGGGGATCGAACTAGAACCACCTGAGGCTGCCAGCTTTGTGGAAGCAGCCACTTAAAGAACTGAGCTAGGGCCAGGCCCCCTACCATTTTCTTTTATTTTTTAAAAATGTGGGGCCAGGGAGATGGCTCAGTGGAATAAGTGTTTGCCTGGCAAACACGAGGACCTGAGTTCAATCCCCGGTTCTGGGAAAAAAAAAAAAAATGTATTCAGTACAGGGTCTCCAGGGTCTCACTACACAGATCTGACTTGTGGGGATCCTTCCTGCTTTTCAGCCTCCCAGGTACTGGGATTACGAGGCATGTTTCACCAGGCCCAGTCTCCATTGCTGTCTCAGTGCACCCTGGGGGTGGGGCCAGCATGGCAGGCCGAGGATCGAACCCCTGGCCCCTGCATCTGCCTAAGCAGGCACTTTAATCTGCTGAGCTATCTGGCTGACCTTGTATCCCATTTTCTGAGAACTGGTCAGGGAGCTTTTGTGTGGCGAAGCCCCTGTTTCCCCTCAGACAGGCCCTTGATTTTTTGTATCAGGATTCGAACTCAGGACCTCATACTTGCCAGGCATATACTGTACCTTTGGACTGAATCCCTGGTCCAGGCCCATGATCCATTGAGGGTGACCTGGTCTTGGCTCAGGGTCCCCTTCATTAGATCTGAGGACGATGCCCCCTACTTCCTCTCCTTTGCCCAGTGGCTCTGTGGGGTGGGAGGCTCAGGAACGGAGGAGCCTGGGGCTGTATCACTCTTGGGCCCAAGGCCTGCAGTCCCGGCCCCAGGACTCACCCCTCATCCCCTCTGTTCCCTCCATCTTGCAGTCATTTTCCTGAGTATTTGTTTGTTTGTTGAGACAGGGTCTCTGTGGAGCCTTGGCTCTTGCTGCCTCAGCCTTCTGAGCACTGGGATTACGGGCGTAGGCGCCACACCCAGCTTCTTGTAGTTTTATTTACATGTTATTAATGACCAATGATATTATGCCGTACACAGTGTGACCAAAATATGCCGTGCAAGTTGAGATTTTTAAGCTGAGCATGATGGCTCATGCCTACGATCCCCGCACCCGGGAGGCTGAGGCAGGAGTACTGCTGTGAGTTTGAGGCCAGCCTGGGCTCAAAAGTGAGTCCAGCGTGAACTGTATAGTGAAACCCTATCTCTGAAAGATGAAAAAAAATTTAGATTTTTTAAAATGTATTACAGCAAAAAATAATGTATTACAGTAAAAGATACATTGTCATTTCTTACCAGAGATTATAAGTACCGAGGATACTCGGGCTGGTGAGATGGCTCAGTGGTCTAAAGCACCTACTTGGAACAAGCTTGGCAAAGCACAGGGACCGCGGTTCGATCCCCCAGCACCACATGCCAGCCAGCCCCGCCCCCTGGTGGGCTGAGCTGGCCACACACACACACACACACACACACACACATAAATAAATAAAATTAAAAAAAAAAAAAAGATCGGGGCCAGGGAAATGGCTCAGTAGAATAAGCGCTTCCCTGGCAAGCACAAGGACCTGAGTTCACCAAAAAATAAAAAGAAAGAAAAAGAAGAAGAACAAGCTCAGCAAAGCACAGGGACCGCAGTTCGATCCCCCAGCACCACATGCCAGCCAGCCCCGCCCCCTGGTGGGCTGAGCTGCCCCCCACACACACAATAAATAAATAAATAAATGTTTAAAAAAAAAAAAAAAAAAGTACCGAGGATACTGTTGCCAATGTCATCGGTGGGAAGGGCAGGCTGAGTTCTCTCTGCCTTATCACCAGATCAGACATGGTGGGACTTCTGACTTTTCACCAAAATTAACGTGACCACAAAAGGGAAAGATTTCGAATGCATTCAGGACATAGAGGCAGCGATAGCACCCAGGCCACCACAACACCCAGACTACCACACGGGGGTTTTCTTCCTTATGAACCACTTCTTTTTTTTCTAATTTAGCGCAGGGTCTACAGTGTCTACTGGGTCTCACTACACAGATCGGACTCATAATGATTCTCCTGTTTCCAGCCTCCCAAGCGCTGGGATTACAGGCATACACCACTATGCCCCATCTCACTTGCTGTCTCAGCCTGTCCCGGGGGCAGGGCCAGCA
>NW_004524844.1:2009652-2018963 GCF_000260255.1 Octodon degus | reverse complement strand
GCATGGCAGGCCAGAAATGAAACCCTGGCCACTGCGCTCTGCCTAAGCAGGCACTTTAGTCCACTGAGCTATCTAGCAGGCCCCCTTAAAAACCACTTCTGACCTCCAAGCAAAGTAGAGTAAGTGCTGGTTTCCCAGCATGCACTTCATCCCATTTGTTTAATTACCAAATGCCCAATCCATGTGGGCCATTGTTTTTGTATTAGCTTCCTATTGATACTCTAACAATTACACAGAGTTAGTGGCATAAGACACAAATCCGCTCCCTTAGAGTTCTGGGACCCAGACCCTTAACTGAGCCCAAAATCAAGGGTTT
The DNA here is from genome assembly GCF_000260255.1 of Octodon degus. Taxonomy (NCBI): domain Eukaryota; kingdom Metazoa; phylum Chordata; class Mammalia; order Rodentia; family Octodontidae; genus Octodon; species Octodon degus. The sequence continues at coordinate 2,018,647 of NW_004524844.1, read as the reverse complement.
GGCTCTGCTAGCTTCTCTGGAGACATCAGAGATGAACCGGACCTTTGGCCTCTTCCAGCTGCCTGTGCTGCTTGGGGTCCAGGGCAGCATCCCATCCCACCAATTCCCTTCCTTTGTAACAGCCTGGGATGGCTTCAGGGCCCCCCAGGATACGCCACGGCCATCACCCCATCCCAACTGCACCCCTAAGTCCTTTACACTGCAGAACGATGAGAACTCACAGGTTCGGAGACTGGGCCTTGGACCCAAGCTTGAGATGTCTGAGGGGGCAGAAAAGAGGCTCCCAGAGAAACAGCCTCGAGCAGCTGGGCCACACTGGCTGCAAGGGCAGCAGGGCAGCGCTCGGGGAGGCCTAGGTGGGAGGACTGCAGATTCACGTCCTGCCTGGGCTGCAGCTCAGTGGGAAGACACGGTTCAATCCCGAGTGAAAACAGAATAAAACAAAACAGAACAAACAGGCATCCTGTGGGTCATCAGAGAGGAACCTGAAGTCTCCAAACACAAAGCCGTGCCACAGCGCTGGCATCAGCGGGCCACCCGATTTGATCAGGACATCCGGTCCTCACGCGCTGACGGCAGCACGTGCAGTTATTATGTGTTAATGAAAGGGTAGGAAAACATGTTTAAGGCGACGCAGCTGGGCGTTGTAGCGTTCGCCAGAAACCCCAGCCTCAGAAGTCTGAGGCAGCAGGATTGCCCTGAATTCAAGTCCAGTCTGGGCTATGTAGCAAGAGGCTGTCTCAAAAAAATAAACAGAAAGTTGCCATTGGCCTTCAGGCTGGTTCACTTCATCATTGAGGGAAAACCTAAAGCCCTGTAGCTTCCCTTGATTTCGGTGACTTCACACATCACCAGAGCTCACGAGGCTGGGCAGGGCCGTCCCGGTATCGGTATCACCAATACCTGCACATCAGAGAAGCCGCTGCTTGGGTTCAGACTGTCCTTGAGGAAAGTGACCGTCACTCTCTTCCCCTCTGTGTGTCAGGAAGGTGGCCTAGCCTATCTTAATGATTAACTGCAGGCTTCCAGGTTCCTGGAGAGGGGGACAAAGCCAACCTGAGTCATGAGGCTTTCTAACCCCTCGCTGATTGCGTGTACAAAGCCTTGACCTCCTGTGACCTCGGCAGCAGTGGAGTCTGTCCCTCCACTGGGCCTGAGCCACCTGTCGCAGTAGTCCACGGAATCGCTGTCTGAGTCGCACTTTGTCCCCTGACAGGACTAGGAACTCCTCCTCTTCTCTGCTTTCCCAACTCCCTATGGATTCTGCTTGGAGTCACTGGCTAGCCATTTCAAGAGGGGAAAAATCAACCTGTATTCTATGAGCTTTTGGCCGGATTCCTGCAAGGCACACACATTTCGTCCGGGCATTGAGTTTCTTTGGTGCCTTTTACTTTGAGCAGGTTCATGTGTTTATGTAGGTTCTTGGATTTTGTGGAGGGTTGATTTCTTTTTTCTTTTAAATTTATTTATTTATTTATTTATGTGTGTGTGGGGGGCCAGCTCAGCCCACCAGGGGGCGGGGCTGGCTGGCATGTGGTGCTGGGGGATCGAACTGCGGTCCCTGTGCTTTGCTAAGCTTGTTATAAGTAGGTGCTTTAGACCTCTGAGCCATCTCACCAGCCCCCTAGAGGGTTGATTTCTAAGAAAGAGTCTCAGTATGTAGACCAGGCTGGCCTCCAACTCTAGGTGATCCTCCTGCTTCGGCCTCTTGAGTGGTGGGATTATAGCTGTGTGACACCATGCCCCACCTTGTACTTCTTTAGAAGACATTTATGCATCCATTTCAGTTCAGGTTTCCATAATCACACGCTAACTTCACACAAAGTGAACTCACAATCCCCCTGACTCAGCCTCCTGAGTGCTTTCATGACAGGCGTGCATCCGGCTACTACTTGCTAAGTGCTGATACCCGTGTCCGGGGTCACAGCAATCAAGGCAGCATGTCCGTCCTTCCTGAACAGCTCCGCTGCAGTTTCTTTTTCTCCCTCCTGCTCCTTCTCCCCAGCCCTGTCCCCACTCGCTGCTTTGCATCCCCAGAGCCTGCTCTGCATTTTCTTTTCTTTTTTGGTGGAACCAGGGATTGAACTCAGGCCCTTGCTCTTGCCAGGCAAGCGCTTATTCTACTGAGCTATTTCCCCTGCTCTGCATTTTCTACCAAATGGCAGCCCAGAAGGGCTCCAGGCTCCGGGGTTTGGGGCTCAGCAGGACGACCGGAGCAATCTGAGTAGTTTTATGTTTTTTATTCTTTTTTTTTTCCCCTTTTGTACCAGGGATGGAACTAGTTTTATGTTTTTGTGCCCTTGGAGCGCCCCCTTTCCTTCCACTGGGCTCTATGTGCGAACCCCGCGGACCAGGCTGTGGTTCACTTTCGGTGTTTGATTTCAGAAAACAAAGCTGCAGAGAGAGGCCGAGCTTTTGTTCCTCCTGCACAAACATGTGTGAAGCGCGCGCTAAAAGCCCTTACGCGAGGCTGAGCGCCGGCTGAGCGCCGCGCTGCCGGAGCAGCCCCCGGGGTCTGGCAGCCCCGCATCCTCGCCGCATCCTCGCCGCAGCTGTCACTCTGGGCCTGGCCATCCAGAAGGGTGGATCTAACTTGGACACACTTCAGAACCAGACATAGGACCCCGCACTTTGTCCCGGCCCCTTCCCCCTGCACCAGGTTCACTACAGCACAGGGTCTGTTCAGAGCTGTGACTAAGTATTTATTTAGACAGGGTCTCACTAATGAATAGTTCAGGGTGAACTTGAACTCACTATGTAGCCCAGACTGGCCTCAAACTCATGGCAATCCTCCTGCCTCAGCCTCCCAAGTGCTGGGTGACAAGTGTGCAGCTCAGTGCGGCATCTCCCAGCATTATCTTTTTAATGGCATGAAATGTGCAAAGGCATGCGATTCATCAAGTGTGAATTGTGCACATCCTAACCCAGGAGTTCTGGGAAACAGGCGAGGTGTTAGGACCCACCGCCTGGACCCAACTCTGGCGTTGCGAGGCCTGAGTCAGTGTCCCACTGGGCCTCCCTCCTGCAGGATCCGGTCTTCCCAGTGGCGCCCTAAAGCTAGGACAGGCCCTCTGCTGCCAGGGCGAGGATGGCCTGCTGGGCCCTGCTGGCCTAGGACCCAAGACAGAGGAGTTCACAGGGGGGCTGTGCTGGGTGCCATGGGGCGCTGAGCTGTCCCTGGCCTCAGCCGAGAGCCGCACCATCTCCTCTCCTGAACAACCCGGACTGTCTCTAAGACACTGCCACCTGCTCTCAGAGGAGTGTGGGGTTGAGCGGAGCTGGGGGGGGAGTTGGCTGAGAGTCCAGGGCTCAAGGAGGTTTGATTAGGCCCTGGTATGACATTTTTTGTGTCAATTCCCTCCAGTCTCTTGGGTGCATGGCAGACAGGATCTGTCCTCCTAATCAAGGGTGTGGGTGCCAGATCGTTGGCTGTGAACCTCCACGAGAATGTCCAACTTCCTCAGCCTAAGACTGGCCTTTTATGAAGAAGAAGAAAAAGAAGAGGAAGAGGAAGAGGAAGAACCCAGGGGCGCCCTACCACTGAGCTACACTTTCAGCCCTTCCTATCTTTATTTTATTTTATTTTATTTTATTTTATTTTATTTTATTTGCGGAACTGGGGATTGAATTCAGGCCCTTACTCTGCCAGGGAAGCGCTTATTCTACTGAGCCATCTCTCCAGCCCCTTCTATCTTTATTTTGAGACAGAGTCCAAAGGCAGAAGCTAAAGGCTGTCCAGGGCTGGTAGCTCATTCCCTAGCACAGCACTAGAACAGAAGGGGACAGAATAAAATAGAATAAGTAAAAAGCTGTGTGTGTGTGTGTGTGTGTGTGTGTGTGTGTGTGTGTGTGTGTGTTTAAGAAAATCTTTTATTTATTTATTTTTGAACAGGGTCTTGCTACTCAGCCTGGGACTTATAGTGATTTAAAAAGCTGTCTTAAGCTAGGGATATTGGTGCTGTCCTATAACCCAAGACCCTGTGCGGCTCAGGCGGGAGTTTAGTACATTCAAGCCCAGCCTAAGCAATGTTTATCTTGTCTCAAGATTAAAAAAAAAAGGGGGGGGCCTGCTGAACCCCAGGGGCGCACTGAGAGGGTGATTGAGACTGGATGTGGTGGCACATGCCTGTAATCCCAGCATTTGGGAGGCTGAAAACAGGAGGATCACTATGAGTCCCATCTGGGCAGTGAGACCCTGTAGACCCTGTACTAAATACATAATAAATAAATAATATTAAAAAATAAACAGGGGGGTCGGAGATACAGGTCACCGTGAAGGCCCCAAATTCAACCCCCAATACCAACACACCAAACCAAACCAAACAGGAGCTGCTGCTGGACCTGCCTGGCACCTGGGTGCACAGTGAGTGTTTCCCTTCATTTTTTTTTTTTTTAATTTTGGGGGGTGTACCAGGAATTGAATTCAGAACCTCACACTTGGGTGGGGGAGATGGCTCAATAGAATAAGTACTTGCCTGGCAAGCGCAAGGGTCTGAGTTCAATCCCCAGTTCTGTCAAAAAAGAAAAAAGAAAAGAAAAGAAAAAAAAAGGTCCTGACACTTGCCAGCTAGGTGCCACACCATGGAGCTAAATCCTCAGCACCATCCATTTATTTATTCATTTATTTATTTATTTTTGGTCTTTCTGAGACAAGGTCTCACTATGCAGTTCAGGCTAGCCTGGAGGTCACTTTGTGGCCCACGCTGACCTTGAACTCACAATAATTCTCCTGCCTCAGCCTCCCAAGTGCTGAGATTACAGGGGTGTGCCACCAAGCCCAACTTCCCTTTATTTTTTGCGAACTAGTGTTTTTCCTAGAGATCCGCTCATGCCTGCCGCAGCAGCCCAGGCTGGTGGGTTCAGGTCCTGGCACTGCCCAGTACTTGGTGTGCCCTGGACAAACGGCATCAGAGCTCTGAGTCCCCGATTCCTCCTTGGAGAGCCAGGGTAACCTCTGAGGGCCACATGGGATTAAATGAGTAGCCAGGCATCGCGCTTGCTCAGCCCCCGCTGAGTGCTTGCCAAGGACAATAAAACAGTGTCGGTGTACCCCTGGGTGGCTGTGTCCCTGGGCGCGCCCTAGCTCCCCTCCCTGGGATACAGGCCATTTCTAGGTCACTGTGGAGAGCTGCACGTGGGCCTGGGGCAGGCTCTGTCTCTGTCTCCTGCTGGTCTGGAAACAGTTTTTTGCCTCCTTCAAAGAGTCTTTCAGATGTCACCATCTTAGATTTTGTTTGTCTGTTTTTTGAGACAGGCTCTCATTATGTAGCCTAGGCTGGGCTTGAACTTGTGGTGACTCTCCTGCCTCAGCCTCCTGAGACTTGGGATGACAGGTGGATGTGGCCTGCTGTTCATGTCCGTAATGTTCTCCCACATATTTACCTCCTTCAAGAGGCTACCCTGGCAGCCCACCCCAAAATAGCCCTCAGCTCACACTCCAGCCCCTTCCTCTGTCCCAAGAGTTCTACATAATATTTTTCTGTGTGTGCCACTTCCTGACCTTGTGTGTAATTTTTATTTGTCTGTCATCTTTCTCCTTTTTGTGTTTCCTTTGACCACTGGAACAATTAGCACACATTTAGTGGTTTAAAAAAACACACATATATTTCTTTTCTTTCTTTCTTTCTTTCTTTCTTTCTTTCTTTCTTTCTTTCTTTCTTTCTTTCTTTTTTTTGTGCAGAACCGAGGATTGAACTCAGCCCCTTGCTCTTGTCAGAGAAGCGCTTATTCTACTGAGCCATCTCCCCCAGCCCCACACATATATTTCTCACAGTTTTGAGAATCAGAAATCCAAAGTGGTTGTTTTGAGGCTGAAATCAGGTGTGGGCTGGGTGGGCTCTCCGGGGGCTCCGGGACTGTCCTTTCCCCACTCAGCTCTAGGCCTGTCCTTCAAAGCCTACAACAGTGACCTCCGGCCTCTCCCTCTGGCCCTCCAAAGCCCTTTGTGAGTGAGTACACTTCCGGCCTCTGTTCATTCTCCAAGCTCATCTCCCCACCTCCAGATCCCTAATTTGGCTGAGTGTGGCAGCACACGCCTATGCTCTCAGTGCTGTGGGAGGCTGAAGCAGGAGGATCTATCATGGAGCCTGGCCTGACCAGTTTTGCAATTTATCCAGACCCTGTCTCAAACTAAAAACACGTGGGGCCAGCGAGATAGCTCAGCGGACTAAAGCATCTGCTTAGGCAAGCATAGACACCACGGTTTGAGCCCAGGGTTCATCCCAGGCACCACCTGCCGTGTCATCCCTGCCCCAGGGCAGGCTGAGCTGAGGAGTGGTGGCACATGCCTGTCATCCCAGCGCTGGGGTGGGGGGAGCGGGAAGGGGCAGCTGAAAACAGGAGGATCACTAGGAGCTCGAGCTTCACAGTGAGACCCTGCAACAACCAAATACATTTAGATAAAAATTAAAAAAAAAAAAAAAAAAGTAAAGATAGGATGTAGCTCAAGTGTGAAAGTTCTGGGTTTAATCCCCAGTATCCCAATACATTAAAGCCCCTTTTGTAGGGGGAGGAGGCCTATTTACAGGACCTTGGATGGGACAGCACGCAGAACACGTAGAGCGGTCTAGGGAACCAGACTTTGTGGGGGCTGAGGGCAAGGAGGAAGCGAGGCGCAGAAGGCGGGCGGAGGTCGGGAAGGAGCCCGGCAGGCTCCCGGGGGCGGGGCGAGGCGGGGCTGGCGCAGGTACCCGCCCCCGCCCCGCCCACCTCCTCCCCGCCCGGGAGGAGGCTGGGGGGCGGGGGTGCCGACCGGCGCGGCGAGTTTGGCTGGTCCTGGCACCTGGGAGGAGAGGCCGGAGACCCGGAGGACGACGCTGGCACGACAAGGAGTTCGGGGCTCGCTCACCTGTGCCCACTTGTACCCCCCAGGACCCCGCGTACAGCACACTCCCTGTACCCCCGCCTCCCCCCCCCCCGCGCCCTCGATCCAAAACCCCTGCCCCCTCGGACTTCGCTAACCTGGCTGCTGGGTGATTTTGTTTTATTTTTTTTAAGACCATCTAACGAAACCGCTCGGGCTGGTCCCGAAATTGCGGCTGTCCTGCCTCAGCCTCCTGAGTGCTGGGATGACAGGTGTGTGCACTACGCCCGGCCGGGCGGTTGATTCCGACCCAGGCTCTCGGCCCCAGCCCCGCCAAGCCTCTGTCCCCATCTGCACTGGTCCGCGCGACCCCACAACAGACCCCCTGATCACCCCCGCCCGGAGGATGCGGGGCGGGGCGGGGCGGGCAGGAGGTGGTATCGGCCCTGGGGCGGCTCCCCCGCGATGGAGTAATCGGGGCGGAGGGCAGAGAAGGTTTCTGCCACGCCGCGCACCCGGAGATGGACCCGCGATTAGAGGGGCGGCTGGGGGAGGGGAAGCTGGCTCCGCCGTGGCAGTTCCCGCCTCCCGCGCGGGCCCTCCCGCCGCCTTCACTTCCTCCCAGGCCCAGCCCACCGCGTTCCCGCGCTCGCTCGCTCCACACCCGGGCACGCGTGCGTCGGTCTAGGGCCCCGGCTCGGCCGGCGTCCGGGCCTCCATCCCGGCTGTCCGCCCCTCCCCACACAGCGTCCTGCTCTGCACCGTCCTCGGGACTGGGGTGCCCTCCCCCAGCCTTGCCCTTTGGGAGCCTCTGCAGCAGCTGAGCTCTCCGGTATTTGTGGCAATTACCAGCTTTTAATGGAAAGGTTGGGCTCTGGAGGTGACAGTGGCCTGATTCTTCGGAAACATGACCTCATGACCCAGTGACCTCCCTCTGCCGCATCTGAGTTCCCACAGCAAAACTCACTCTCCAGGGCCGGGGAGGGGCTGGCGGGACCTGGGGGGAGGCCAGGAATGGGGTCCCTCCAGCCCAGCTCCGCGTCCTGCCTCCCTGAAAGTCAGTCCCTGAGCTGCAGGCGGGGAGGGCGCTTTGGCCAGGCCGCTGGCCCGGGAAGACTTCGCTCTTATCTTCTGGAGGTTTAGGGATTGGAGGACTCGGCCTTGTGCACGCCCAGGAACGAAGCCCAAGTCCCTCTCTTGGGGAAGAGGAAATTCCCCCCAGCCCTGCTCAGGTCTCCAGTCCCCTCGTCCCCTCCCCCACCTCGTATTCCTTTCACCCTCAGGTCCCTGCTCAATATCCAGCCGTCCAGCCTTCATGTCCTTGGTCCTCCTGGGGCCTCTGTCCCCTGGGAAGCCTCCCCACTGCCCTGGCCTCTACAGGGGACCCCAGCCCTGACTGCAGTGCCAGCTCCCAGGGCCAGCACAAATAGTGCACACTGCAGGCTGCCCCACATTTTTGGACAAGGTTTGTTTGTAGGCAGCTTCTTGATATGTAGCTCAAGCTGACCTTGAACTCTTTGTAAGGTTGAGGTGATCCTCTGCTTCAGCATCTCAAAGCGTAGGATCACATGTCTTTCTTCTTTGGCGGAACTGGGGATTGAACTCAGGCCCTTGCACTTGCCAGGGAAGCGCTTATTGCACTGTCTCCCCGGTCCCTCAAAGCATAGGATCATTTGTCACCATGCCTGGCCTCAATATTTTTATTTAGTTAGCGGTACTGGAGATTGAATTTAGGATCCTGCACTTGCCAGGCAGGTGCTTATTCTGCTGAACTATCTCCCTAGCCCTGGACTTTTTAAAAAATCTTTTTAATCTTTTATTTAGTTGGTACAGGGTCTTGCCACACAGTTCGTTTTTTATTTGTTTGTTTGTTTTTTCCAGAAACAGGGATTGAACTCAGATCCCTGCACTTGCCAGGGAAGCACTTACTCTCCTGAGCCATCTGCCCAGCCCCTTGCCACACAATTCAGACCCATAGTGATCCTCCTATCCAGCACTGGGATTGCAGGCCTGTGTCATTACACCTGGTTTCAGTGGCCAGCACAACATGCAGTACTGGGAATCAAACCTAGTCCTTGTGCTTATCCGACAGGCACTTAGGCCGCCGAGCTATCTCTCCAGCCCGACACTTTTTGATCTAAAGTGAAACTGGTGAAATTAATTGTTGGAATATACTTTATTTAATCCAATCTA